>NW_028324156.1:2160929-2469634 GCF_054372755.1 Phalangium opilio
AGATCGACGTTTCGCGATACACCTTTTGTCGAGCATGAATCTTTATCAAATACGGGTGGCGCCACCCTAAGAACATTTTTATTACCGTCTGCTGCTATAATCTGTGTAACAACTAATAAGCTGTCAAGATAGTTTTTAAACGTGTTAAATAAAATACGCGAGTTAAATAATAAAAACTCTAGTCCTTTTTAATCTAATAAATAGATGAAATAAAATCATAACGATGTTTCTGATTGCAAATAAACGAGTAAAAGTTGTAATTAGTTCCGCGAGAGGGTGACAGGTGGCGCTATCATGTTTTGATAAATGTGCTTGATAAACACAATGTGTTTCGCGGTAAGCCGATTTGAATTGTAACTCTATCTATCTCATTGGGCTCGTCTAGGTTTGGAAGGAGGCTCAAAATTCATACCCCCTTTTTATGGACAAATAAGGTCTAGCTTTTTTTTAGTAGAGTGGAAGCTACGAGTCTCTACTCCTACAATACACATCCGTGCCTTCAGGCTAGGAAATAAGACTGGTATACTGGTTAAAAACCAGTTTATTAATAGCTTGGACCAGTTATTTTTTATTCATAACGTGAGACTCACTGGTCCCAATGACTAGTTTATTAATTCCTACTTTTATTAAAAGTTGATATAGGGACCACTATAATTATTTTAATTTTAACATAAATTTCGACTCCAGTTGTGCATTTTTGTATACACTCCTAGGCTGAGACTGGAGAGAGTCCAGAGAGATTTTTTTTAGAACAGAACAGTGATGCCAGATTGAGGAAAATTTCCCATATCTAGAGAAATTTTGACTCCTAAAAACGGCAAAAAGGGAAATTCCACCAAAAATTTGATTAATCTAGGAAAATTCTATGGTACGAAATATTTTATTGAAAGCCAACCATCTCAACATAAAAAATTAAATAACTTCATCAAATTGACTTATTAATTACGTTGGATTCACACTAGATGGAACACGAAGAAATATAAATAGGGAAAAGTGACTTTTCCCGGGACCAGTTTAATATTTAAGACACCAGGGGTCACTGCTCACTGGTACGGAGGAATAGTTTCGAAAAATACCTTATTCCCAAGCCTCCTAGCCTTGCGTGTAATCATAGCCCACTCGATCACGCGCATCACGACGCAAGCCGCTCGCGCTATAGTGTAATTTAGGTGTAACCGTTAAAAATTGTTGACTGGGATCCTAGAGTAAGAGACCCAAATAAAGCTTGGGATCCTTGAGAAAGACACCCATATTAGGTTTAGGATCCTAAATAATGAAGCCCACATATATATTACAAGATGAACGGTAACCCAAATCGAACTACTTGATCTACAATATCCAGATTGAGCCACCTACAACTGTCAAGTTCAACAGTGGGCTTGGGAACCTAGAGTAAGAAACCCATATAAGGCTTGGAATCCAAGACAAATATTTTTTGTGCAACAAAAATGATAATTTAAGCTTCTAATTTTTTTGTTTTTGCTTTTGCGATTCGAGTGGCAAAAGCATTTGTCTGACCCTTGCTTTCTGGGTGCCTTTTCCCCTTTTTATTCGCGTGCGGAATCGCATTGAAATTTATAAATAGTACCTAGAACCATACCTAGGTGGCTTTGCAACCTCCACTGTATTTTAGTTATTTAAGAAACTATTAAGATAAGTGATGATTAGTAATTGATTACTCTTAATTTAAGTTAAAATTAAGAGGTAAACCAATTATTTTTATCGTTTTGAGGCAAATTTAAACTACCAATGATCATTTTTCTTTGTCAAAAATTGTAACTGAAAATAACCTTAAAAAGTGCTTGGTAAAATTTGTTATCATGGGTTATTTGGGTAATTAAACGATAATAGAAATATTTTATAGCGTATACTTATAATTATCTTTTTGTTTATCCAAAATTGTAACTGAAAATAATCTTGGAAAGTGTTTGGTCAAAATTATCATTAAGTTTTTCAAACGGCAATAAAATATAATGCGAATATAAAAACAAATTACTGTACTTAATTAGTTTTCTTAAAACATATGTTTTAAAAACAAAGTTATCATTAGTGTTTATGTGAAAAAAAATCACACTAAATTAATTTCATTCATAATCGAAAGGATATTTAATAAATAAGAAAAGAATAACGCAAAATACAATTTCCGGGGTCGTAGAAGTTTTAGCCGCTAGAGGGCGCAGCGAAAGCATAATCTGGCCGGGGCCATCTTGTTAAAAATAAAATTAAAATTGTAAAAGCGCGTGCAGATTTTTCTCGCGCCATTTAATCGTCTCTGTCACGTGACATGTGTAGTTTAATCTGGAAGTTAATATTCTAGGAGAGCGATAGCTCTCTTAGATAAGACCTCATACCGACTTTAATGTATAAGGATGGTTTTTTGATTGGTTATAACTTTTTTTGTATCGTATTAACTGCTTTGAAAAAATTCCACAGAACTACAATTCGGGCCCTCAATATGTGGTTAAAATTTCAAAAAGATCCACTCATTAGTTTATTTTATAAAAAATAAAGTTGCTAAGGGTGGTTTTCATTTGCATAAAATGATTCAGCCCTTTTGGTGAAAAAGTTAAATTTTCCCATAGAAATAACATGGAGTTTTTTTCAAATTTAGCCATTTTGTCGCAACCCTTTTGAAATGAAATATTCGTTTGTTACGTTTGGGAACGGTTTTATATCAAAATTTAAACCTTTTTCTAGGACCATTTTTAAGGTTTTTGAGAAAAATTAATTTTAAGTATGTTTAATTTTAAATTTTAAAAACTACCCCAATCTGCGATATTTTAGCATGGATACGCTGTTTTATTGGTAAATATCAGCGAGACCAATATTGGCCTTTTTTTACGTATAGTTGCGTCTTAATAATCCGATTGTTTTTTATTAATGCCTTTTGGTTGAAATGGCCTATCGATAGTGAGATAAGACTGCTTTAATATTGCCGCCGTGACAAATTACCCCGTTTGTGGCCGCCATTTTTTTAAGGGGAAAAAAATTTGAGAGTGGGTCATTTTTCGTTGCCATTTTCATATTTTTTGAGGATTTGCTCATGGATGGATTTTAAATATAATTTAAAGTAGGTTTCAAGCTTTAATATAAGCCTAATTTCATAATTTTCCACCTTTTGATTGTCCCACAATCTATTTCTAAACTAGGCACTTTTTTTAAGGCGGTGAAATTGCGCTAAGCCTTGGCTTAACGTTCATTTTTGCCGTTTAAAAAAATGTTTACCTCTCGTTGCCCTTTACTACTTCGCCTTCTCGTATCGTCGTACTTTTAATTAAAGTTTAGACTTTGAAAGTAGTGCTTTGTTTTCTTAAATATTACTTAATTGTATAAAATTTCAATATTATAATTGCATAAAACGAATTCAATTTTGTTTGTTGATGGGACGCGCCTTGCATTTGAATTTCGTTCCCTCGAAACTACCCCCCCCCGAAGAATTTTTATTTATCGCCGTCTTTCGGTCGCTTCAGCCCGAAAACAGCTGTAGTGAGAATTTAGAAATGTTATTTATTAAAAATGTATGCGCTCAGTGTGTTGTTGCACATTTTAATGCTTCTAGAAAATCGTGGTGCGCGTCGAGGTTTACGAATCCAACGTGTGTTGCGAAATGAAAATCAAGGGTGGATACTACATGATCTATGCTTTAAAAGGAATTTGACCGCGCCATGCAGTCAAGCAAAACGGTATTAGGCCTTGCCAAAACTTGACTGAGCTATTGCGCCTTGTCAGATTATGTTGTCTATCTAGACTATCAATGATATAATAAATTCACCCTCGGATATCCTGTGACGAGGAGATGGTTTTAAAGTTACTAACACTCGATTTTGGAGGTAGATACTGTCTTGTGACACTTGATGTAATGATTTTATCTTATAAACAGACTATTATCATAAGCCCATATCGTAAATTAACCGCTGTTGATATCAAAGCTTAATTGAAATACTGATACCAATTTTTTAACTCAATGAATCATCAAAAATTATCTACTAAAAGAGATATCTACTTATATTCCATTCAAATTTCTCGCAACATTTCTAATTAACGAGTAGAAATGTGCAAATGAAGTTCAAACTGATTAATTGGGCAAATTGCTATATTGGTCACCATTACCGATCACAGATAGATTTGCGCCCTTCAGTAGTGTTTATTATGCTTGTGAAATGGTAATCGAAATCTGTGATTAAAGTTTAAAATAGACATGAGCAAAAACGGCTTTATTCATATCAACTCTATTACCGAATATCTAAATTTGACTAAAATTAACAAAATATTCTATTCATGGTTAAAAATCTTGTTTGAAGCAGCAAGCCATCTAATCCTTATTTAGCTTCTTTTGAAAAAAAATAATAGGTTGATACCTCTTTCAGTAGATGATTCATTGATATTTCAGTTTCATTGAGTTTAAAAAAAATTAGTTCCACCATTGGTTGATTTTCAATATTGACCAATCGATAATCACAAATTTTAATAACTAAATTATTAAAACCGGTTCAAAACCATATTAGTTTTGAAACGATTAAATTATAATTTTAAACATATATACTAGTTAATTCCTCGTAGGTAATTAGTTAATTGTCTTAGTCAAATTAATGCTGAATATTACATACAAAAAGTAAATAATAAATTCAACTTCTAAAATTTAAATGTAAAGTGTGTGCATTATTTCCCAATTAATAAAAGATATCCACTTATTTTCATTCAAATTAATTACTAATTTGTGGATAATGGATAGAAAATGTCGAGCTCTAATTGCGATATAGCTAAAATCAATCCCACTGGCTATTTATAATACAATATAACCTTTGCCCTATGTTTACTGTTTTGAATTTTATTTGTGAAATTTAAAACATAAAATAGTATTACAATTTTTTTAATTAAATAATTATTAATAAATTTCAATAAAATAAATTCTGGTTAAATACATAACACTACTTTTTACTAAGTTTCTGAAATTATCAGAGCTAAATATCAAAGACACATATTTAATTGCTCTCATTTCGACATAACTGCAACGTATAGATTCATTCATTTAATAACATTTTTAAAGGGATGTATTAACTTTTAAAGGTGAAAACCCAGCTGACTTAGAACTTTAGAAGCAGGCTGGGAAATAGCACACTTCCTCTGGTCCAAAACCAGTTTATTAATTGCTTGGACTAGTTTTTTAATTCAAGAAGTGGGGGTTACTGGTCCTCGGGACCAGTTTATTAATTGCAAATCTATTGGAGAGCAAAGGCTGGGACCAGTCCGGAGACCAGTAAATAATTTCAGACACTAGGGGGTCACTGGTCCAAAGGACTAGTTTAAAAAATATCCTTATTTCCCAGCCTGTTTAGAAGTAAAAAAATACCAGGCTGCCAGGCTGTCTCTAACACAACAGAGTTGGCCATTCTCGCTTATGAGAAATGAATCCTTGTCATATGCATCTCTGGACTTTAGGAGCTCCAGGAGTCAGACTCCCAACTGAAGCAGGGTGGGAAATAGGGATTTTTTTAAAACTAGACATTGGGCCAGCGACCCCCTGCCCAGGAATAAATGAACTGGTCCATGACCATTGACCAGGGCGCGGCGTCTGCTAAACTAAAGAAGTGGGTAATTAAAATAGTTGAGATAATGTCTGGATCCTGGTTACCCTAGAATTTCCTTAGTGGTCCTGTGGTCCACTGCTCCCCCTCCGATTTAATTTTTAAACTGGTCATTTTCCCTGTGCCACCGCCTTATTTACAACGCTGAACCAAGAAGTTATATCAGTATCTCAGAGAGAAGATATAAATTCGCCAGATTTCCAGCTTTATTTCCAGTCCTAACGTAGGTCCGCAGTCAATCCCCGTCTCTAAATTACAACCAGCATCTCATTGGTTCTTGAAAACTCACGTCAGCGCGACGACGCGAGTGAGGAAAATTTCCGACTGACTAGAGCGAAATAGCCCGGCGCCTCCTTTTACGTCCCCCCTTGTATTTTGAAAGGGGGACTGGGACTATGGCGCGCGAATACAAAGGCATCTTATATCTTCTCTCTGAGATACTGATATAACTTCTTGGCTGAACTGAAGATTTCTTTTGACCGGACCATAGCCTACTCGATCACGCGCAACACGTCGCAAGCTGCTTGCCCTATAGCGCGAGTCAGGGTGGGAAATAAGGATTTTTTTAAACTGGACATTAGACCAGAGACCCTCCTGACTTGGAATAAATAAACTGGTCCGTGACCATTGGCCAGAGCACGTCGTCTGCTAAGCTAAGGAAGTGGATAATTAAAATATTAGAATTTTAATGGGTGGACTCTGGTTACCCTTGAATTTTTTAGTAGTCTCGTGGACCACTGACCCCCCCCCCCCTCCGATTTAATTTTTGAACTGTACCAGGCGATTTTTAAACTCGTCATTTGCCCTGTGTTACCGCCTTATTTCCCACGCTGGCACGAGCTGCTTTGCGTTGTCGAGTGCGTGATGGAGCGGGCTATGCCTGGAGTCCCAACCCCCGTTACTTACTACCAAAATACCCACTAGCATAGCCCACTCGATCACGCTCTCTTTTCCCCGGCTACATATTTTGAAGAGGGCACTTTTTAGGCGTATTAACAATCTTGGATCACTTTTGTGGACTTTTAGGGTAGCCCTTATAAATTGAGTCGGCATTGCCCTGACTATATTGTGTTTAAGGTTTATAAGCTTAATATCAAACAGACGTTAGTTAATGCTACAAAAAAGTTCGAAATTGAAAATCTCGGATCGTCGTTGAGAAGTTTTAAGGACATCCGAATTTCATATTGGGCTTATGAAAAGTTTGAGCTAAAGGTTAAACAGACATAGGCTAAATCAGCGTTTTAAAAAATTGTGTAAAACTGTCAATTTGGTCCTATTTGTGGAATTTTTAGGGGAGCGCCTCGCGTTTCAATAAAGGGTTGTAAAAAATTGTATTATGTTAATTACAATAAGAATACAAACTTTCAATGAGTTACGTTTTTATTTTTTGGAGTATCATTATAAATAAATGACTGATTGAGCAAAAGTTACGGTCCCATTTTTATATGTTTCTGCTTAGTGTAGATTTTGAAAATGTAAAACAGTTTCTTAACAATCTTAATTAAAATGAAGACTGAAGGAGCAGATATTAATCAAAAATGTCTTGATTAGAATCAAGTCCTAAAAAGTATCGATAAGACTGAGGTTATCACTTGACTGAAGGATCAGATATTAACTTTTCTTTTTAATTGAAACTTAAAGGCATGCTTAAGAAAAAACAACGTTCCATTACCGTTTTCCGTTGAAATAACTTATTTTACAGGTAATCAATTTCAAAAATTTACTTATCTCGGGTTTTCGGGCACAATTCCATTCCCCCAAAACATTTTATCATTACATTAATCACTTTTGAGAGATAACGTGTCAAAATAAGCTTTAAAACAATAGAAAACTGAATGAGCGGTCTGTTTAGCCATGACCAAAACCTTCAAATCAGTGTTGCTAATGTTAGAAAGTGGATTTTCCCACTTCCATTTTAAAAATTTGCCGCATTTCCCACACCCCCTTTTTTACAGTCATATTTATCTGGACTATTTTATCATACTAAGTTTAATATGGAATATCACTCCGCATGGCTTTGACAATATGTACAAATGCTATAAAGCTTTAAAATTCTCAAAATATGCTTTCTTTTTTTTTCAGTGCCAAACTTAAAATCACCGAATTTATTTCAAAATGTCGCTTGAAATTATTAAACCGGATAAAATTTTGAAAATTTCGCACTATTAACCCTTGAACAGGAAAATTCCGACATTTCATTGATTTCGGAAAAATATTACTTTTTCCCCACAGAGCCTAAAACCAAACCTAAATCTCCCACGATGTGGGAAATTACCCACACATTGGCAACACTGCTTTAAAAACTTACAACAAGCACACTTTCGAGACATGTTCTGAACAAATTAGTGCTTAACCCGCTAATAGTACGACCACGGAGAATTGATGTAAACTGTAGTTGAAATATATTCATGTGCGACCCGCGGCACTGAATGGTCTCTAACCATTGTTTGAAACTAGAGAGAGAAATAGTGAGCAGCATTAATCATGTCCTGAGCTATGAGAATGAACAGTATGACTGTTGACTGAAGTACACTAGACGTTACATCATTTTTCATAACCACGAGTAAAAATCTAACTGTCCCTACTTAATTTTCCGCCATTGTTTTAAAACGTATCCACTGCGAAGCATGCCGGGCACAAATGAGGGAATGTCATACACGTACTCTCTCAAAAGTGATTAATGTAATGATAAAATGTTTTGGGGGAATGGAATTGTGCCCGAAAACCCGAGATAAGTAAATTTTTGAAATTGATTACCTGTAAAATAAGTTATTTCAACGGAAAACGGTAATGGAACGTTGTTTTTTCTTAAGCATGCCTTTAAGTTTCAATTAAAAAGAAAAGTTAATATCTGATCCTTCAGTCAAGTGATAACCTCAGTCTTATCGATACTTTTTAGGACTTGATTCTAATCAAGACATTTTTGATTAATTAATTCAGTACCGCGTAAGTATTGACACCACACGTGGTCTCTCGTCTCGTGTTTTTAAGATGCCACTTTATTTTTAAAAGAAAAATTAATATTTGCATTCGTACAGTTTGGTCTAACCCTCTAAGCATAAGTTCATAATAAGATATGTTCCTCCATAAGTTTGTAATGTCTGTTTACAAACTGGAGCTTGTCATCAAGTGAATGAGGTAGGTCATAGATTCGAGGTAAAGCGACGCCTGCTGGTTTTGGCGCTGTCAAAGGCTTAGTACAGACTAGGACCTAGATGGAAGTCCTGCAAAACTAATTAACCGAGTGTAGTACTTCAATTCTCCCTCGAACTAGCTCGAGCTGTAAGTCTCTCAGTAGCATTACGAAGTATAGGTAGTGTCAAACTTATGGTAGGAACATATCACTTATAAACTTATTGTATAAGGGTTAGCGAATCCGCATTTAAGGGTACATAGTACAAGGTTTCCGCTATCCCGCTAAGACGAAATTTTTGCCATTTATCATTTTTAAAAGAGCGAGGGCGTTGAGTTTTAGAAAGATTCCGTAATTTTCTTTCTGCAAGTCGTTAATTAAAAGCGATTTCTATCCTCCTATGTACCCAGAAGCGATTGCCAATATTAATTTGCCTCGAGTACTAAAAGTTCAACATGGTTAATTACTCCGCCGTAGCTTTATTTATGGTTGATAACTTAACTCGAAAAAGTATAAATGTCTGCCTTGTCTTTCCTAATCAACAATTGTAATTTTCTCAAATGAAATCTAGAATCTTTCGCTACTGATTTTGATTTTTGTAGTTGAAAATAATTTATTTCAGTTAACTCTTTTACTTTATTCGGTATTTTTCAAGGGGAAAAAATCATTTTTAATTACGATTTGGCAACTTAATCGCGACGTTTTTAATATAAATTTATTCAGAACGTTTTTTAACTGCTTTACTCCCCGTAGTGAAACTAAAAATTGCTTTTATTAATATTAATTAAGAAATAAATTGAACTACTTTAATGCAATCTAATTAATTCTTAAGGATTTGATTTTTAATTTAGGATTAAATAAATTAGTTCCATAGTCGGCTTCCACGAACGTTCTGGTGACGTCACACCCTCCTTTTTCTTACCTCGGTTTTTGGCGACCATATTTGGAAGTCGTCATCAGCTCAGGTCATACAATAGAGATATCCCAGAAGCCTTAGCAGTCATGCTATTTGACCATAGAACCAAAGCGGTACCAAACATGGCCGCCCATTTGCCAAAGCTAAACCCCTGGTGGTTTTCCTAGGCACTGACGTCACAACTGAGATAGCTCTATTTAGACTACCAATATTGACGTCACGTCCCCGTAGCTCCTCCCCTATTAGTACCACTCTATGTACTAAAAGATGATTGGGGGTTACAGACATTCACGAGTGTTTAGTCTATAGTTTTCCAACACTGAATACTTAACATGACATGGTCCATGGAAATCTCGTAGCTAAAGGGGTAACTTTAAATGCGGGAGCATGTTTGACAACCACCCTTCTGGCCCCCTTTGTATGACTATATTATATTTTCTTTTGTTCTTGCGAAAGACAAAGAACCGAACCGTATGGGAACCGAAAGGCATCCTGGGATTGGAAAGAAAAGGGGAAGTTTTATTTAAACACGTGGTACGTGGCTTACAATGGGGGCTGGGGAGAGTCTAGAAATTTCACACAGGCACGTCATTAGTTACTTTAGTTCTAAAAGCCAAACGCCGTGCACATTCTCCTAACCCTAACCCCTACCAAGGGGTAATGAATATGTATTTAATCTGTCAATATAAATTTTAGTTTTGAATTCATTATCACTTTAATTTTATTCGTTGAGCGGGGAAAGATATTGGGTTCAAATTAATGATTTTTTGTATATTTTAATTAATAACCAGATACAGGGTGTTCCATAAAGGGTGTTAGAGCCGAAGTACAGTGGGATGGTTCTATGGGAGACTTACAGCTCGAGCTAGTTGGAGAACGAAAAAGCGAGAATTGAAGTCCTACACTCGATCGGTTAATTTTGCAGCACTTCCATCTAAGTTCCTATTTAGTGTGTATTAAGCCTTTGACAGCGCCAAAAACCAGGCGTCGCTTTACCTCGAATCTATGACCTACCTCATTCACTTCATGACAAGCTCCAGTTTGTAACCAGCGACAAACTTATGAGACATATCTTATAAACTCTCTTAGGGCAAAATGTTATAGAAAATTTTTGACTCAAAATTGATTTCCCATAGAACCATCTAACTGTAACTTTGGTCCTATACCAACACTTTTTAAAACACCCTCTGCAGGAATCGTGTTAAACCTCTCTCTCCCTCCTTCCATAACAACTAGGATTGGTTTTATCACTAAATAGGAAAAGGCGGGAAAACTATATACGCCAGGCAGCTAGCCAGCGCCCGGGCGCGTGTTGTAATTAGCGCGCGCTCTCTCGAATCGCACGTGCGCTTATAGTGTAATATATTAGTACATGAAAGCTGAAGGGAGCAGCCAGCTACGAACCCTATTTGTTCCGAATAAGTTTTAATCCAAAAGAGGAGGCGTGAGATGAGATGATCCCTTTTGAACTCATCTCCATTCCTCTTTCTCGCTCTCGCTCCATTTCTATCATCATTGCACGAGGGCAAGCTGTTTCTGGAAGCTTTTAGATCTATCTTTCAATAGGAATGATACAGAGATGCCAAAACGGGTGACAAATACCATTCTCGATTGAGCTGAAAATTTTCAGCTAAACAAGACAAACTCAAACCCTCCTCCCCCCGATGCTGGTCTCTCTCTTCTAAAACGTTATATCGACTGTGATGGGTTGGTGTAAATGGTGGAAGGGAGGAAGGGAGGAGGGGGGTCTTCTGAATTCCTCATTAAATCGATATAGAAAATCTATCCCCGTATTCCTGTCGTCTCCATTTTCGCTAAATCAAACGTATTATATATTTATTAATGAAGCTTGATTGACTTCAGTATTTTAGATTTAATAACCTGCGTATTGTCACGCAGCCCGGATCAAATGGTTGAAAGTTCCCCTTAATTTAAATGACAATTTTTAATTGGTTTAGTTAGTTGATTGAATTTTTGTAAGGTTTTTGATTGGATTTAATTATAACGCTAAGGTGACAAAATTGTCGAAGTTTTTAACTTATTTTTCTATTTTGGTCGAATAACTGTCCTAAACTGACCAAAGGTCTGTCAATCTATGGCTGTTTAGAAATATAATTTAATATCGGTAAATTTAACCCTTATTTATTACCTATTAATTAAAATTCGACGTAATTTAAAGAAATTAAAATCATTTTTATGATTAAATTTCATTATAAGTATTAAATATGCCAATAGAACTTAATTCAAATGTTAATTTTATGAAACTGATTCTTTGATTCGTACATTCAACCCCAGCTGAATTATTACCGAATACTGATCAATAATTTTAACATTTTCCGACCATCATTACGATTTAATATATCATTAGAAATATTACATTCAAAAACCATTAGAAGTATATCATTAATTGATTTTTCAATATTGCCAAAAGAAAATATAAATAATTTTCAGACTAGGATGATACATACTGCATTTACATGAGGAGGCCAGGCCTGAATTTTGATTCCACCAGTGAGTATGACCTCCTTGTGTAACACTTGAAGCCCGGCCTCCTTGTGTAAATGGTATGTATCCTCCTAGCCTGAAAACTATATATATATATTCGGAATTAATTTATTTTCTCTTTTGGAAATAAATTTATCGATGCGATATCATCCGTCCCGGGGTCAAATATGAATGCTCCCTTATTAGAAAACTTGAGTAGGCAAACATTTTTGGGGGTCCAACACGGAGAACGAGATAGCAATCCCCAAATACACTTCCCTCCTTCGTACCTTAATTCAGTACCGTATAAAGGTGTATATATATACTTCATAAACGGCTCGATTCATCATGTCTAAAGGGCATATATATAGAATTACCCCATCCTATCTGTATGGTAGGTATACTACCATATAAAACCTATCTTTCAAGCTAAGTCTCCAGAGCTTAGAGCATCCAACCCTCTCAATATATATATATATATATAGGGATATGGTTCAAAATTAATGCTCTCTTATTATGGGTGTCAGGGGTGTATATCTATATATCTCATCCACAGTTTGCAGTGCTAAACCTTTAATGCGTTCAATCAGGGAGAAATTGAAAAGGAGACGTTTTGTGATTTTCTGAGGTGAAGTTTTATTCTACACCACCAGCGTAGACTCCTCCTACAGTGGGAGAAAGGGGGAGGGTTGATGGGGGAGATAAATGGTTCCTTCTTGTCACGTGGGTAGATGTCCTTATCAAGATTCTCACGAGAGGGCACGTAGTTAGTAGCGAGAATTTTACTCTAGCTCTAATGCAAATTACCACGTGATACATACTGGTATTTTGCGCCCTCTCTCCAACACCAAATGCACTATTTTCAAAAACGTCTCGTAGTGGTTGCCCAATTGCAGCAAATTTAACGGACGCTGCTTTTTTTCTCCTTATCAAGATTCTCACTAGAGGGTAGAAAGTTCGTAGCGAGAAATTGCGTGAACTCTGATGCCGCTTACCACGTGATACCTACACGATAAGCAAGCTTCCCCCTTTTCTCTATCGTTGTTGGGGGTTGTCTGTCTCTAAAAGGCGCTTGCAATTCCTCCTCTCCTTTTTCTACCCATCCCTGGCTCTATGGGGTTATACTATGGCGTACTTAACACTGACTGGAATGAACTTATACCAGTATACTTATATTAAGATCTTTTCATAGAAGGAAACCAATAAAGTCTACTACTACTACTTCTACTACTATATCGTTCCCTTTTGTAAGTCCATGTAGGTGATTTGAATACAGGAAAAATAGGGAGGATTGGTTTAATTTTATGAGAAATGATCGCTCAGCCCACGTTCCAGTTTGTTCAACGTCTCAAAGTGGACACTGATCCTATTTTCCAATCCGAACCGGTGAGGGGATTTTCGGAATTTTCCTCTTTTACTTTCAACACAACTATAGTCTAGTCTTATCAAAGCTCCTTTCAACTTGGTCCATATTAAACAACAAAGCTAAATATATATATATATATATATATATATATATATATATATATATATATATATATATATATATATATATATATATATATATATATATATATATATATATATATATATATATATATATATATATATATATATATATATATATATATATATATATATATATATATATATATATATATATATATATATATATATATATATATATATATGTATACGTAAAGATTGGCGGGAAACTACTCGATATCCTTTTGGGAGTTTGTGTTGATGTGAGAGAAACTTAGAATATTCATTTTGAGGGCGCGAGGCAATCTCGATAATAAGGCAATTCATCAAATACGACGAATGTGGCGCGTGGATATTCTCCTGACCCTGTTTTCTCCCCCCCACCCCTCCTGTCAAACTCTCAAAGAGACCCCAATCGTCAATTGAACGAAATGAAGATACGAGCTTATGTTCAGTCAGCTCTTAATAGAAAAGTTTTTGGCGGGAAAAGTTTTAAGTTTTCGTGTAAGAATAAATTGATCAACTCAGATTGAAGAAATGTGTATTATGAACAACCCTTTGTCCCGAGTTTTAAATAATTAATGTATGGAACGTGTTTTAAATTGAGGCTAAGCGAGGTTTGGCTTAGCTACTCTGAGTCGGTTACAAGAATTAGGCTTAACACTGCGAACCTTCAGGCACGAGAATTAGGGTTAACACTGTGAATTTTAAAGCACGAGAATTGGCCTTAAAACTGTGAGTTTTAAGGCACGAGAATTGGGCTTAACACTGAAAATTTTAAGGCACGAGAATTAGGCTTAACACTGAATTTTATGGCACGAAAATTGGGTTTAACATTATGTTCTTAGGCACGAAAATTGGGTTTAACACTATGTTCTTAGGCACGAAAATTGGGTTTAACACTATGTTCTTAGGCACGAAAATTGGGTTTAACACTATGTTCTTAGGCACAAAAATTAGGCTTAACGCTCTATGATTTCGTAGACTTTATCCTTGAACTTCACCCACCCAAAAAAATAGAGTTATCTTTCTCTTCCTGTATTATTAGAAAATATTAAAAAAATTCGGAATTTTTCCCCCGTCAATTCTTTTCCGGTACCGTTCTTATTTTCCGCTATGATTTCCGAAATATACCAAATACCAACCGAGACACGCGATGTTATAATACCACCACGTTAAAAGTCACCGGGCGTCACTACATACTCCCCCGCCTGTGTTGTTCCCCAGTGTTCTTGTAAAATTCATAAAGCGTAAAATAATATACCGGTGGGTGAAGTTTCGATGGCGCATTTTCTTCGGTTGTCCCTAGACAGGTTCGCGCGCTTTTCTGTTGCACCCAACCAAAACCCAAACCAAAAGTATAGGAGAAGGTTTAGTGAAAGATGGGAAGAGATGGAAAATATAGTACGATTGTAAAGAGAGCAGCCTCTAACATCCCATGGATGCTGAGAAGCGCGGGATGAAGAGTGGAGGAGGTAGGGTATAAAGAAAAGAATTGTCGACGAGGTGAACCCCCATGGGTCAATAAATCGGAACTCTGGCGATAAATACCAACGGGGCTTCGATACGGGGGACTTTGCTCTCTCTCTCTCTCCGCTCCAGCCCCTAAGGTACACGGGATGGTGCGCTCCAGGGAAGCCCTACCATGGCCTCTTCCGGATTCAGTACCACATTCCTCACTGCGGACGTACATTGTAAAAAACCAGTTTGGAATTATACTAAAAACCCTACCTAAAATTACGAGTATTTCAACGTAACTATGCACTAAAGTGTATACCATAGATATGTTTATAGTCCTAGAAACTCCCCGCATGCACCATTGCAAACTATTATCGCTGAGACAGGTAAAAAACGTCGTGTACTCCCTTAACCTTGCAGGTTTATCAAGGTTTGTAGGTATTCCTATTTTATTAAAACTCCACTGTCAAGTAAAGATGTCTGGTCCTGCCCAGTAATAATAGTAAAAACAGGGGGGAGCTAGTTATATATATATATGTAGGCTGGACATACGAATGGATTTTACCATTACGTTTTAGTAAGGGGTGTCCGCCTGATCTTGAGGATTCTAATGGTTTAATGCCTTCGCGCTTGACTTAAGATATGTATGGTATAGACCGTTCCATTAATTACTTGCAAAGGGAAACCAACACAAAGGCTGGAAGCCGTTCTCTCTCTCTCTCTTAGGTTATTTCCCTGGCACCAACCAAGAGGCAACGCCACGCCAGACTAAGCCCGAGTGCAGGGAGGGTAGACAACTCGCGTTGCCTCCCCCTACCGCTAGCGGTTGCTGCTTCTTGGCACGAGGGAGAATGATGTGGTGTTTGCATCTCTGCTGGAATTAATGGCAGAGTCTATTGCCAGGTAGAATGATAGTACCATCATCTATGTCTGGTCTGGAATGGTTTAAAACGTTAAGAGGAACCAAAACAGAAGGAATTTGGATTCGCTAGGCGGGATGGGATAATCGTGAGTTGAATATTAAAAAGGAATAATCGTTTTCACCCCTCTTTCTCTCTCTCTCTCTCACTCGCTTTTATCTCCTGAAGTCGCATCACATTTAGAGCCAAAAGGGTTTAACTTCTATTAAACATAGGCTCTTAAAACCTTACGCCTCTCTTAAACAGTTCTTAATAGTTGTAAACCCACCACCCAACAATTTCGTTCTTTAGTCCGCCAACACGGTTCTTTGCACCCAAAAATAGCGCCCAAAATTTATCTTTTTGATTGTAAAGATGATGTTTTGGACTTCAATTTAATTTGGAAAGTGTATTATCATTATTATTGTTATTGCCCTTGGGTATAGCGGAATGATATCTTAAAAACTTGTAAAAACCTTTTGATTTCTTTAACCCCAAATATGAAAACACAATTGGAATTTATTCTTTCAATTTAAAATAGTTAATTTAAAAGTCTCGTGGGGATGATTTTTGAAATCTCCTTGCAGGAATTTAAGAAATTTAAAGAAATAAATAACTTATAAAAAAATCTCACGCGCGCAAGTTGGTGGTGGTGGTGGTTTATGTCCCGCGGTGATTTTTGATTTGAAATTATTCGGAGTTAATTAAAGTATGTACAGGGTGTTTCTTTCAGAAAGAGAGTGTAATTATAGGACCTAAGTACATGCAGTGGGATGAAATAGTTCTATGGGAAACGTTCAATTTTGAGTCGATAATTTATATAACTTCTATGACGATTTTGCCACAAGGGACACCCCCTAAACAATTTGATTAGAGTGTTTTAGGGATGACCCCCTTGAATTTAATAAAGAAATTGAAAGGCAATGGTAGCTTTATTAAGGGGTCATACCTAAAGCAACTCAAGCGTAACTTATTTAGGTGGTGTAATTTTGTGTAAAAATAAAATACGTTTTCATGCATGGCCTAAAGAAGCCACTGTACTTCGCTTCCACCACTTTTTTTTGAACACCCTGTACAATAGAGCCGAAAATATTTTTAGTTTATTTCTAAGCATCGTTATAGTTCGATGGTTTATTGAGTTTAATGCACTCAGTTTATGATTTTAATGAAACTTTATGGAATTTAACTCGTTTTTAAGAAGCGCTTAAGGCTTGCTTAATATCATTCATTGCATTTTCAAACTGGAATTTTCACCACGCGGTTTTCACAAATAGAATATTAAAATTCTTGCAACCTGCATGCTTACGACGTTAGGCCTAACTTTCAAAAAGCCAGTCAGGAAAAATTCTCTCCCATAGCTATTTAAATATATGAAAGCAAACTACTACTACAACCTCGAAAAATGCACTTTAGGAATTCCTCTCCAGACACCTTTTAGGCCTATTTTTAGTCGTAAATTTCCCTAATGGTATCCAGGGGGAGATAAGATAGCCTACGAATTCTTCTTTAGCCTTTATTCTAAATGACCCCTTCTGCATACACCAACACCATGGACCCCGCACCCAACCCATATGAAATAAAAAAAATAAAAAATATTTTCATAGCTTAAAAATGACTCCAATAAAATAGACCTGGGTTATAATTTTCAAGATGAATTTGTACTACAGATAAAGATAATACCGTAAGGTAACTCGGTATTACTGTAGTACAAATTCAAGTTGAAAATAAAATGTATAAAAAGTTGGCCTGCGTTTGGAATTTTTTCAGGGAGAGTTGATAATGTTGTTTAAGGTAGGGTTTCCCTTAAAATAATTCCCTCCAGGCACCCTTATTTGCAGTAAAATTTTAAGGGTAAAAATCTAATGTTTGATATAAATATTTCGACTTGACTCATGGCATACGATGGGATTCAAGGAAAGAGAGGGATAGAGAGAGACCACTCCAAGCAATGAGTTTTTCGGGGCAAATTTTCCCTACACGAATTGTACAGGGTGGTATGGACCCCTAACGAAGTACAGCCGATTTTGAGATGAAAATGTATACTTTCTACGACATCTTGCCCAAAACGAAGCCCTAAACAAGTTATGAACATTGCAGTGCTTTACGGATGACCCCCTGAAAATTAAGAAACTGACAGACAATTATTGCTAATTTAATTAAGGGGGTCAAACCTTAAAACACTCTTCCAATAATAACTCGTAAATGGTGACCCTTGTAGATGCAAAATGGCGATAGAAGTTATAATATATTTCGACTCAAAATTGATTTCCCATAGAACCATCCCTCTGTACTTCGATCCCTTTTAGAAACACCCTGTATACGCTTTGCTCTTGGTCTTCCCAAGGATGGATCCCCCTTCTCTCTCTCTCGTATTCTAATCTGAAGAATCATAGGGGAGCGACTACGAAATTAGAAAAGGGTGGGATGGGTTTTCGCCAAAGCTAAAGTCCCCATCCCTCTCATGTCTTCTGCTTCGAAGGAAAACATTTCTATGCATGGATATGGTACGGTTTTATTGCCAATCATATCCTGACTCTGCTCTGCGCTGCTTCAATGCACGCTATGTTTTCCTTCCTTGAGCATTTTGATCGTGAAATATGAGGAAAAGTGTAGGATTATTTCTATCTAGTTTTGAGATTGAAAATAAAATCTCTAGCTAATAAAATGTCCATGGACCAGAAGTGTCTGAGAGTTTCGTAGTTTTTGATATTGGTAAATAAAAATAAAAACATTTGGAACCATTAACCTCAATTTAAATTCAATTTTGATAAAATGTTTACTACAATTTTTTAAACAAAATATTAAGTTATGCGTCTGTTTCGGTTGTGTTTCGGTCCAAGACGCGTCTAAGTTTTGCTGCTGGTAATAGTATGTAAGATTCCAGAAAAGCGGTAAAAATTTGCGCGCCAAAAACGTTTCGTTATCGATTTTTTTCCCGCCTTTTTCTTCCTCCAACGTTACGTTTCCCGCGAGCCTCGTGTATTTTTCTAATCATTGGCGGAAATTCCTAATATGGAAATCCATATCCACGAGGCCCTAAAACACGCGCACGAACTCGCGAGCTTTACCACAACTTCCACAAGCATATATAGGAAAAGGCGGGAAACGAAGTGACTCTTTGCATGCTATACCCGCTTCTTTTGGTCGTCCTGGAAATAAGCGCTGCTGAAAGTTAAATGCATTTAGGCGGGAAATGGAAGAAGGGAGGGGAAGTATGGGTATAGTGCCTTCTAGAGCTCGCGCCAGATTTAAGTTACGTAACGTATGTGCCGAAACGTCAATGGAAAAGGCTTAGGTTGTACTCAACTCCTTGGTACCAAGAAAATCTGTCACCAATGACAATCGACCGAGGTTTTTGAGTTCCTTAATCTCAAGTAATCCTTGTAGCGAAGATGAAGGCGTCCATTAAAGGGAAGGGGGTTCCCGCGACTCAATTGTAAAAAGCACTTTGGGTTGGCTTTTGGCTTAGAACTCTTAATTGGGCTTTTACCTGCGACCTGATGTATTGCCGAGCTACATGGCTGCATTTTATCTGGCACGCGAATCTCGACTTTACCGTTTGATACTAATTCTGAAGCTAACCCTTAAGTTAATAGACATTAAGTTGATTAATGAGGAATTATTTTGGGGTCTACAATAGGCGAAACGTTTTCGTTACAGTCACAAAAGGTTCAGGATTAGTAACGTCACAAAAAAGGCAATGCAATATTTGAGATTTATGGGACGAACACTCTTGAGGTTTTTTTTCTGTTGGATATAACCACGGACTTAAGAAGGATAGAAAATGGTTGTAGGAATGGTATGTACAGGGTGTTTGTGATAAGTCTGCTATAGTTTAAAGGGTGTCTTATTGAGGGCAGAACTGAGTGGATAGTGTCGAAGAACAGTGAGTCTTAAAGGGTTCGTACGGAACATGGATAAGTCAGGGATTTGGAAAATGGGGGAAGTCAGGGATTTAAAGTTTTGTCCTAAAAAGTCAGAGATATCTCAGGGATTTCGTTTGGAGTATCAAACCATGATTGCTTCGAGCAATGATAAATATGGGCTGCAGGTGTAATTATGAAGTGGGCTCTGGTAAACACCTTAAAATGTTCAGGGTTATAGGGAGCTTTCAGTTGGAGGAGGAGCTGAGTCTCTGACATAATTTACGCGGCCATATTGGTGGGTTTAAAGCAGGTATGAAGCTGAGACCACTCAATATGGCTACCAGAACAGCGGTGAGACTTGGGAGGGTGTGACGTACTACTATCCCATCTGAAAGTTCTCTATTGGTAAAATTTCCTTAGGGATTTTCAATATAAAAATTTCATCCGAATCCTGACTCATCAGAAACACCCTGTATGTATATCTGTCCAAATTCCGTTCTTAGGAAGTTATTGAAAAACTATTCTTTATCTTGAGCAATAGAAAAGCAAAAAGAGAGCAATGGCAAAAGGAAATAAAAGTATTTCGCAATATAATCTCGGGCGAGGAAACAATGGAAAAGGTTGAAACCCCCAGACTATAGGTTTTCGCTTTTTCATCGGTCAACAGAAGCCCCAAAAGAGAGAGGGAGAGAGAGAAAGAGAGAGTTTGGGTGGTTGGATTTATATAAAAGCATTATATTCGGTCTGGAAAACCTTTAGCTATAAGAAATCTCCGCGTGGGTCACGTGGGGTCATCATAAATGGTCAGCAAAATACTTCCCAAGTTCTACTTCCGCTCGGAAGTATTTAATTCTCTTCCGAAATTTAGATAATAAATATAAAGAATATTTAACTTCAAAATGAAACTTTCTATGCCTTTTTCTTGATACGACGGTAACGATGTAGAATTTTCAGTTTTTCCCGCATTTTTCTGTATTCTTCTATATATTCTGTCTGGAAAACCTTTAGCCATAAGAAACTCGTCATCATAAATGGTCAGCAAAATATTTCGAAGTTCAACTTCCGTTCGGAAGTATTTAATTCTCTTCGGAAATTTAGATAATAAATAAAAAGAATATTTAACTTTAAAATGAAACTTTCTGCATCTTTTCTTGATACGAAGTACTGTAATGATTACGATGTTTAAAATTTTCAGTTTTTTCACGCCTTTTATCGGTATGTTTTTTCTTTTTCCGCATTTATCTGTATTCCTTTTTTCAGTACTGATCTTTTCGCTGTAGTATACTGTCAATCAGAAGCCAGTATAACCGAGAGAGAGCGAAATGTTTAAGTCGAACCCGATTCTTCTTCTATCTTTTGGGCTGTCTGCTTTTCTATTTGCATTCTGTATTCTCTCATGAAAGTTTTATATATTTTTTTATGCCTCGACTTCCGCCGACTTTTCTTCTTTTTTCTTTTTTGTTGTTAGAAAAAAAAAGTTGAAAATAATATATGCTCCTTGATATAAAAAGTGCCAAACTTATAGAAAGAAGTTTAAAGCTAAAAATGATGGGTTGAGTTATTTATCTTCGTCTACTTATGTCACCAACCACGCAGCTCCATGCGGTTCAATGTCAATGTCAATGACATTCTAAGAGTTTTAAATAAACTTTTGACTGGCGCGCGGGAAGTGTTTGTGTGTGTATATGTCAGCGCGCGTGAATTTGTAATTAACCATCCACGTGTTTAATATTGGCGGGAAAATGTTTAAATAGCAAATACACGTGGTTATTTTATTTGGCGGGAAAATGTTTAAATAGATGAAGAAAAAAGCACATGGATTTATTTTATTTTTATTTGGCGTGAAAATGTTTAAATATATAAAGGAAATAAGCACGTGTATTTATTTTTATTTGGCGGGAAAATGTTTAAATAGATAAAGAAAAAGCACGTGGTTTTATTTTCATTTGGCGGGAAAATATTTAAATATATAAAGAAAAAGCACGTGGATTTATTTATATTTGGCGGGAAATTGTTTAAATAGATAAGGAAAAAGCACGTGCTTTTATTTTCATTTGGCGGGAAATTGTTTAAATAGATGAAGAAAAAGCACGTGGATTTATTTTCATTTGGCGGGAAAATATTTAAATATATAAAGAAAAAGCACGTGGATTTATTTTCATTTGGCGGGAAATTGTTTAAATAGATGAAGAAAAAGCACGTGGATTTATTTTGATTTGGCGGGAAAATGTTTAAATAGCAAAAGCACGTGGATTTGTTTTATTTGGCGGCAAAAGAGTTCTTTGCGCCAAGATTATTACCGCGGGAAAAAAAGCACGTGGATATGATTTTGGCGGGGGAAACTCCCCCCGCATTGCTTATTTATAAACTTTATATACAAACTTTAAATACCTCCCATTTAAAATTCGATTCTTTACTCCGAATCTTTTATCATGATCCTTAAAAACTGGTTTTATATTCCATTCCCGCATCTTTTATCCCTATCCCCATCTTCTTCTCTTTATAATAACTCTTCCACCAGCAGCAGCAGCCAGTAAAGATTCTGCACGCATCGAAAAGAAATAATTCTCCTTTAACCCTTTGAATATATTTCTCTTTTGGTTCCCTATTCCCTTTGGGGCGAAATTCTATGGATATAGAAAATGTATAAGACCCACTTTTTTCATTTAAATAACATGTAAATATTTGGGGATACGCGCCTCTCTCTTTCTTTTTTACGTGGAGGGAGAAGAACCAAGGCCCATCCAAACTCTGTGTCCCTCCCTCGTTTGGAATTTCATGAATTGTGAATGAAGGAAGGAAAAGTCTCGCGCCCATGCACAGAAAGCTCGTGCCCAACAAGCCCTACTGGGTGCCCCTAGTGGTAAGGCCGCCTTTAAACCAATTATATTTTATGGGATGGGGCAGCAAGCCGCGCCAAGGAATTTCGTATAATATTTGCGTAAAATAACTCTAGTAAAGTTTTGCATGGCATTTTTTGGATGGCTTCCTCTGGATCACGCGCGCTCTCTCTCTCTAAAACTGTTTGTGGAGCCATCAAAATACACCGTTAAACTTTAGCAATGTCCCTGAATTTTACTCTTTTTGAAAAAGACATTTTTGGTTTTTGGAAAATTTGTAAATACTCGCAGTGGGGTTTTATGCTACTTTAAGCAACTCTTTATGTATGATCAGAAGGGGATAATAGAAGAAGTATGACACTTAACACTTTAGTTATGTAATTTTCATGATTCTTCCCAGGCTCACTTCCTTTTTTGTTTGATCTCCTTCTCATTAAACTTCAGATGGGCATCGCACTGTGCTAGTGTGAATTCTATAACTTTTTGCCAGTACTAAATCCTTAGTAATCAACCCACAAACCTACCTCGTCTTGACGTGGGTCAAAAATCCATGCACTAGCACATGCGCCTTGGAAAATACTTAAGCGTTACCTAATGGAGTAATGATGAGGGAACTATTTATCGCGTATGTGATTCGGTTTAGTAGCCTTGCTATAATAAATGTAAAATGATGTTGGGAAGAATCATGTTACATTTACACCGTTTTGTGCATGGTACACTTCTCTCGAAGAGCAGTATTATATACTTCTGATATTAATTTAATCCTTAATTAAAATCCCCAAAATTCATAAAATAAACCTTGAATTAATAGCTTAAAAATTATAAGTTACGCTTCAGGAGGATAAAATTAAAGGTTCCAGGTCAAATAACCCTTTTAAAACGTTCAAAATTAAATCATAATATAACCTGATGGCCTAGCCCTTTCCTTGTAACGTTTAAGATATGCAAATCACCTCCGTTTTTTTTCTTTTTCTTCTTAATTCATTCCTCAACGTCTGTAATCAGTAATCACCAATCACTAAAAAGAATTAATTAACGTTGTGAACCTCCAAAGAATTCCCTTACTGTTTTTTTTTTCATTCAACACCTCCCCTTTTGAATTCTTGGTTTTTTTTGTAACCTTCCGAGAATGACAAAGTAGTTTGGTCTCGATCCGTTGGCGTCGCCACCATCGCTCTTCTTTTCACGTGACAGCTTTCCCCTCCTAGATATCTTTTCTTTCTCGTGATTCCAATCAAGAGAGACCCATCAACGCCTTTTTTATTTGAACTTTTAGCCTTTATTAACCTTGGAGCAGACAGCTTTTCAGACTGAGTGTTCTAATCTTAGCGTTAGGCCTAACGAGGGTGAAGGTTTTTCATGTTTTTGACCTTGACAAGGCTTAGATTTAGGCGGAGGTCAACTGTCAAATTTACAGTTAGAACGCGTTTTCAGGTCATATAGAAATGCATCATTTAATTTTCGATTTTGAAAAGTAGGCTTAACAAAAAGAGAAAATAAACCAAGGCTTAGATTAAATATTCTCTTATGCATGCATCATGGAGCTTAATAACTTTTTCTTCCCGCCCCCCCCCCATTCCCTGATTTCGTTAAAAATGATTATCTAAGCGTTTTTAATAATATCCTTTCAGTCTGTTCTTTCCTCTTTTCTTTCATATTTTTGGGCGTCGGGACAGGGGCCCCGGGAAATAATAAAAAAATCTGGGAAACGGGACAAAGTCATCCGTTATGTTCATCCAGTCGAATTTTAACGCGTTCAAATTAGGAGAAGAACCTCTTTTTTCCTCTCTGTCTCTCTCCTCCTCTCTCTCCCGACGCGCCAAATGCTCATCTTTACATTTTTTGGCGGGAAAGAAAAAAAGGCGGGAAAAATGAATGTCGAGCCGATTATCTCTCCATTCTCTTTCCCGCATTTTTTTCTAAGCACTTTTAAAAAAATCCACCCTAGATAGAAAAAGGCGGGAAAAAGATATTAATGCGCGCCCCACCTATTGTCTTTTTTTCTATCTCTCTCTTTCTGTTCGTAACCCTTCATTTTTACATTGTCAGTCGCGGGGAACAATTTATGTAAGTGTCAACGCGTGTATGAACTTCATAACGCCCCCTGATTCCGATTCCCACCACACGTTACCTTGTCAGTACTGTCAAGCCCGTATTTACATTTAAATAACTTAAGAGAGTTTCCCCAACTTAACTCGAGTTTTTGAATTTTTTGGCGCATTTTCGCACGTGCTTTTTTCCCCGCCAATATATGCCTTCGGGACAAAAGCGCGCGAAAGGAAAAAAAAAGAAGAGAAATTCGATATTGGCGCGTGCACTAGATTCAATAATACATAATACATATCAGTACCAATACACGATGGTGTTTTTCTAGGCCTACATTTACCCACGTGAGTTTTCGATTCTCTAAAATTGTTTGGATCACGTATTGGTTCTCTATTTTTCTTTTTCCCGCCTCTTTTTTTTTTTTGGTTGTGTGGATTTTTCATACCACTAAAGAAATATTGCTTTATACCACTAGGAAAGTTTTTATAAGCCACTAACTGCTGGCTTTTAATCGAATATTTGGGACCGTACCAATCAAAAACCAGTATATCATAATTTTTTAGACAAACTTGAGTTCGAAAATTTAGAAGAGTATGCTCTAAATTCTACTTATCAATGATGGCGAAAAAAATTCAGGAAACGAAAAGGATTTGTTCCTTACCAATTTTCCAATTCTATTTTCTATAGTTTTTTCTTTAGAAGTAATAATATCAGAAGTGGTATGAGACTAGAAGTATTGAGCTAACCAAATTCTTCACTCGGCATTAGTGAAAAGACTTGATAAAACACAAACGTTTGGCCCTCTAGTGGCGGTTTCAGAATTTTCCCTCCAAAACGTGAGACGCTCGCGGTGGTAGACGGCCGAACTAGATTCAAGGAGCCGGGTCCGTGTTCTGCGGCTTTAGGTTGAGGGGAAGGGGGTAGGAAATGTTTTTGGAACTCGACCAATTTTTCTCTCTCTAGTTTTAGCGCGTGGGAAGCGGCATAAAATCCTCAAATTTGTTCACTAGTGCCAGGATCTATTGCCAATGCTAGAGCCCTTTACTTCTAGTCTCATACCACTTCTGATAATATTAATAAAAAAATATTTTTGGCTATAGTCCGACCCCAAAACAAAACTGGATTTTTTTTTATAGATTATATATCATATATATATATTTTTTTTGGTTCAGTTATAAAAACGAACTTTTCTCTTATAGATCTTCAATAGAGAAATAAAGTTAAGGGGCAATTTTTTTATATATATATATAGAAAACTTAAGGTACATTCAGACTGTTGACTAAAATGTTGCGTTCACGTCGATGAAGTTGCTTTGATCACTTAATAATAGACCACGTGTCAACCACTATACGTAAAAGGTTCTTCGCGGGTTTTAGTTTGAAAATTATTATCAATTTCGTCTGGCAGTGAGTGTCCAGATGGCACTACCACCTCGTTAGTGCCTTTTCTTTAGCCATAGCTCACTCGATTATTTCTTATACTGACGCGTGATCGAGTGAGCTGTTACGCTTTAGCAGACGATATATGAGAAGTTTCAGGATTCCTGGCGCTGTATTTGTTTGCCATTTTGGATAAATTTGTCTATTTTAATAATCAAAAGTCTTGGCTCCAAAAAAAACATCACCCATACATGCGACTCCGTTTAAGTCGTCTGCTCTTTCGTCTGAACAGGGAAAGGAATTCAACGTACCGAAACGAAAATAACCAGGAGATCAACGGGAACGTTAGATTTTACGTTAGTCTGAATGGACCTTTAGATTTCGAGGACCAAACCATCTACCATGAGTCCGAGAAAAGATGAAAATAATAAAAAAGACTAAAATTTTGTTGATATTTTTTATATTTTCTTGAAAAGCCAAAGTCCCATTTTTTAATATTTTTTTTTTGGATTTCGACTTTCGAGTCTTTTGCGAGGTCATATGATTCTTACTTGGGTATAAACTTTATTGATTGCCATTTTTTGATGGCGATTTCTTTCGGGTTGACCACAAAAACTATAGTTTGTTCCAAGTGGGAATTAGAGATGGTCAAAAACACTCTCAAGTGACGTGTAGTTACTGCAATCAGTTGCAGACCGGGGTGGCTATAGGAGCATTTGACCTTAAAGTAACTCCATAAGATATATTCCTCCATAAGTTTATCACTGGTTACAAACTGGAGCTTGTCATGAAGTGAGTGAGGTAGGTCATAGATTCGAGGTAAAGCGACACATGCCTGGTGAGGCGCTGTCAAATTAAGGCTTAGTAATGCAGACTAAATAGGACCTAGATGGAAGTCCTGCAAAAACTAATTAACCGAGTGTAGTACTTCAGTTCTTGCTTGTCGTTCTGCTAGAACTAGCTCGAGCTGTAAGTCTCAGTAGCATTACGAAGTATAGGTAGTGTCATACTTATGGTAGGAACATGTCGTATAAACTTATGGTAACTCTTAGTGAAAATGATACATTCGTGATGTTATTTTCTCATAAATGCCCATAAATCTTAATTATAATATGGTAAAAATAATATAATAGCCTTGCGTGATTGTGACTTTTGCTTTCGTGCAATGTACGCTATTTTTCCTATATAACTCTGGTGGTCACTGGTCAAATGAAGCAAAAACAAAAGGGATATAGTATTAATTCCCTCGCTGAATGGTCAAGTCTTACGAAATGATACAAGCCCGGATTAATTCCATCCGTTTCTTCTTGCCTCAAATAATCTTATATAAACAAGGCTGTTTATTTGGCCATATTATATCTTTCCCGCCAAATATAATTCCCAGCACGTGCATTTCTGAAAGCGCGCGCGCTATCTCGACAAGAAATGGCGGGAAAACTCAATTTTTGGCGCGCGACATGGAAGCTTTATATATATTTCATTTTTGCGAGTTGCAATAGACGACTACGGAAGCACGCAACCGTCACAATCGTGCGTGGAAAAACAATGCTTATTTCCCGCTCTGTTTTTTATCTTGCGTTGTATACGTAACTTATTTTATAGTTTTTATTCATAACAGTAACGGGATAAAGGGGGCCCGGCATAAGTATAAATTAGGTTTTGACTTCCGTCATGTTTTTTGATGAGATTCTGCATAATATATCTGTACCGGCATTGGATTATATCAAAAGTTTATAGATATAAACATAAAGTATACTTCATTGAAACTTTCTCGGGCCGTGAAATATGAGAAATGAGATACGACCTCTTTACCTCTCAGAATTGTGTCGACCCCCCTTTGCGTCACGACCCCAGCAGGGCCAGCACAGGGAACACGCGTGGGTAGGTTCCTAAATTAGCAAGAATTAACGTTTGGATCACCTCCATAGAGTACTATTTTCTATTAACCTTTGACCTCAAAAACAACTCTTCTCTGATTGATTTGTTGATTGCTTCGTGTAGGGATTCAGAGAGGAGGGTCGGTTATTCGTTTCTCATTTTACATGTCGTCTACAGCGAAAAGGCTGGGTGGGAACTGTGAACAAAGTGTGTACTTTTGGTTTTATCTATGCACTTTTGATTATATTAATGTCTATGGAAGAGTTCATGGACTGCCATTCCTCCATTTGGAATATAAAAAAATAAATATCACCCACCTACTTCAACTTCAACCTAGCATGACTCGGTGCATTTTTAGTTACATTAATCTTCCTATGCCTCATCCATAGATGGGGATGAAAATAGAAGTTATATAATAGAAAATAGGACCCTTCAGTTTCCTTTTTTTAGTAAGCCCAACTTCAACCCTAAGCCTTTCCTTTTTCTCTGGGGCCCATGGAAGTCATAGTGCCACCCTTTCCGTGGATGTACTACTAGGGAGTCCGGGTACCCATCCATACCTCTTGTAAAAGGCGATTTGGATCGCATTTTTCTTTCTTTTTCTGGGACGTCCTCGCTTCGTCGAGTTGTGTGGGGGAATATGGTGCTATATAGAATCCCTTCTCTACAATCCCACGTGCGCATCTTAAGGCCCGTTCAGACTCGACTAAAATCTTACGTTCATGCACGTCGGTGAAATCGCTTTCCTCGCTTAATTAGTTGGACACGTAACAACGACAACGTAAAAGATTCTTTGCGGGTTTAGTCTGAAAACTGTTCAATTTCGTCGCAGGTAGTGAGTGTCCAGATGGCGTTGTACCACCTCGTTAGCACTTGCCTTTTCTTTAGCCATAGCTCACTCGATTATGTCTTACTGACGGCGCGTGATCGAGTGAGCTGTTACGTTTTAGCAGACGATACATGAAAAGTTTTAGGATTCTTGGCGCCGTATTTTTCATTCATTTTGAATGTTTGGCTATTTTAGTATTCAAAAGTCTTGGGTTCAAAGATCACCCATATACGCCACTCTGTTTAAGTCGTCTGCTTTAACGTCTGAACAGGGAAATGAACGTACGGCGACGCGAACGAAACGAAATTAACTAGGCGACCGTCGACGGGAACATCTGAATGGGCATTTAGCGGAGGACCAAGAGCATCCCAGCTAGTGCAAGCGCTCTGGTATTGTCGATTTCTGTCATCTCTTTCTAGGCATGGAGAGGGGTGTTGGATATTTCGCTGATAGAATTGTAGGGATGAAGAGAGACGGAGAATCTATTATTTCCCTCTATTTCTTCTTCTTTTTCTTTTGCTCCTCAGCTTCTTTCTTCTCCTGGAGAAGAGGAAAGGATGGGATAGGGGAATTGAGTGATGCGAGCGGGACGTTCTGCCGATGACAGACGCAATTCTTTCTCTCTCTCTCCTCTTCCAAATATATATTGAATAGGATTTAGGCTTAGGTTTCTCTCTCTCTTTTCTAGTTTTGCAAGCTTAGTTTTGTCATAGAGGATATATAGTAGAGGAGTAGATACTTTAGTCTTTACCAATGCGTAAAGTAATATCTCGCCAAATTTTTATTCTTATAAAGGCCTTATAAAACTTTTTGATTCATTTAGATGAGTCAACTTGAGTTGAGTAAACATGTTGGGTCGTGTGAACAGAAGTTGGGCAAGTTGAATTACCAATTATAAAATTGATAACTGCTTATTTTTGCTGACCAAAATTTTGACCCATCTTCTTGAGTCAAAAGTTGTATCGTCTGAAAATGCCTTAATTCATTTCCGGTTTTTCCCCGTTGGTTGGCTGATTGCGTTCACTACAAGACTTATTATTATTGGTTGAAAAATGTCGTCTGCTTTACTGTATATCCTCTATGGAGGCGGGGAGCAAAATTTAGACAAAGGTAAGCACGTGTCTACCAAGATACATAGTGCCTGAAGTAGCTCCAATAATTTAACAAGAGCTGAATACAAGAAAGTTCTACTCCTCTATTGTATATCCTCTATGGTTTCGCATCCATCTCTCTCCTAAGCCTAAAGGGGGTTCAATCAAATTGTTCGTATATGTAATTAGAAACAAATTAATCAAAACTTTCTCCCAAATTAATTAACTAATTCATTTATTAAATAATAAATGAAGGAAATAATTAATCGAATATTGTATTTAGACAACTTGCCATTTTTGGTAGTATATTTTAAGAGTGAAAACCTTTTTGAAAACCCAAGTTGTTGGTTGTTTCGCGGCTTGGAAATAACTCCTTCAATCGAATTAGAAGTATTACTGTCAAGCGTGGGAATATAGGGATCAAATTTTAGTTTCCCTAGCTTTATCTCTATTGGTTCTATCATCATAGACTTAAGATTGAACCGAAAAAGGAGACTTCTTTTCCAATCAATAAAAGAAAAGCAAACGTGATTGCGTCTCAATCTCCCGTTGCCGCCCACACTTTCTCCCCGCCTTTCATATCACTGCAAAAATGAACTGTCTAAGTCCTATGAACCCCCTATTTCTTTATATATCGCTATGTCAAACTAACTTGACCCTGAAAAAAAAAAACCGCGCGCGATTTTCTTTTCTCACGAGGAAAACTGTAATCTCGCTATTTCAACCTGGGTTTACAAAGAGTTTAAAGCTACGCTTCTTACTATGTTTAAGTGTTTAGTTTGTAAGACTCCAGCTGATACGAACCCTTATCGACCAGAAGTTAATAACTAGAAATAAGTAAAAATCGAATCTTTGGTTAGGGGGTGTGTACAATTTCTCTATATTTCGATTATTCATCGATTTTTGAAAGGGGGATTTATTTCCTCGCTTTGGATTTTTCCCAATCTTCCTTTCTCCTTTGATCCTATTTCTCTTCTTCATCTTCTTAGATTTGTAACCAATTCCAGAAATTTTTTGTTGCCGAATTTGGGATACATTGTATCAGAGTAAACGGATCAATATACTTTCTTCCTTAATTTTAAGGAAATTTGATGTTTTCCTGAAGTTAGGGATGTCAGAATTTAGGCTTAACTTCTAGTAGATCAAATTCGAATTTAAGGTTTAACATCTGGTAGATCAAATTCGAATTTAGGGATTAACATCTGGTAGATCAAATTGGAATTTAGGGATTAACATCTGGTAGATCAAATTCGAATTTAGGGATTAACATCTGGTAAAACAAATTCGAATTTAGGGCTTAACATCTGGTAGAACAAATTCGAATTTACGGCTTAACATCTGGAAGATCAAATCTGAATTTAGGGCTTAACATCTGGTAGATCAAATTCAAATTTAGGGCTTAACATCTGGTAGATAAAATTCGAATTTAGGGCTTAACATCTGGTAGATTAAATCTGAATTTAGGGCTTAAAATCTGGTAGATCAAATCTGAATTTAGGGCTTAACATCTGGTAGATGATATCTGAATAGGCCTTAACCTCTGGTAGATCAAATTCTAATTAAGGCCTTAACATCTTTAGAGCACATTTCAAGATAGGTTGACCTATTACTTTTCTTCGCCTTCACTTTAAATCCCTGTCAATACCATATCCACGGACCAATGAATTTCAAAAAACGAGTAGGCCCAACCACTTCCTAATCCCTTGTCAATTTCTGTAAAACATAAACGTAACTTTTTTCACCCAGCACTTCTGGCGCGCGTGATAAAAAAATAAATAAAAAAAGTTTAAAACTTCTCGTGAAATCTCGATACGAAAAGTTGTAGAAGCAAATAGGCTTTAGTTTTCAAAACGATCTCGGTTCCTTGATTTCTCGATCTCGGTTCCTGAAGCAGCAACGTCCCCTCGCATCTTTAGGAGCGAAACTTGGAGAAACCGGGATTCCGTTTGCCCTTAGCTAGGATTTAGCCACCCATCCCTGGCTATAAATCAAGTGACAAGTCGAAGCTTTAACTCCCATGGATTGCCAGTTAAATAGAACGGAAATAATCGAGGACTTTTTCCTTTAGTATTTTCTTTTTTTTATTTCAGTTCTCTTCCCTTCTCCTACCCAATCCATCCACGAGGGTGTTTTTTTTGGGCATCCATGGCCGCCACGACTGTCGAAAAGTAGCCCCTCCGATTTTTTTTTTCTTTCCATCCCTCGTTCACGCTTGTTCTATTTATTGGCTTTAGCGCTAAAGAGATTTTGTCCTTTCATTTTTCTTGGTTTTTTTTTCTCTCTCTCTTCATTCATTCTCTCTGAGTTTGAGTTATCCCACTTTGAAATTTCTTTTAGTTAGGGTTAGATTTAGTGAAGTGTAGCTTCGAAGGGACGCTGTACTTCATTATTGAGATCGTATACTACGAATCTAGGTAACGTTTGGGATGGGAGAGCCAACGGTCTGAGATTCTAGAAGATTTTTCTGCCGGGTTTTAGAATTAGCCCCTTTGAAACGCGCTCGAGCGCGATGCACCTGCTCTCTCAGTTTCTTGGTTGCGTTTGAGAAAGAGAGAGGAAAATGTCATTAAGAAATTGCGCCCTTCTCCTTCTCTTCTCTATACCTATATGAGTTACCTAGGGATGTTAGACCAAGGCCCAACTTAGACCTAAAATGTCGAAACCTGTCTTACTTCTTCAAACGTTCTTTTTCTTTCTGCCAAGCGGAACCTTTTCGCGGATACGTTTCTTTCAATTTATACCTCCACGCACCAAAGTTGTTTTCCTTATTTTTTTCAACACTTTGAGAGTTTCTTAACCCTAAAAATTAATCCTAACGATTTTAAAACCTTTAATGACTATGGCAACTTTTGTTATTTTATTAATTACTCGTGTCCTGATTGTCGTAACCCCAATTATTTGGGTATCATTGTAAAGGGGAGAAAAAGGACTATTACATAATCAAAGGACATCCCTGTATCTCTTATAGAAGCAGAGTTAAAAGGTGTGGTGTATATAAACCCATGTCAATCCTAAGGAGAGGACGTTTATGAACATTTTGCTTAATTACTCAGGCACTGATTATCGTAACCCCAAGTATTCGGGTATCATTGTAAAGGGGAGGAAAAGGACTATAACATACTGAAAGGACATCCCTGTATTTCTTATAGAAGCAGAGTTAAAAGGTGAGGTGTAAAAAACCCATGTTAATACTATGGAGAGAAAGTTTACGAACATTTCATGCTTAATTACTCGGGCCCTGATTGTCGTAACCCCAAGTATTTAGTATCGGTGGATAGAGGAAGAATAGGGCTATAACATACACAAAGGATTTCCCCGTATCTCTTATAGAATTAGAAAAATCAATCGCGGAAATGAGACCTACAAAGGCTGAGCCTCGAATACATTTTTCCAAGATTTCAAACTTTCTTCTCAGTCTCAACCAAAACTTATAGATATCTTTTCGGGGAAAAAGTTTCATTTCTTTACGTTATCTTATATCTACATAATGTTAAAAGGCGAAGGAAGATAAACGCCTGGTTCACCGCTAGGCCTAGGTATGAAAGAAAAAATTGGGAAAAACCGAAAAAAAGGGCAGAGATTTTTTTATTTTTATATAAAATGGAAGTTTCGATTTTTTCTTCTTCTCTCCTCTCCTTTGATCCTCTTATATTTTTCCATGTCTTAACAGGCTGCGCATGCGTAGTAACCGTCCTTCCCTTTTATTTTAACCACTAACATCGATATCCATTTTTCAAAGTAGCCTAAAAACCGTCGAAACATAAATTTTCCGAGAAAGATATTACAGTAATAGTTTAAACGTCTTTCAGGGTAGCTTTTAAGAAGAAGAAAAAAATAGTTATCGCTTCTGGTGATATAACCATGGCTATCGTATCGTTTTGCGTCACCACTTTGGTCTCAAACCCATTAAGGTCGTGTAAAGCAAAAAATGGAAGATTTTTTTTTTATCTTGATACTTTTAAACTTTTTATATATATCGCCCAATATTTTAAAAATTTTACCGTCCCCCCTCCTTGCGTCGTCTGCTATATCTTATCTCTGGAGAATATTTGATGATACGCCAGAATTTTGGACCTTTTTCATCTTGTCTCGTACCTTTTAGTGGGGAAAGGTGATGGGAACATTTTGCGGCTTATGTCCTTTGCTATAAGATGATCTATTGGTTAAAGGTTAAGAATTATCGATAAGAGTGACACGCTTTATGGCACGTGACATTAATTTTGTTAATGCGCGTGAAATTTCTAATTTTAAAACTAGGCTTAACGAAATAATATTTTTTTTTTGGCGGCTTATGTCCCTTACTACAGGATGACCTATGGTATTAAAGGTTAAGAAATATCGAGCACGTGACTTTAATTTTATTAAAGCGCGCGCGAAATTTGAAAAATTTAAAACAAGGCTTAGCGAAAATTTCAAAGGGACTTTTCTGCTAGTTTAAATGAAATTCTGGATTCCAAAAACATTTTATTTATTTTATGACATTAAGTTCAGGTAATTTGACCTTTAATAAAAAAAAAGGGTTTTTTCTTCTGTAAGCGAATTGAAACACGTTTTTCAACTCATTCTCATTTCAACCATAAACACGTTTAGGTCATAAAGATAAAGATAACGATATATGGGCCCCGAAAAGAAATAGGGGTCATAGACACTAACCCATCTTTGAAAGGAATCTGTCTGAACTTTCTATCTTATCACATTATTTTTTACCATTAAGTTACTGAAATAGTTTTCTCAGTGCCATACATTTTAAAATTTTAGCGGGGTTTTAGGCTTAGCACGCTATCTAGATCATCCATCGGCGTGATCCCAAATCTCTTTTATATATATATCAGTTTTTTGGTATACCTTCATCGAATAGCCATTGCCAGTTTGTATTGTTTCCGCTACCACGTTCTCACGTTATGTTTATCCAGCTTTTTAAAGTGATAGTTCTAGGTTATGTTCAGCTCTCTGAAGGGTTCTGAAATCGAGATTTACGAATGTAGTTACGTTGGCTCGCGCTGGGTTCAACTGTTCCCTAGACATTCATAAAGACGCGCGTGCTATAAAAAAGGCGGGAAAAAATATCTTGAAAAATTGCGGCAAAAAGGGTAAAATAAACTCGTTCTCTATATATATGTATACTTATTCTTCAGGCTGCAGCTACAAAGGCTTAACTAGAATATCGCGCTAGGGACTTCCTTTGGTTTCATTTTCTTGCCATCTTTTTTTTGGCGGGAAAAAAATAAATGGGAAATTTGGGAAACAATGTACAAGTTTACTGTAATGTCAGGTATAACGATATATATTTTTGTTAAGGGCCTAAGGGGCTTAGGATTAAATTTGTTTCCAACTTTTTTTGGGTGTGAGGGGGGGTTGGTTTTTAAATGAAGATGTATCTATTATTTATCAAGATTTTTTTTACCCTGTTGTCTTAAGCCTTGGTGTTATTTTTTGCTCCTAGTTGTTGTTTGAAAAGTAGGCTTAACGTTAAGTCTGGATATTTTTTATTCTTTTTTGTTAAACAAATTAAATCCCTTATATTTAGAACCTTAGGCCTAATTTAACTATTGCACGAGACATTCTATAAGACGTTGTAATGAATTTAGTAGCTCTCAGAAAGCGCAAACAATTCAAATATAGAGAAAGAGAAGAAAAAACCTCGTTAAACCTAGGGCCTACTTTCCATAAAAATGGAATAACAAAATAACGTTGGGGAATAAATTAATATTCCAGATGTGTTTTCTTAAGGTACATAGTTACTAGAAATAGAAATATTTCTTCGATTTTCTTTATTTGTATAAAACGATTTGTTCCAGGAAACTCACTACTCGTCTAAACCGAAACTGTTATAGACTATTCCATTAACTACTTGCACGGAAACAAAGGCCCTCTTAGGTTATAAATAAACTGGTCTTGTGGTCCAGGACCTTTGACCACGGCACGTCGTCTGCTAAGCTAAAGAAATGGATTTTTAAAATATTCGAGTTATTGTCTGGACTCTGGTTATCTTTGAATTTCCATAGTGGTTCCGTGGACCATTGACCCCCTGCTATTTAATTTTTAAACTGGTCATTTGACCTGTGGCACCGCCTTATTTCCCACGATGGTTCACTGCATGCTTAGGGAGGTTAAGCATCTCGCGTTGCCTGCCTCTAGCGGTTGGTTCTTATTGGCGCCAGCTGGGAAATAACCCAAGAAGGTGACCTCCCCGCCGTTGTGGTGTTTGCGCTTCTCTTCAGGAATTAATGGAATGGTCTATACTGTCTTTGCATCAGAATATTTAGTGAACAACTTTTATTTTCTTTCTTCTGAAAGGCGAAAGACGGAGATAGAAAAGGAGAGCGAGCGAGAGAGAAGAAAAAACAGAAAAATACAAATCGAGTTTGTGTTGCAGGCGCGCCACCTTCTTTCCAAATGTAATTTATAAGCTTACAATTTGCACGTTAACCTTAACAATTGAGTATATTTCTTTCTCTCTCTTTCGGCTCTCTCTATCTCCAAGGAATTCCTTTGAGAAGAAAGGGGTGTCGATTACATTAACTTCCCAGGCATCTTCTCCTTTAAGGCAAAGAAGGAAAACGAAAATAGCTGGGTTTTTTATTTATACTGCAGACTTTACCTTGTGTGTGTCTATGTTAGGGTGTGTACCATTTTGAGAGTTCAGTTGCAATAAGGAAATTTACAGTAAAATCCTTAATTGTTTTATTTTTTTATGCTAAGAATTGTCTAACGGTAACGCTGAAAATTTTGTGTTTAATTCAATTTTGAACTAATTGAAATTGACTAATTTTCTAAATAGACAAAGGAAATACTTAATTGTTCTTTCTACAAAGACTTCTCTAATAGTTACGCTCTACATTTTGCATAATTTAGTTTTGAAGTAGAGGGAGTAGATTAATTCTAAACTTAATTTGTACCATTATTATTAGATAATTAAGTGCATACCTTAATTAAAAACATATATACATTTTAGTCGGGATAGCATAAAAATAGCATTGAAGCCAACACCAAAATACGCTCATACGAGTTCATATCTTTTCACTTTTACCAGGATGCATGCAGCTACTAGGAATTAATGTGCCCCCATATATCCCATGTTAATTTCTTACCGGGCTTGAAAACTTACTATCGGTCATGACTCACAATTCTGATGACGTCATTCTAAGAAACCCGCGTCCTACAAAAGATAATTGAAATTATCTATAAAGAAACCTTAATCTACCCATAACATTTCAATTCATCTCTGATAACTTCCGTACTCTCCGTTTAATCAACTTCTGATGTACATATAATACTATTTATTAGAAGTATATAAGACAAGAAAAAGAAAAGAAAAGAAGAGCTGGGTCTCCCACCGAAGTATGTGTTTTATTTCGTAACGTGATCCGTTTGCTAAATACCTTACTAAACCGACCTCCTTCCCACGTGCGTATATATATAGTTCTTATTTCCAACAAGGAGTTAGGCTTAGCGAGGTTCTCTTTTTTTCTTTTTCTATTTCAACTTCCGTTAGCCTTATATATACGTTTTGGTTTCCGCGGGATGTTATAACGGAATAAGATAGCCCGGACCAAGATACTCGAGATGAAGATAAAAGAACACACAGTCACAAAAAAATATATATATGGAAACGTCTTCTACCACAACTCCACAAAAACAAACCAGAACAGACTGAACGCCCTTCACAACACCTGTGCTAAACTTATATCAAAATCCAAAAAATACTCATCTGCCACGAACGCCAGAGGCGTAGCAAAAATAGACTCCCCTACCTATTACTACTATTTCGAGCTACTAACGCTAATGTACAGGATTAAAAACAATCAACTACCACGCTATATCTTGGATTGGTTCGACAACAACAACCACGCGGAACGTACACGTGGCAATAAATATAACTTCTATAATGAAACTTGTAACTCAAAATTCAGAAATAAAAGTGTGAAGTTCCAGGGCATAAAACAATGGAACGATCTGCCTAACAGAACTAAGAGTATCACATCTCTAAAAGAATTTAAAATAGCAGTGATCGAACATATTAAAACCAAATTATCAACCTAAATATTACGGAAAAAAAAAATTAATTATAACTAATTAAATTAATTGATTTGAATTATTTTAAATATCTAAATCAAAACAATTGAGCTTAGACTGAAGCTCTGTAATTTTTAAATTAATCTACTTGGACATCATTGTAAACAAGATAGTGTTCTTAATGATTGTTTCCAATAAACAAAGCCTTTATTATTATTATTATTATTATTATATACTCTTTCTTGGTCTGTTACAAGCATTAGTTTCTCTTTATTTTCAACCTTTTTTCTGTTGTTGTTTCTTTAGGCATTTCTCTTAGTTAGGGCCTGTTTCAGGAACTTACTCTTTTCTTTAAACATACGTCTTAGGGTCTTTAATCGTGAATAAGTTTATTCTAACTCAATTTTTCTCAGCTTGGGTTACAATTAGAGACAGTAAACTTGTTTATGAGCTACACGATAGGCCTTTTCAAGAAGTGATATCTATTTTATTAGGGAGAAAGTATAAATTCGCGCCACATTTCTAGCTTTATCTCCAGTCCAAACGTATAGTGGGTCCGGAGTTAATCTCCGCCGCCTCTAAATTACTACCAGCATATCATTGGTTCTTGAAAACTAACGTCAGCGCGACGCGAATGACGAAAATTACAGTCATATTTTCCGACTGAGGAGAGACGAAATAGCCCGGCCTCCTTTTACGCCCCCCCTTGTATTTTGAAAGGGGGACTGGGACTATGGCGCGCGAATACTTAGGCATCTTATTACTTCTTCCTAATAAACTAGATATCCCTTCTTGGCTTTTTTTCAAACTTCGAGGGTGAATAGAGTCTGGTGTGTTGGCTAAAACTATACCTTGTTTTCTTAAGGCTTGGAATATTGATGGGTATGTGCATTTACAACAAAGACGTTATAAATTAAGATATGCCTTCAAACAATACGAACTAAATTTGGTGGAATGGTAACGTTGAAGCCTTATTTAATGTCTTTGTGTCATCATACATATCAATGTTCGGTCTTAACCTGTTTTCCCATCAGCGTACGATAACTGTAACCTACACCCTTTTGGGAAGGATGTATACTATAGCAGGACACTAAAATATGTTATCCCACTTGAAAAAGGCTTAACAATTACTGCTAAGCCTTGGCGAGCGATTTTTAAGCAAATTATCTACGCACGAGAACCTTCTCGAGCTCGAACTCGAGGTGATCGGTTGTGTTTTTTTATAATACCCTTCACTGATCTCGCATAATCCTGCCAAGGCGTAGGATGCACTGTAGCCAAGGCTTAGGAATTAAATACTTTACGTTTTTTATACGCTGGGATCAAACTGCCATCTCATTTTCTGGGAAGTAAAAATTGGCGCGCTATACTGGGAAACAGCCTTATGGGGACTTGTAGTTTCCAGTGACGTAACAATACTGAGAGCCCCATGCAGCTAGCTCTTTTCTTCGTATAACGACATTACGTTTCCCGCCTTTCCTCCCCTCTCGTATCTAAAAATCGATGTTTCACGTGACCATTTTCGTGAGTCATTCTTGTGTTTTCCCAGCTGTAGCTTTTGCTATTCATTTTTTGAACCCTTTGGGTACGTGCTAAGCCTAACACGACTTTGGAAATTTTTTTCTTACTGAATTTTCAGGGTATTTCCTGAATTCAAATGGATCGGATGATTTGGATACAACTGGAATGTTTTTCTATATTTTTTAGACTAGGGTTACGTTCACATATATAGAAAGTTTAGGCCTAACCCAGTTTGAAGTGATGTGTGTGAACTAGACCCCATATTTTTTAATAGAAGAAAAAAAAATTATTTTCTACTGTTTTAAAACGTATAAAGAAAATACATCATTAAATATTGAAAACTCCCCAAGGGCAATTAAGATTGTAGTTTTAATAAAAATGGTTACATATTATAAAGTGCGGTCCACCCACATTTTCAAAATTGAATATATACATATATAAGGGTGTACATTGTTGTTGTGGAAAGGTAGTACGTGCCCAAAGGGTCAAGCATTATTTTAATTGAATCGCGTGATATTTCAGGTAACCATTAATTTACCTAACGGGGGGCGGGCTGGATCGCTGCACATCTGTTTCCCAATTTATTTAGGGCTATTTTTAAAAAAGCTAAAAGGAATTTTTATTTACCCTTTTAAATTTATTTATTTAAGTTAAGGTTTCCCACAGTTCGGTTCAAATCGGTTTTGGACTAAAACTGAAACTGAACTGAAACTTTTCAGTCAAGATTTTCAAGAACTGAAACTGAACTGAAATTACCAGTTCGGTTCAGCCAGGAAACCGAACTGATCAGTTCAGTTTTCAGTTATAACTGAACTGAACCGAAAACCCCTTCAGAGATTATCAAGATGAAAAATACGGTGTCAGAGGCCCAAAATACCCAAATTGTAACTATTAACCGCTAACATTTTCTACTACTCTTAAGTAGTGGAATAATGTAGTGCCATACCTTAAGAGTCATGTTTATTTCACTAACTACTAATTATTAACATTGTACAATTTAGATTTGACTAATTAACTAATTAACTAGTTAAGATACCCTTTTTAGTTACTAATTATTGGTATTCTTTTAGCCTCAGTCTCTCTGCAGAGGGTCCCAGCTAGTCACGGGACTTAAATTAATGGCTTATTTCTATGCATCATTAAATATACGCGATACTAATAAGGTAACTTTACGCGACACATCCTTCAAAATATCATACAACATGCAATACTAAACGATGCCAGTTTTCTATTGTTCTACTAATATTTGTGGGAACGTATTGATATCGTTTCTGGCGATAGATCGAAAGAGTATTTAACTATCTCTTCAGTTCAGTTTTTATCAGTTCAGTTTAAGAAATAAACCGAACCGAACTGAAAACTGATCAGTTTGGAGACATGCAAACCGAAACTGAACTGAAGCAATCAAATCAGTTTAGTCCCTAAACTGAAACCGAAAATAACTGAACTGAACCGAAAACTGAACTGTTTGAACTGAACTGTGGGAAACCTTAATTTAAGTATATATACATTGCATTTACTTTTAGTGATTTTACGCTAAAAGCACCTCTTAAGAGACCCTTTTACTTTCTTGTATATTTGTATTAGTATATTTGAATATATTACATGTGTAAATCCATTTGAACCAAGGCTTAAGACTACTTTAAAATTGTAGAAAACTTCTTAACATCGATGTTTTTCTCAAAGTCTCAAGTGAATTAATAATTTGTGTTAAGTTTGGCTGCAGAATAAGTCCAGTTAAGTTTTATCTCAGTTTCAAGAAAGCTTGTGTTATACACAAGAAGTGGAATTGGTGAGTCTAAAACTAACCAAGGCTTAGAGTCAACATATCCATTTTATTTTCCCGACTTTTCTACTCTTTCTGGCATGTCTCAATCTATTGGCGGGAATAAACTCCACCCTGGAGTAAGCTACTCTTTCCTCTTAGGGACCCTTTTCATCCCCAGGAAGTTAGGGTTAGCCTAATATACTTTATATATATAATATAGCGTGCTAGGCTAGGCTACTGTATAAGCTTTACTCCCTGGACTATATCTAAAACATATCTTCTTTTGCATTATTGATTAGATCTTTTTCGGTGTATGGGAGTTGTTTGTCTACCAAGTTCCTTCGTAGGTTCCCCCATGACGTTTTCTATGTCAACTGACACTGTCAATAAACTTCGTTATGTTACAGAGAGAAGGCAAAACCAATAACCCCCCCCCCCCTTCGAGGCACTGACCAAGGCTTCGAATGTATGAACACTGAATTCTTAGGTTTATGGTTGAATTGGTCAAGAGTATTTTAGTTTATATAAATTCAATGCATTATTGATAAACCACGGCTTAGTTTTATTCAAAAATAGGCCTAAATATCAACGCATTGTTAAGCCTAAATTTAATCTGAAATAGTTTGAAACTTTTTATGTCAAGCCTAAATTTAATCTGAAACAGTTTGAAAGTGTTTGTGTTACGTCTAAATTTCATCTGAAATTATCTGAAACTGTTAATTTTAACCCTAAATTTGACCTGAAATGGTTTGAAACTTTTTATGTTAAGCCCAAATTTAATCTGAAACAGTTTGAAACTGTTCGTGTTAAGCCTAAATTTCATCTGAAATTATTTGAAACTGTTAATTTTAACCCCAAATTCAATCTGAAATAATTTGAAACTGCTAATTTTAACCCCAAATTCAATCTGAAATAATTTGAAACTGTTAATGTTCAGCCTAAATTTCTTCTGAAACAGTTTGAAACTGTTCACGTTTCTGAAATAGTTATAAACCGTTAATGCTTAGCCTAAATTTGATCTAAGCCTAAATGTAATTGATACCTTATTCACAGATCTTAGTTTCGACTCCTTCATGGATAAAAGACGATTCTTTAAAGGCTTAAATCATTATTTTATGAGAAAAGTAAACAACGGCGGGAAGGGAAGCTCGGGATATCTAGGAAGTAGAATTATATATTTCCTTGTCCGTGTCGCTGTCCTCGGGAACCGAATGTAGCATCGCGGCGAAAATAAAAGGAAAAAAGGGAAAACAAACAATCTCTGTAGACAAGCTCCTTTGTGTTGGACTTAGATATACAACAAAAGTTAGAAAAATATAGTGTTTACTCGCTATTATTGAAAAGAGTGTCCGAATTATTTTTGGGTCTCTGAAGGAAATATGCTCTATTTGTTTTTCATCATAACCTCGCGTTAATCAACTTTCGATAACAAATCATTAATAACCATCAAAAACCATATACTTATCTCATCTTTTTCTTTACCCCCCTCCCTCTTTAAGATTAATTAGAATAAGTTAAAAAAATTTACTCCTCATTTTGAAGAGAGTAGACTCGACGACGAACGCCATTAATTCTACGATGTTCACCGTTTCGTTCCCTTCCTTAATTGCGTTCTCTCGTGTATTGTCTCTATTAATTGTCAGTCTTCGTTTAATTATTAGTTCGGGACTCGCGGCTAGTCCAAAAGATAGATGGGTGGACGCACGATGGGCGCAAAGATGCGCGCGCTCGCTCGCACGTTCTTTATCTCGCGCTGGACGAACTACCAGCACCATCCATAAGAAAAAAAAAACAAAAAGGGCGGGAAATAATAGCGGGAAAAAAGCGAGCTAACACGATGTTAATGTATTACTCCTGGGATCTAGTTTGGCTTGGCTTAATATAAATAAAGATCGATCTCCATACCCATTGAGGGAAGGGGGTATGAGGAGTTAGTAGAAAAACAAATCATACAGATGCTCTTCCTCTCTCCATCTTCTAGTCTTACATCTTTTATTATCTTAGCTAATGTTTTTCTAGACTGAATTATACCCTTTCTCTTATATAACGAAGGCAAAGGCACGTACGTTTTTCTTGGTGTAACCTTTTATTAACCAAGTATGATCTTTTCCACGTGTTTTTCTTACTTTTTTCTCTATTTTTAGGCTTAAGATGGTTTCTTTTTAATATTATTGCTAAGCCTTTGAATATTTTTGATGTATTTCCAATGTAGAATTGTTTTGGAATGAATGTGTTAAAAAGTTAAAGTATTTAACAACAAAAATTGTGTATAATTAACTAATAACTGTGAAAACTCTTCAAAAGTAACATTTTTGTCAATAGAAATAGTTTTTTGGAGACCCAAAACATAAGAATTGTTCTTCAACTATATTATAAGGCAATGCCAGCTTATAGGGGCTAGAGTTACTATGGGTTTTCCATAGACCCCTGTAGAAAGGGTTTTCCTGCCGAATTTCGTTGTTCACGGAGAAGCTACTTATAGGATCAGGTTGCAATAATTAAGCTAATTAGATTAGAAACTACTACTAATGTTTATGTAATCACACTAACTCTAACTGTCTTGTACAAGCAACACGTAATATAAAACAAAATCCAGGATAGCTTTCTGTTTTCACTCTTTGGCCATCTTTGTCTCGTGGTCTCTCGTGCCATAAAACCTGGTCAGACAGTCCCTAGAGTATAAAATATCCCAGCCCAACCCAGCTTTAATAAACAGAGGGATTTGCCAGACTAACCCGCCCCCTATAGTATCCCCTCGCTATCTGGGTAAATAGTCTGATACTTTAAGCAACTAGACGACATTTTTACTAGACCTTTAAGAACTATAAATTGAGATGAAACTCTAGAGTTTCTTGTACGTATTTGCGATAGAATAAGTAATGACGTGTTAGGCATGTTTGTTTTGAATTAAGAAGAGTTGAGCTGATCTGAACCCCGAATCATGTAGTCAGGCAACAGGAATGCATACAGCTAATTGGAATCATTGTGCTACATTCATTTTCACTCAAGACGAATTTTATATCGCGAATAACGGTGCACCGTGCAACTCGCGTTGCTACCAACCAACCAATGAAATCGCAGTTAGAAAGGCGCCAATAGAATTATGAGGCGTGAAGTAAAGTAAGTTTTCAAGCCCGGCCCACAAACCCCGCATACAAATTAACATGGAAGATATGGGGGCGCAATCATTCCTATTAGTTTTATGTATTCCTGGTTGGAAAAATCCGATGTTCATTGCATGATTAGGTTAGTTTAGTTAGTCTGGGTTAAGTTTTTCTGATGTACTTAGCCAGAGGAGCAAAGATGAAAAGATCACAAACACTTAGCAATTTCTGAAATCATTTTTATAAATATTTTCAGCGCAAATATTGCAACAAATTAGGGAAACACTAGGAAGGGATTGAAAGTAGTGATTTTCAAAGACAAATTTGGAGATTATCCGCCCTCGAAACCTATCCCTTCTTTCTCTTTATTCAATGCTAAACTACGAACACAATCCAGACGAAAATATAATCTCCTCCTAAAGGCCCCTCCGATGTTTTGGTGCGGGGATATTTATATGGGGGTATTATATATAGGGAAAAACGGGAGTAAGATGGGGTTATAACCCCTCAAATGAGCTTGGCTAGCCCCCTTGGCGCCTTTATCTTCCTACCATCCATAAGACGCTGGACCCATAACACCACCATTTACTACTATATATTACCTTCCCTATAAGCTAGTTTTTATACCACTATTTCATCCCTCGACGAAGACCATAATACTACTTCTATGCTTTTGCGGTTGGTTTTCAGAGCTATGTCGCTAAGAATTGTCGTAAGGAGGTCGAACACTTGGTATTTTAGTCTGCAAATTTGTACTATACTGGACTTTAAACAAGGCTTAAGTGTGCCACCTCTTTATCGTGGCGACGAACGCGGGAGGGGAGAGGGAAGGAGTTGAACTCATCGGACACAGAGAGAAAACTACTTTTCCGTGTGCTGCTGACTTCCGGTCAGGAAATTGCCCTATTTTTAGCCGTTTGGGTCCCGGGGTTAACCTTTATGTCCGAAAGGTTTTCTGGACTTACCAAGGCTTAGGAAATATTCTTTGATGTGTTGGTGAGACTGTGGTTGGATCATTTCGCGTTTTGGAGAAGGTAGGACCGATCGTTACCTTGGTAACACTGTAGGTAGGTCCTATCTTCTCTTGTTATCACTGAACGGGCGACGGTGACTAAGGTCTCTAAATAACTGTGTATAGGGAAACCAGTTACCAGATGTCTGCCCTTAAGGGGCGTGCATGATTAAAATGGTGGCTGGTCCATAGTCGAATTTTCGTGGGTTTCGTTAGGCCTTTGTCAAATTTAGTTGCGTAGAATTAGGCTTAGGTAGTGTTTGAATTAGGCTTAGTTATTGGAAGAATTAACAGATTTAGGCTTTGATATTGTTTGATTTAGGGTTAACTATTGGAAGAATTAACAGAATTAGGGTTAGCTGCTGGGTGAGTTAGGGTGCGAATTAGTCGTTTACAAATCAGCAACCTCAATTAACCCTTCTTCTGACTTGGAACTAAGTTTAAAAGTAATTCAAATTTTAATGGGTAAAACTGAATGGCATTAATTGCTAACCCTAATCTGAATTTTATGAAGATTACCATCGAATTGATTCGAGTTTCATTCGGGAATTCTGGAGAGCTAGCTAGATAATTTCATTTCTTTAACATTAAGAGCACCGCGAGGCCCGAGGATACTTCAATCCTGTTTTTCCGTTATTTTTAAATCCGATTTAGTTAAAAAGACAAAACGCTCTACGAGACCGCGAACGGAATTTAGTTTCAGAGTAAAGTAATAAATGAAGAAAAAATGCTCTAGATGCTTGTACTTAGTATGATGCCAGTGCAAGCGGCATTCAATTACCGTTTTCCGCTTTGGGGGATTTCTCGTTACGCTTGTTGTGGAGGAGAAAAACGAATACGTAATGCAATTAAGGTAATACTTCTTAGGGGAATATCCCCCCCCCATACACACCCCTCCCTCCCGTTAACGTAGTTCTCACTAAATCCACTTCAAGGGAGGGTGAACAGGAATGTTAAGTAATTTTTAGTCTATTAATTTATTAGTTACAATACGTTTCAACATAGCGAAAGATTCAAGAAATAACTTTATATGATTTAAAAATCAAAATATTTATATTTAATCTAAAAGTTAAAAGTTTCACCTCTGACCTTTTGTATAGCTCCAGCCTCCCTTTTTGCAACTCAATTCAATACATGAATACGTACTCCCTCTCATACCATTTGGGCTTATTACCAGCACACATGTTTGCAGCACGTTTTAAAATTTTTTTCGCGCCATTTTTAGAAATACATTTGTTGAAGTGCGAAATATTTTACTTATTAAAGACCTAAAGTAGTTAATTTAATTGGCTTTCGAATGGGTTCAAACAACGTTAGCAAGGTCTCTCATTGGCCATAAGTCTCAGCCAATCAAACAAGTGAACGCGAAAAGCGGAGAAAAACTGTTTATACTTCAATGAAACTACTTCTGAATTTCTTAAAAATTGCAATGGAACTTTTGTTTTATGATGATGCTTATTTTGAACCATTTTATGTTGCCAAGTTATTATTTTTTTGGGAAAACCTTCATTCTGTGTGTTATTTTAAAGGTATATCGTTTTTAACTTAAGCCTTGGCTAGCCGAGAAAAACCTCTAGATAATTTCAAGGTTGGCTGAATTTTGGCGGGTAAAAAAAGAAAAAGTCGAAAATGTAAGTTAGTTTCCCGCCTTTTTACATCTATCCCTGGGTTTTTCAATAGAGAGGATTCTCGCGCGAGACTGCATAGGGAATAAAAAGAAAAAAAATCTCGACCAAGGCTTAACGTTTATTTATTTTTCCAGTCTTAAAATGTATATATTTTCTGAAAGGTTTAAGTAAGAGGTGTGATACTTTTGAGAGTGTAAATATCAACTTGAAAACGGATACGTCCTTTGGGGGGTGGGACAAAGATTTCGAATAGGTTTTTATGTATCTGTGTACAAAAAAACATTACTTAAAGAATGCCTTCAAAGGTCGACCTATGCTTATGGTATATTACAAAACAACGAAAGTCAGTGATGCGATTTATAAGTATTTTTCTTTTTTCTTTTCAGTTTTCAAATATTCTTTCTCTCTCTTGAGGGTTTTCAATGTTGAAAATTGTTTGCCTTATTTTTTTGTTGTGTTTAAATCTTTTTTTAAAATGAGTTTTTTATATATGTATATAAATTTCAATAATGGCAGTAAATAATAATCTTCCTTAGAGCCTAACATACTCATCATTGTAAATCGTTGCTATTACTGTATTATGCATAACCAATTTGGTATACCATTCAAATATTTTTATGATGCATTTACTAGGCCTACTTCCGGTTTGGTTCGTTCTATTGAGCTAAGCCTAACGACCGTAATTTTTAGACCTAAATTGTCTGCTATGGCATCAAAAGTGATTTAAACTTTGGTTTATAGAGATAGTTTTCACTAGGAATACATACTGCCTTTTGGAATCATTGCTCCCCATATTTCCCATGCTAATTTATATGCGGGGTTTGTGGGCCGAGCTTGAGAACTTACTATCCATCACGTCTCATAAATGTGACGTCTTTCTAAAAGTGATTTCATTCGGGTGGTAGGAGCGCGCAAGGTGCAAGGAGCAGCGAGATAGATTATTCGTCTGGTAAAATTCGTCATACAGAATGATTAGTCTACTGGCTCTTCCCTCAAAATTCCCCTAGATACGTTGGGTGAAAATAACCACAAAATTATTCTTAATATCTTCATGCATTCCTATTTTCAATAGAAGAGGTTACATATCTCCTCTCTCTCAGTTTAACCTAAGTTTATCGTTGCCAGGCCCTGTATCAGCCAAGGTTACAAGTTCATACTAGTTCAAGCTATAGTCTCTTGGCTTAGAAGCTCTCTGGCAACACTGAGAGAATGGCATATACCCAATTTAGTGAAATCTGGCTTGATATAGATAAAAAATGTTGCAAAGAAAATTGCATGTATATAAAGTAAATGGGAAAAATTTTGGAACGTTTATTCGTGCTATTCAAATGAAAAAAAAAGAAAAAATATCAAAAATTGTCGTCAAAATAACTGTAATATTTATGACAAAGATTTGGAGATTTTTTGGAAACGTATGGGTGTTGGCCCGTCTCAAAAATTCGGGTCGGGTGTGATTCTTAAAACCTTTCTTTATATGTATATAAATTTTTTTTTATTTTTTAGAAAAATCGTGATAAGTTATTTTCCAAAATTGAGGACATTTATATTGAAGTTCTATGTTATGTTTATGACATAGATGTAATACAGTCAAAGGTACCTCCTAGTAGTTATCAGTACCAATTTCCCCGCCTAAACACGCCTTAACACTCAATACATCTAACGTTTGACACAAAAACCTTCATTTTTTTGGATAGAGAGAGAGAGAGAGAGGGATAGGAGGGAGGTCCCATCTTTGCCCAAGATATAAGTAAGGACTTTAAGGACCTAGGAAGAAATAAGCATATTCCGTAGCCAAGCGGAAAAATAAATCACGTATAAGACGGTGGTGGTTCAGTTCAGCTCGAGATTGCAGTACGTATTAACCCCTACAGCGTATTTTAGAAATGTTTAGGATTCAACTTCGTACTCGGTGCATATTCGAATTGAACTGCGTACGAACGGAAAAGACTAGAAGTAAACTTTACTCCCCATTCCATCTCTGTATACCTTTTTTTTTTCTTTTGCTCTTGGACTTCCCCGGACTCGGCCAGGACTCTCAGGAGTCCATCAAAAAAATAGAGAGAGAAAAAAAATAAAAACCTTCGCCTCTTATGATAAAACTTCTCGATTATCCAAATCTTGCCGCTTCTTCGATGACCGATCGCTCTCATCCTATTTTCCTCTTCATCCTCCGCAGCATCTTCCATCCCATTCTCCATTTTCCATCTTCCTAAAACCCCCTCCCCCATCTCTCTCCAGCCAAAGAAGAGTGAGAAAAAGAGAGAGAAAAGGGGAAAACACCGTCTTTTCGCTGTTATGCAGAGAAGGAAGGCTAGATATAAGTATAGAGTTTTTGAGATGTTTTCCTAGAGATTGTGAACCATAGTGGTTTATACTTCTTTCGCATCTCTCTCACTTGAATATAATATATGGGAGTTTATTTAAAAGATAAGGCGGTAAAAGTTTTTAAGTTTTCCAAAAGAAGAAGTTATGATTGATTAGGCTTTGTTTTAAAACCATACAGTATTTTTGTTGGATGGAAGTTTATGATTTTTTTGTTGTTCTAATTTTAGGGTTTACTAGAATATTTCACGTCAGTTTCGATTTGGGGTAAACTTCAACTTTTTAAGTTCTAATTTAACGTAATTTCGTACATTACTTCGCTACAACAGAAAGGTTATGTTAAACTTACGTTTTTAAAAGGTGCAGGTCGAGATCTTAAGTTTTTGTTTTCTGTTTAAGTTTCTTTTCTTCTCTCTAAAATTTGTTAAGACTATAAATAATCTTAAGCGTACGACACGTTCAAACCAATAAGAAACTTATCCATTCGTCTTGCTGCTTCAAACTATATACTTCTGAGCAAATCGAAGCCGCGTTTACACGAGACGTTTTGAAACCGTTTTCAATTAACTGTTTTGTATAAAAATCAAAATATTTATGTAAAATTTTGCTAATTTTTTAGTCTTAGAGATATTTAGTAGAAAATATATTTTTTTTTTTATTTTTAGAAATGGATTAGGCTTTCTAAAAGGGTGCAGAACGGTTTCAAAGTGTCTCGTGCGAACGCGACTTTAGTGTAGCAAACTCATTAAATGGATTAATACTAAAATTCAAACACTTTTGTGTATAAAATCGAACCATGCACAATCTCTTAATCAATCTGAATAGAGATTACATTCAAGTTTGAATAAAGCGCTTTGAATCTATGTAAAAGTGTCCCTAAGGCATGCACGCAGTTCCAGACAAGACATTCAGTCCTTCGCGTCGCGTGCAACGTCTATAGGTTTTGGTTCAATATAAGATAGACTTTTGAAAAGAACATCGAATACCAACCATTTCAGTCAGTGTTTCCTCCTCGTTCTATATCCTATTATCTTTCGACCCGCCTGTCTCAATTCAACTGAGAGACCCAACCAAAACCTAAGGAGACTCGGGATCTATTCTACACAATATAGAAAGTGATGGACTCCAAAATTTATCTAACTCGTCTTGGAACAGTATCTCAGTATCTGTTGCCTATAACCTTTCTTCCATCTTGTAACTATAGACAGTGTACATCCCCCTAGACTCCCAGAGTCTAGCTTTGAACCCAAACGTTTTATAATAGCACCCCTCTATATTGGCGGCTAGCTCACTTTGAAATAGATACCCCATCCATGTCCCCCTACTTGCCTGGTCTGGTCTGGTTTGGTCGTGGTGGCATAGCAGGCAGGGTGTTTAAGTAAGGGAGGGTGACTATAGCACCACCACCACCGATATTTGAAAGCTAGGGAGGTGATATGCCCACCCTGTAGCCCCATGGATAATCGAAGTGACAGGCCAGTCCATCAAGTTTTTCTTTTTTTACCCTTACCATCAATTTCATTTTGGGTTTGCAATGAAGCCACTATAGTCTTGATCGAGCTTTTCGTGATTGTTTTATCAAAAGTTAATGTTATCGAAGTGTAGTTTGAGGAGATGATGTGTAGGCCATTTTTAAAAGTCGAGGTATCGTCTGGTGTGTTAACTGTGCACCTTTGGTTTCTTAATTCGTAACACTGAAGGGTGTAAGTGGAAAATAAAAACACTAGACCTGGCTTCAAACAAAAGGACTAGTAACGTTGAAGCCCTATTAATGGTCTTTGTTGTCCATATACCCATACAGACGATACTTCGATGCCCTCCCCCTTTTGAGAAGACTCTTTAGACCATTTTAGATGAAGAATTGTCTTCCAATTAAAGTTAAGGGGTCATCCTTAAAACACTCCAATCAATCTTAATCTTGAAAACAGTGTCCCTTGTGGATGGCAAAATGGAGATAGAAGTTACATTTTCGACTCAAAATCGATTTCCCAAAGAACATAATATCCCTTAATTTATTTCCAGACTTATCAGAAACACCCTGTATACGTTTACTTTATTTAATAAACTTCTATTCGTATTTTAATTCCCGAAATAGGTATATTTTTTACGTATGGATTTTTGAAATTGGGATGTACATTCATTCCTCAACGTCTCGGGCTTCATTCTTCGATTAAACTTTTTGTTCTAACTCGAAAACGTAATGGACTTAAGCATTTAAGATTGAATTTTCATACGCAATTCAATACCTAATATCTCTTCTCCCCTTATATATCTTTATTACCTTAAGTAACACGAACAATAACGCATGCACGAGGAGGGTTAGAGAATATAACGTTATCCAGATAATTTTTTTAGGCGCATAGCTAGGAAGAGAAAAAAAAACGTGAACATCACTTTGATCAATTTTTTCTAACCCACTGGAATTTTTTTTTTACCCGCCAAATTCTATACCCCATATAGAACGCGTGTTGGATGGGAATATTTGATTAATGATAAAATAACTAGAAAAGGGATTTTGTTAAAAAACCTTTACCTTCCCTTGTGTGGTTTGGTTTGGTATTTTAGTGATTTGTGTAAAACACTTGTAAAATTCAAAGCATTTTTATGGTTTAAAAAATTAAACTAAAATTAGCGAGGTATTTTTAGCACTTGTAAATTTGCGACACGTGATAAGAGATCAGTTTAAGCACAGCCCACTCGATCACGCAAGTTGCACGCGCTATAGAGAGCTTTCAGATGGGATAGTAGTACGTCACACCCTCCCAAGTTTTACCGCTGTTCTGGTAGCCATATTGGGTGGTCTCAGCTTCATTCCTGCTTCAAACCCACCAATATGGCAGCGTAAATTAGGTCACGGGACTCAACTCCTCCTCCAACTGAAAGCTCTCTATAGTACTTGCGTGATCGAGTGGGCTGTGGTTTTAAGTAAAGAGATAGTGGTGATATAGTTCTTTGAATTAAGGGTTAGGAAATTTTTCAATTGCTCGTGATACCGTAATTTATTTATTTTATTTAAAGACGTGGCCTAATTATTTTGTAAGTAACTTAATTACATCATAAATTTATAAGATATGTTTCATAAGTTTGTCACAGGGCTAATATTTGAAATATATGCTGATATAATTGCGAAAAATGCAATGCAATACAATACAATAGAACTAACCCATCCATTTGTTTTCTCTTTCTAGGTAAGCATTAAAATTTTATAAAATCTTCAAACCGTAACCGTAAAGTGTATTTCAACAACCGCATACTTATACTTCAAGCTGAAGGTAAGCCTAAAGTTACGTTATCACCCACTCACCTCTCTCTTAGTGAAGCTGAATTTTCAGCTGTCTCCCCCTATTGGTTGACTCAACGTTATTAAATAATTAGGCTTAAGGCTTCTACAGTATACAATCCTTTGGGGAGTTGAAAGTATAAAGCTGAGCGATCTTAAATCTCTGGTTTACTAAGGCCTCAAGCTAGAAAACTCTACCTTTAGTCCTGTCTAGTCGTCGTATAGGCCTAGTACCAGAAGTATGATAAGGGGCTAGAAGTATTGTGGTAACCAAATTCTTCACTTGGCGAATGTGAATATTCTCGATAACACACCAACGGTTGGCCCTCTGGTAGCGGTTTCTGAGTTTTCCCTACAAAAAGGTGAGAGGCTCGCGGCGGTAGACGGCCGAACTAGATTCAAGCACCCGCGTCCGTGTTCCGCGGCTTTAGGTTGAGGGGAAGGGGGTAGGAAATTTTTTGGAACTCGAGCAATTTTTTTCTCTCTAGTGTAGGGGCGATGGAAGCGGCATAAAATCCTCAAATTTGTTCACTAGTGCCAGGATCTATTACCAATGCTAGAGCTCATTACTTCTAATCTTATCCTACTTCTGCTAGTATACTGAAACTGTTATGGAAGGAAATGTTATTCAAATTCTAAATTATTTAAAAGTACTTTGCGAAGTTGCGCCTTTCAAAACTTTCATACCCCAGTACATAATTTACCTGGCATTTCCAGCTACGTCAAGTTGCCCTAGTTTCTGTAGGGTTGTTAGAGAATTAATATTGAATATTTCTACGTGGTAAAAGGATGAATTATAATTATGGGGTGGTAGAGATGACTTACGAAGGCGATGTGCATGCCAAGACGCGTTAAAAGGTACACAAGAGGAAATACGATCTGTTTAATTTTAGGTGACGTTTTAGTTACGCTTATTTAGAGATGGGTATATTCTCCAGGGTACGATTTGATTTCGACCCCTTTTAGCGAGATGAGTTGAATTTCAAAATGATATCGTAAATTGATTGATAGATCTTGGGTTATGTCTTGTTATTAATATGATTTGAAAGATAAGTCTGCAAGATCGACTCGATTTTTTTTTAACTTTTGACATCTTGTTTTTTATTTCCAATCAGGAATACATAGAGCTATTAGGAATCATTGTGTAGCCCTTAGAGAACCAGATAATTGTACTTTTCGTTCAGAGGGAGCTAAGGGAAACACCTTTCCTTGATATACCAGAAACACCACAGTGATATCTGAAATTAATTTTAGAAATACCGTATTATAAGAATCCTAATATCAAGTGGTTTTTGTATCGACAAAGCTACGACACAGTTTCCAATCCCCTTATGAAGTTTAATGTCCCTGACATTACGTCACCGTCAAGAGGTTTTTGAATCGACAAAGCTAACACGCAGTTTTCTAATCCCCTTATAAAGTTTAATGTCCCTGACATTACGTCACCGTCAAGATGTTTTTGAATCGACAAAGCTATCACGCAGTTTTCTAATCCCCTTATAAAGTTTAATGTCCCTGACATTACGTCACCGTCAAGATGTTTTTGAATCGAGAAAGCTATCACACAGCTTTCTAATCCCCTTATGAAGTTTAATGTCCCTGACATTACGTCACCGTCAAGATGTTTTTGAATCGAGAAAGCTATCACACAGCTTTCTAATCCCCTTATGAAGTTTAATGTCCCTGACATTACGTCACCGTCAAGATGTTTTTGAATCGACTAAGCTACGACGCAGTTTACCAATCTCCTTATGTCGTTTTAATGTCCGTGACATTACGTCATCGTCAAGGAACATTTCCAGTACACACTTGATCCTTTTATAAAATCAACTATATATTATATATTTATCTGTTTATCCAAGCTGATATTAAAGCCGTTACCCAATCAATGTTTGCCCGTCCTTATTGGTTGACGAAGCAAGCTATATGCGAATAGATAGATGCAATCCCTAGCGATTATACTATAGGTAAAGGGGGTCCTGTATTCTAGCTGTTGGACACGGGGCTGTACTAGAGTATGGGTTCGACGGTTGCTTGTAACCGAGTCCTAGAGGAGAGAGAGAGGGGATTAGAGAAAGATATATCTTAGCCATAGTTTGGCCGTCGATTTGATTGGTTACTTACCACCCTACCCTGTCCCTAGAATTAGGCTTAGCTTATGTGTTGCCCTCTCTTCTACACTCTCTTTGGTAATTAGACCGATTAGTAGACCCTATACCATCCCTCCCTCTTCCATTTCTAAGTGGAATATCTGATCGAAACGTCATACGTATACCGTGCTCTGAAATTGCTAGAAAATTGATTCCAAATCGCTAAACGATAGATGAAAATGAACTAACCGTACTTAAGCCTTGGTCAAATTTACTTTTAATTACTACGCGTTTCAGGCAGGCGTATAGTTATTTGAAACTTTATGGGCGTCGAATGACGCTATTCTAAAGTTAAAAATAAAAATAAAGACTCACGAACTTGATGAACTCAAATATTTATTAATAATTATTGGGAAACGCATCTAAAATTTTAATAGGTTCCCAATAAACTTCAGCTGATATTTAATACATTTGGAAATTAATAACATATTCAGTTCTTAATTGCTCCATAAAGGGTTTTATGTTTGAGTGACGCTAATTCTAAACTCGGTTAGAACTCATTTACGTAGCTAGGAATATGTTAATCCAGCTTTAACCTATGCGCTTTTTAGCAAAATTTTATAGATAAAACAAAAAGTGTACTTCGTGTGAAACCCCCTTTTTATCTCTCAGAATATTGTCGGCCCCCTCTGTGTAAGATTAGCTTCACGACCGTAGGCTACGCATGGAGCATGCGCGAATAGGCAGATATAGTTCTAGTACCAAGAATTAACGTTTGGATCGCCATCATAGAGTACTATTTTCTATAGACCTTTGACCCCAAAATACCTCTCTCTTCTCTGATTGGTTAATTCGTGTATCTCTCTTCTATGATTGGTTAATTCGTGTATCTCTCTTCTCTGATTGGTTAATTCGTGTATCTCTCTTCTCTGATTGGTTAATTCGTGTATCTCTCTTCTCTGATTGGTTAATTCGTGTATTTCTCTTCTCTGATTGGTTAATTCGTGTATTTCTCTTCTCTGATTGGTTAATTCGTGTATCTCTCTTCTCTGATTGGTTAATTCGTGTAGAGGTTGAGAGAAGGGTCGTTAATTTGCTTAACACTGGGAACTGTCTTAAAAACAAAGTTCACTTTTTGGTTTCATCTAAAACTTTTGTGAATAGCAAAAATTAATTTTCATTGTTAGTTTCTCTATATTCTTAGTAAATAAATTAAGTCTTGCCCTTAATCTCGTCTCGAGTCATTCTAAGCTATCTTCTCTACTTTTCATATTTTGTTATTGAAATTAAACGATAAGTCTTCATTATGTCGATGAATAGAGAGATGATACTCGCTGTATCTTTCATAATTTTTAGAAAAGGCGGTGAGAGTTAAAGATACATCGTTAGACACTTGCGCAATGGTTATGATGATCCCATACTCGGTGGTGGTGCTAGTGGTGGTGGTAATGACCCTTATCGAATATACGATTTTGAATATTTCACCTCGAGCCCCGGACCAACGCGCTGCTGCTATAGGTTATAGAAATCGATAATCATAAACTATGCAAATTACTTTCCATCCCGAAAGCTTTTCGTAATAGGATCTTTTCTTGACTTAAATTTTAAACCCACCATCCAAACCCCACCTTTTAATGTCATTTACTTTAATAAAAAGAAAAGGAAAAGTGTAAATGAATTTATTAGAAGTATACAAAGTTTCTTTTTTTTCAAAACAAACAGTAATTATAGGACCAAATTTGGGTAATTAATTTTGAGTATAGTTCTAAGAAAAATGTAATTTCTTTGACATTTTTGCCATAAGGGACACCACCTTAACAAGTTATAATTGGATTGGAGTGTTTTACGGATGGCCCCTTAATTAATTAAATGAATTAGAAATCATTGTGTGTTACGTTTCTTTAAGGGGCCATCCGTTGAACACGTCAAACAACTTGTTTATTGTCGTTTTCAGGTCAAAATTAAGTTTAAGTTACATTTTCCAATCAAAATTGATTTTCCATAGAAACATCCCACTATACTTCGGCCATATAATTACAGTGCCTTTTTGAAGCACCCTGTATTGTAGCATAAGTTTATAAGATATGTTCCTACCATAAGTATGACACTTCCTATACTTCGTAATGCTGGAGACTTACAGCTCGAGCTATAGTTCTAGCAGAACGACAAGCGAGAATTGAAGTCCTACACTCGGTGGTTAATTTTGCAGGACTTCCATCTAGGTCCAATTTAGTCTGCATTACTAAGCCTTTGACAGCGCCAAAACCAGGCGTACGTCGCTTTACCTCGAATTTATGACCTACCTCAATCACTTTATGATAAGCTCCTGTTTGTAACCAGTGACAAACTTATGGGGAAACATATCTTATAAACTTATGATTGTATTTATAATATATTGATACACGATCAGCCTTTTTTTAAACCCCGCTGGCGATTGACAAATATTTTTAACGCATCGCTAATATGTAAATCTTTCTACACCCTTAATATAATCTGGTTTATTTTTTACCCTTGGTTGGGCGGTGTACATTTTTTGAGTCTTCCACCTGCCTTTTTGCAAACGTAGTCGCCCTTCCCAAAATGCATTGCATACATTATTCAAAAATGTCCCCTTGTCCCAAAATAACCACATATACCACCAGGAATACATACAGCTACTTGGAATCATTGTGCCCCCATAAATCTCCCATGTTAATTTCTATGCGGGTTTTGTGGGTATACCGGGCTTGAGAACTTACTATCCCAGTCACGCCTCATAATTCTGATGACGTCTTTCTAACTCTGTGATTTCATTGGTTGGTAGCAACACGAGTTCCTAGATGAGTGCAAGGTTCAACGCGCAGCAAGATAGATTATAAATTTGTTATGGGTAAAATTCGTCATACATAATGATTAGTCTAGCTAACTCTTCCTACATAATCTGAGTGAAAATGGATGAAGCACAAACATTCCTATTTCATGTATGCGTTCCTGATATCACTTATGTTACGAAGGATTAGTAACAAATTTTAGGTTTCAGTCTATTGAATACTCCCGTTGAAATACTTGTCAATATACGTGGTTCAATAACGAATACGGTGGGACTTGCAAGTAAAGTTTACCTCCTTTGCATATTCCCGCCTTTCTATGTATTACTTTGGTCCAAATGAACAGGTATGAGATTCCGTTAACTGAATAATAATTCAATATTTTTAACATAGTTTATAAAACGGGATACTATACCACACTTTTGGCTTTAACTTGATCTTAACCAAGAGGTGTGTAACACTAGCTGCCCCAATAGCTTCCAATTCCCTATTAGACTGAACTATCTAAGTTTGGAAACTGCGCGACCCCTCCATCTAAAGTAAAAGAAGGGGGTCTTCTTGCAATGTGCCATTTGCATTTCTTTCTCACACAAATCTTTTCAGTTTTGCATTTGGAAGTTCTCGCGAAAAAAGGAAAACTCGGTAAAGGCGGAATATAATTCTTTTTTTCTCTCTTCTATTTTTCTTATTTCCAAGTCTTGTTTTTCTCATTTCACAATGTCACTCGAGTTGTCGGATTTCTTTTTTTAAAAAAGTTTAAAAATAAAAAGAGGAAGTTGAAGTTCGCTATATGCAACCAGCATTTTTCTGACATTTAAAATTTAATCAAATTACTGGTGGTTTTTTTTTTTATTTTGAAACCGCAAAGGCTTAAAAGTCAAGTCTCAAGCCTAAATTAGGCGTAAATAGATCTAATTTTAAAATTCGTTAAGCCTTGGTTATTAAATTTTCATATGTCGCGCGTGATTTAACAAGTTATGTTTTGTAATGTCACGTGTTTTGCGAATGCCCAGGAATACCACGCCTTTATATTTATGGACTAGCAGGAATACATACAGACACTAGGAATCATTGTGCTGCCATTTCTGAACATATCTAGGCGAATTTTGTGGGAAGAACTTGGCCAATCATTACGTATGACAAAATTTACCTGTCGAATAATATATCTCGCTACGCCTTGCACCTTGCGCAACCAATAAAATCACAGTTTGAAAGACGTCAGAATTATAAGGCGTGACCCACAAAACCCGCATAGAAATTAACGTTCTGCATATGGGGACGCAATAATTCCAATTATCTGCATATATTCCTAACATTATAGATCCCACGGACCCACACTCACGAAAAAGGGACGTAACAAAACTTAATTAAAAATGTTAATTAAATTAGTTTCTTACGACCATAGTAGTAACTGAAGCGTTTTGTTTATTATTAGCTTGGAATAATCAGCTCCCCTGTGGAAAAATTAATCCCATTTTATCGTGTTTTCCATGAGCATCCTTCATCCTTTTTCTCTCTCTCCCTCTCCTTTTCCAGCCTCTTCCACATAAATCGTTGTATAAAATTTTTTTTTGTGTGTATCTACGCATTAAATTATGATTTTCCCCAATCTCCATATCCCTATCTCTCCCTCCTATAAAAGATACTCGATGTGTGACGCGTTTATCAATTATTATTCCGGAATAAAACTTATTTATCTCGATAACATCGTATCTTCCAACCCTTGTTTTTAATAAGACTTACGATATTACGCCTCTTAATTGATCCCTCATCCATATAAGCATCTTCTCAAATTTATTCCTTAGGTCCTCTTTCTCATAATCTGATTCAGTTTCCATTCACCCTCGATCCCCAAAATTGTGATGGTATAAAAAACAGAGACTGAATTATCATCCCAAAAGAGCTCTTCAGATATTTTTATCTTCGGACCTTTACCGTTCCGTTATTATTCCCTAACAAAAGAGGGGACAGTTTAACTTGAAAGCGTTATTCATACTTTAAATACCCCCTTTTAATTCCTTTCCTTATTGTGAAGTTATTTTGTCAGGGAGTATTTGGTTCTTCAATATTATGGGAATGTCTATTATCGATTTTTATTGAGCCTCAAAGTATTTGACTTTGAAGTTTTTTCATTTATTTTGTTAGTTAGTTTAATTATATTCATTATACTATAAGTTTATAAGATATGTTCCATAATCATGACGCTACTTATACTTCGTTATGCTACTGAGAGACTTACAGCTCTAGCTAGTTCTAGCAGAACGACAATCGAAAATTGAAGTCCTACACTCGGTTAATTTTGCAGGACTTCCATCTAGGTCTTATTTAGTCTGTACTAAGCCTTTGATAGCGCCAAAAGCAGACGTCGCTTTACCTCGAATCTATGACCCACGTCACTTCATGACAAGCTCCAGTTTGTAACCAGTGACAAACTAATGAAGGAACATATCTTATAAACTCATGATTGTACAGGGTGTTTCTTCCAGTGAATTTAATGAACGATAACTTTAGCTTAACCACTGAAAATTACCCAAAACACTTTCTGTAGGTTCACAAAGACGAAAATATAACCCTTCAGGTATTCCCCCATAAAAAATTACCTGTAAACAAACATTTAACCACACAATATTGCCTGAAAAAAATAAAAATTAACCAGAAATTAAACGTGTTTCAAGTTCTCCATTTCAGAAGACAGAATTAAATTTTCACGGTTGGTTGAATGACTGAAGGGAGAGAAAAGAAATAAAAACCCATCCATAAAATCGAACTTAATCATTAACAACCTTAACTATACTCAAATATAATGAGTGTCGATAAAAAGGCACGCATAAGACCGAGTTCGTGAAAACCACTCAATCGCATCGCGTGAAATGAACTTAGAACACAAACGTAAATCGTTAAGTCTAACAACTTATTTCTAACTTAACCTTCAACGGTTACACTGGAAATATAAAAAATAACATTACTTATAGGAAAGGGTCATCAACATCACTCAAGGCCGCGGAATTCGCGAGTTTGCGGACCGGTACACGAGGAACGCGTAGATGCATACATGGGCCTCAGTTGAGGAAACGAGTATTAAATGTTAATTTCATAAACCTTAAGAATTATACTTAGCTCTAAGGGATTTATAGGTTTGTGTGGGTTTCCGCCCGTTTTCAAGACCTAAGTCGTTGGACGCTGGTTCAGTTTAATTTCGTTAATGTTTAATGTACATAGTTTTCAGACAAGGAGGATTGATGCCATTTTCACATGGAGACTAGGCTACTTGGCGGACAATGTTCAGTGCCAATTAGAGTGGTGTCCTGGTATAATGATATGTATCCTCCTAGTCAGAAAAATATGTATAACTACTTAATTTAAATACTTAATATGATGTCAACATTTGGCGTTTTGGTGTCAGATTAGAAGGATTGATACCGGCATTTACACAAAGACACCAGGCTATACTTGGTGGAAAAAAATGCAGTGCCAGTTAGCCTGGCCTCCTGGTGTAAATGATATGTATCCTCCTAGTCATCAAACTATGTATAACTATTTAATTCAAATACTCAAAAAGATTTTAATGGTTGAGTTTTTGGTGGTTAAAGGTGTTTTACTTAATTGCGTGTAATTGTTTTTATTAAAGAATATCTTATGCTAATTTTAATTGTTTTTAATTATTGTCTTCTTAAATCTACAGAACTTGAAATTTTAGTTTTTTTGTGTGGCTTATGTGTAGTAATTGTTTAAATATTTACACGGTTTCAATACTTGAAACCTAGCTATAGTATTGAGGACAAAATCGTGCACATACCATCTTGTTTTACTTACAATGTTTCTCCCAATATGTTGCGAGAATTCTTAACCGGGGGGCGTTTAATTGACAACCTATTTAAATATTATGATAATGATAGACTCGTTAGGACTTTAGGCTTTAATTCAGTCGAGTTTCAACTAGTTTCGACCCTAAGGTGGATTATCTGAACTCTATATAGTATATTATATATAGTTTAAATATTAAACTATTTTTGATTGAGTAGGACGCGATGGCTGGCTAGCTGGCTACATCAGCTGCCCTAATGCTACTATATAGCTAATCACTAAATTGGGCGCGCTAAATACCCTTAGGGTTTTGAAAGACAAAGGCTTAATTCAAAGCTTTCAACCAATATTATGCCATCCCAATTTAAAAGGGGTATGCAGCTTGTCTAAATAATTATTGTTTAATTTTGCGTTATATTCTTATTTTCCCTTCTTATATTTTTAAAACTTACTAACCGAAATCTCCAACAAAGGTACGATATAATCATAAGTTTATAAGTGATATGTTGCATAAGTTGACACTACCTATCCTTCGTAATGCTACTGAGAGACTTACAGCTTGAGCTAGTTCTAGCAGAACAACAAGCAAGAATTGAACTACTACACTAGGTTAGTTTTGCAGGACTTCCATAATGTCCTATTTAGTCTGTACTAAGCCTTTGACAACGCCAAAACCAGGCGTCGCTTTACCTTGAATCCAACAAGCTCCAGTTTGTAACCAGTGGCTAACTTATGGAACATATCTTACGTTATAATGTATGAACCTTTCGCTAGAAACCCACGTAATTGCAATTTTAAGAGACGGAAGGGAGGGGGGATGTTGATGAACCAAGGCTTAGCTTTGTTTATAATTAATTTAACGCCGAGTTCGCTCCCTTTATTTTGGAAAGCATTAAAATTTTAAAGCCCAAACCGAGACCGTTACCTTATAGTTTAAAGTTTCATATTTTTGGATTTTAAGGCTGCCTAGGAGAGACCTCAAGCTGTAGGTGTTTATATACATTGTATACAGTATGTACACTCGAAATTAAATAAGCATTTTTGAAGACACGTCGCTGAGAAAAGTGTAAAGTCAAGTCTGCTTCGTTGATTTGCTAGAAATAAATTCTTGCAGCCTGCTCCCTTCTTTAAATTGTAATTTATAACCTTGGTACTGTAAACGAGTTTTGTAATGCAAAGCGACCAGGCGTCAAAAGCAGGCTTGTTTATATATTTATATATATGGTTAGGCCTTGGTTAAACCTAATTTAAAACTGCCGAATCATCATATTTTTGAAAAATCTTCAAAGTGAGTTCTTTTATTTATTTATTTAGTTATTTACTTGTGGTATTTATTAACTTAACTGAGCAATAAGACTTGACGTTCAGTCTTAAGTCATTAACATTTCCTAAGCCTAAAATTTTAGGTCTCAAGAAAAAGAAAACTTACCTTTGAAGAAAGATCTAATGAAGATAATTTCATGAACTTAATTTCCATAATTTAATCTTCCAAAAAACTAACTTTTGTCTCTTTCCTTCCGCATCGTTTAATTTGGAAACGATATTCATTTTTCACTGGAATTAAATTAGGCTTAACAAAAAGCTTTCTTTGTTTTCCTGCCCCCTCCCCCATTTGTGATACGGATGATTTTCCCGCCTTTTTTTACTTTCTTTTTGCACGTGATGATGGATGCTTTTACAGCAATTTAGGCCTAATTTCAAACATAGTTTCATTAAGCCTAATTCGGTAATTCCTCGAAATGAAACGCTACCTTGGTTTTAGTTTCGGGAAATTCTGTAGTTAAAACACTCGAAATGTTGGAACGAAGAAGAATTTGAGAAATGTCGCGGTGCGGTTCGTTCTCCTGTAAAGAAATCTTGGAATAGTTTAGCGTGTAAAATATCTTCTTATCTCGCTTCTTTTTCTTTTAATTCTCTTTCTGAAGAATCTTTGAAAAATTCCTTACAATCAGATTGGAATTTTTCCCGAAATGACAATGTCTTAAGGAATTTTTAACTCGCGAGTTTCCCGCCTTTTTCATAAAGGTCTTAGAAACAGAAAAGAATAAAAAAAAAAATTCTATTACGCAGTTCACTGGTCTGGAAGTTTTTCCCTTCTTCTCTGATTTTAAATCTTTTCTTAATTGGAATTAAAATGCGAATTGGGGATTATTTCAATGCATAAAAAACGCCCTCTTTTAATATTAGGGTTAATTATATTCGGTTTTAGTTCATTTTGAAGGAATTTCGCTAAGCCTAATGTTTTACTAGCTAGATGTAATAGATAGTGAGTGGACAAGTGTTGCCAGACATTTGTGAGTTCAATTCAATTTCTTTCTGTAACAGATTGAAATGAAAAGCTTGTAGAATTCTGTGTTCAATTCAATATTTATCATTCAGTTGCAAACCTGCAGAAGATGCTCTAAAAACAAATTACTGGCAACCCTCAAGCGCATGCGCGTAAAGTTATGAAATTTCTCAAGCCCATTAGGCCTAATCCACGTTAACTATATTAAAAATGTAAGATTGGAATTTGTTAAGCTTAATATATGTTTACACATTTCTTAACCCTAATTTTGGTCTTTAGATTCAATCGAGTAGTCTAAATTTAAGTTTGAAATTCCCTAAGCCTAATCAAAAATTTTTAGGGTTAAGGCGCGAGTGGGCCTTTGCCATCGCGGTGTAATATTACGATGGAATTCTTTTCAAAAATCTCTCATCCTTTTATACATTGTACGAATGATGTGGGAATCCAAATCCAAAAAGATCTGAAAGAAAGAAAGAATGTGGGTATCATTTGGCAATGGTGGTGGCTTTCATCTTTACCCCCAATCCCCTTTCCCCCAATGTGGCCAGGGGAGGAGGGGTGAAAGTTCAGTGCAACTCGCGGAGCTGCTCTGCAATGGGAAACCTGGAGCATTCCGGGAATGCGGTATAAGAAAAAAAAATATCCCCAAAGAGGTTCGAGAAGGGAATGGAGATAGAAAGAGGAAAAAGAAGAGCAAGAGCGAAGCATCCCCATCTTTACGATGAAATAAATTTTCTAATTGCTTAGGACAGGTGGTAGAACCATGGCGGTACACTCTCTCTTTCCCTCAACTGTCTCTTTCTTCGGCTTCCGCGACTTTACAGATTGAAGAAGCAAGAAATTATGAATTAAATTGATTCTACTAATAGTAATGAATGATACATTCACATCGAAGTGTTTCTGAAAGATTTGTCAGAAATCAAGGGTTTCTAATCGAAAATGTAACTTCTATGACTGAAATTTTGACCCTAAGGGACATCTTTTTCAAGTTATATTTGGAGAGTTGTACGTATGGCCAAGAAACTGAAATGCAATGATGTCTAATTTAATTAAGGTGTTGTCGGTAAAATACTCCAAATATAACTTGAAAACGGTGTCTATTGTGACAAAATATCGTAGTTACCTTCGCCTAAAGAACATTTATCAGAAACATCGGAGTAGACATTGATCTGATCAATATTCTTGGGAAAATTGGGATGAATTCATGGAGTGTAAATGGTTCCTAATTCCCCGTTCCACCTTTCTCTCCTACCTCTTTTTGGCGTTGATTTTTCTCTATCTAAGAATCATTTGATGCTTTTTGGAGGGAGAGCTAGCGAAGAGAGAGAGAGAGAGAAAGAGAGAAAATCTCGGATCCTTTCGCTGCCCAATAGAGCAAGCTGTCGCTAACTTTCACCACCGAGTCCATTCCCTAGATTTTTTGGGTGCTTTGCGCAATTTTTTTCTTAGTCCTTTTCTGTCCTGTTCTGTCTCGGCTGGTCCTGCCTGGATCTTTTTACTTTTATACCCTGAGATTCAGGGGATGTTCGTCTGCTTTTTTTTTCTGTAGAGAAAAAAGGTGTAGGGTTATAATTTCCGTGTTAAGGGAAGGTCTAGATTTTTATCTCAAGTAAAAAGGTTTCTGGTGCATCATGGGGGGGGGGGAGAAAAAGGCGCAAATGGTTCGAATGAAAATCGTTATTCCATGGATCAATTTTCTTGTAAAGGGATTGTAGTGACTATGGTTTTAATTGTTTTATTACTTGAAACTGTATCCTTTTTCTCCTCATATCTATATTTGGATTTTGTGGGAAAAGCTAGACTGAGGTCCTCAAAATTCCCTTAGAAATTAACATGAATTTGGGGCGTAATTATTCCAATTAGCTGTATGTATTCCCGGTTAGTTTTACTTAATAATTGTATAAGGTTTTTATCCAAAATTAAATTTATTTATACACTCCTATCCCTTGAATATGTTCATTATTAATTTTTATTATAATTGTACATATATGAAGGAAAGCTGACATTTAGGGGCTCATCTCTTAATGCTAATCCTACGAGCCCCTGTAGAAATGTTTAACCCGCAATACACTGGTTATCAATAATTCCTGCGATGGAATTTTTTTATTAAATTTAATTTCTTTATATTAACTTAACTAATCACAAACGTGACTACAGATGCAATTTAAGTTCCTAATTAACTAAATAAGACCTATAAAGTTATTTTTGTGTAACAAACTATTAAAATTTTGTCCCGGAAAAACTTTTACAAAGGATATGTAAAATAAATTTAGGGTTGAAATAGGCCCAACTAACTTACTTACTTCCTTTCTTTCTTCATTCTCTTTTAATTAAAAGGACGACGCGTTGCAGATTGTTCCAGCCATCATTTTGGCGCGTTTATTTTTCTCTTAAAGAGATTTCCCGCGAAAAGTTCTTTCAATAAAAGAGACTCCCACTGTAACATGCATGCTCTATCATTTCTAGAGGCTTTTCTTCCGAAGCGGTGACCAGAAACGAGACGTTTTATCGTTAACACCGTCCCCGGGTATGCCTTAAGGCGAGAGTGTGTGTGTGAGAGAGAGAAATTAAAAATTACTCTTAATTAAAAGTTGATTCACCCATGCCAAGGCTTAGTGATGGGTTTTCAGGTTTTATTTCCGTCTGTCTCTATAGCTTTGTTTTTGTTTTTGAATTGAACCAGGTGTTAAAAATATAATCAATTATAAAAGTTTTGTTTGCTCTAAAGTTTCTTTCAAAAATCTTTTGGAAAAACAATCAAATCTCAAACAGTTTCTTTTTTAAAAAGAATTAGGCTTAGTTGATACATACAAAAAGGCGCGAGATTATACTGGCGGGTCACGACGCACGAGACGTAGCGGGAATTGACGTCTCAATTTTAATAATCATTAAAGTTAATATTATTATTCGTTATACGAAGTATATTTGTTAAAACGTTAAAGGAGTTGAATACTCCATATGAGACGGACTTTATCGCCCCATACTTTCTCCTTGTGATGGATGCATGCAGATTGTGTCTAACGGCAACGCCATTACGCTCCATTAGTCAGAAAGAACCATTTCTCTTTCTCCCATACGTTTTTTCTCTCTCTCTTTCTCGCTTTTGTCTTTAGCCTTTACTTCCTCCGCCTTGCAAGCTTCGCTAACTACGGTAACTGTAAGACAAAACTAAGCCAAGGCCTAAGGGCCGTTTTGTTTAGTGTCGACTGTCGAATTGGACGTTATTTCTTGGCGCAAATTGGCCATGCGTTATTTTCGTTTCTGATGACCCGAGAAAATGGAACAAGGGGACGGGAAGGGGAATTAGGTTTATTTTTGTACTCACGTGATCCCCTAATCAAATTGCAATTTTTGATGATTACGTTCTCGTCTGCGTGATAAATTGTATACAGGATGTTCCTGATAAGTCTGGACACCATAAATTAAAGGAGTGTAACTGGTACAATTGTTCTTCGGGTTAAATTAAGTGGAAAAACATGTCAAAGAACATTCATGGTGTCTACAACATTTATTTACGGAGATATGGACCCTAAGAACTCTACTTTAATTTATGGCAGAATTATCATAAACAACCTCTATGTTATAGCTGCTATTTATTTTAAAACTACGATTTCTAATAACCTTTCCCCTTTAAGCCTAATTATCATTCTAATTTGAAAATAGGAAATGAAACGCGTATTTAAATTAGGCTTAGCTAAGATGAGCTGTTAAATTTGCCTAACTTTCCCAAACTTTAATAGCATATATTAGAATAATTATATTAAGGATAGTTAAAGTCTGAATTCAAGAATTTTTAACCCACTCGAATTAAATTGCGATTCAAAAATATTGCAGCGATCAAAATAAATACCGAAACACTCTAACTCTCTATCTCTTAAGCCTTTGTTATAAAAAATCGTATCGCTTCATTAAAATAAAACTCAACCTCTTAAAAGAAGTTAGATACAGAGAGAAACTGAGAGAGAGAAAGAGAGAGGGGGGAGAAACGAAGAGGGAAAATCAGAAAAACTTCTAAAACAGAATGAGACTTAAAAACGTTTCCCTCAATTATTTTAATTGCGCCTGGAGGGCTGTTTTCCTTTACCGCTCTCCTGATCGGGAGGGAGGGGGTTGACGATATAGGGAGGATAGAGAAGAGGAGACGGATCGTAAGGGATTCGGAGAGACAGGGCCAAAGATAATTCCCGAGACAGCGGAGCTATAGCCTCTCTGCAGAAGGATTGCTTGCATCATTCTTTCTTTCCTTTAATACTGATATGGATAGGTTTTCCTCCCTTCGTCCTGATTATTTAAAACCACTAGACAATTTACAATTTATACCAAAGCCCGACTGTGCAGTGATCTCCAAAGATCTGACTCTGGGATATCAAGATAAAATAAAAAAGAAAAAAGAAAGAATTAGGGGGATTTTTCAATCTAAATAAAGAGGGACAAAAGGACTATTGAGATTCAAGGAGATTTTGATATATCTTAGCTTTAATTAAAAACCTTTCGTCAAGAGTATACTACAGGGTGTATGTTCCCAAAAAGGGAGGGTAATTACAGGACCGTTGAACAGTGGGATAGCTCTATTGGAATGTTCCATTTTGAGTCGAAAATGTATGTATTTTGCAACAAGGGATACCCTAAACGAGTTATGATTCGACTGATTTACGGATGGCCCCCCTTTATTAAAGTAGAAATCATTGTCGTTCAGTTTCTTACTTAAATTTAAGGGGTCATCCCTAAAACACTCTAGTCCTTACTGGTTTAGGGTGTCCCTTAGGCAAAAAAATGTCATAGAAGTTACATTTTCGACAACAATATTTAACATTCCTCATAGAACCATCCCAATGTAATTTGGTCCTATAATTTCTCCATTTTTGGAACACCCTGTATATGTTTCTTATACATTGGTTTTTTCTTTAAATTTTAGTTGCAATAAATAAAATACCTGTAAGGCAAATTTAATGACTTTAGTTCCAAAAATAATAATAATATTATTGTTATTTCAGTACTCTATAGTTCTTGAAGTTTCTGGAAAAAAAAAACATTTTCTCCTAATTTTACTGAAATTATTCTAATATATTAGATATTCATTGCTTTAACAAACTTAATTTTATTTCTCAAGTTAATTTATACTCTAATCGTATTCGAATAAGATTCTCTCTGAAGTAGAAAGAAGAATTCGATTTACATGTAAATGCGCAGGCGACTTTAGTTTATTCTTTTTTAGCACCATCGTTTTTTCTTATTTGCTTCCGTTCTTTCCTTTTTCCCAGTTCTTTCTCCAGTTTCCCCTTTCCTTATTTTAATCAAGAACCCAGATTTTCTCTAATGGAATTGGTAATGCGACTTTAACTCCGCACCAGACTTTTCACGAACTTTGACCCGTCTCAATTTTGATTGGCTCTCCAATTAAAAGTAAATATTAACGCCGTATAGCGAAAAAGAAGAATGTATAATTCACGCGGTCTAGCGCGAGACGAACTTAACAATGGTTTCGTTCCCACTTCTAAAGTTCTAGGTAAACAAATATTCTGATATTTGAAACTTCAAAGTTCGATGTATTTCCTAATTTAATAAGTATAGATTAGGAGGGACAGAGACGGGAAAGGGGGACCTTAAATTTCCCCATAGGTTTAAGCCACTGTGCTTTGTCCCCCCTGTATTTGTTAAGCCTAATCTTATCCGGACCGGTTCCCCATAGCTAAAACTTTCAAATAACAATTCAAACAAATAAAACAACTGAGTATAATAAAATTCGAACCCCATTTTGAAAACAAACTTTTAAAGAAGTGCCCTTTAAAAGTTACACAGTTGGGGGGGGGGCAGGTTTCTATTCAAAATCATCATCCCAATTCGAGAATACAGTGGGTATAAAGATACGCCCTTCATCTCCTATACCACCATTGTTTTAGACGAATGCTTGTATTGCAAACTTACGCTGTAACAAGTTAAGCCTTGGCTATGGCTAGCTAGCTAGGCCTTTGCGCAGTGTTTCCACAAACAATCTACCGGTGGAGATATTTCCCATAGGATTTGTGTGTATACCTCATTTCAGGCGCGGTTTATACCACGTACAATGTAAGGACGATGTATAATTCAAGGCAGAGTTTATTGTAAATTCAAATTGAGATTTTGAAGTGGGTATACTATGTAAAATGGGCTAGTAATAAGGTCCGAACGGGATGCGATGGGATGGGACGCTACCTTCGAAAGGCAAACAAACTCGACTCAAAACTGCGTGCAGTCGATATTACCTAAGCCTTTGCCTTTATCTATGCACTTGATGGAACCGGAGCCCTTAATAATGCTTTCTCACTCCGCTATCCGTTTTGTCGCCTTTTCTCTTGTTAGCTTTTAAGCCTTGTGTTTGTTTTTAAAAGACTAGCGCGCACTAGCTCGTTCCGATGCGCTTTTGTATAATTAGGCCCTATTTGTTTTTGGCACTTGCCCGAAACTCAAAACCTATCTAGGCCTTGGCTCGTTTTCTCCTATAGCTACGGATGGTGCTGTCCATAATGATCTGTTTGCCCCGCTAGCTAAAATAAGCCGCTAAGCGCTTGGTTACCCATCCTATTCTTTCACCCATCTTTACGTCTAGAACTTTAGTTCTTAGCTTAAGCTATATAAATACTTTGTTTTTATCTATCTCTAAAGAGATGTTGAAAGACTGACTTTTTTTACTGTTCTTCATAATGATAATGATACGATATCCATTTCATACAGCCTTTAAAAAGTTCAGGGACAGCTTGTTTGGCTTGTCAAGTTTGTTGAGCGCCGGGTTTTGTTATAACCCTTTAGGTTTTAAAGTTAGTTTTTCTCTATCGAACGTTGAAGGGACCCATGTTTGGTTTTCCAACGTTTGTTAGGGTTGGGCATCAGGGTCCACGCTTTTGGTGCCTATAGCTGCAGGGTTTCCAAGTTTAAATTAAAAACGACCCCCCAGCCTTGAAGTCAAAACTGAAATTTTATACATCATCGCAAAAGTAGCATTTTTTTTAACGTCGTGCAAAGTTTAATCAAAAGTGTTGTATTTATTTTAAATTTATTTAGGCTTAGTGACAGTTAAATCCCGTGACAACTTGACCTGATTTTTTTTCCTCAGAGGTGACATTTGAAATTAACCTTTGACACATTAGGTTGAATTTAATATCAAATATGGAACTTAAGAAACTGTTCAAAGGCGTTAAGCCTAACTTGAACTTACGAATTGTTCTTATGAGTTAGGCCTAACTTTAATTTACGAACTGTTCTTATGAGTTAGGCCTAACTTTAACTTACGAACTGTTCTTATGAGTTAGGCCTAACTTTATCTTGCTTTATTTGATCCCGTATGGTTAGGATAATGCTAATAACATTTTTGGCTGTACGTTTAGACGAAGCTTCTAAAATGAATAATGTATATACTACGAAAAGATTGGTTTTCTTGTCGACAAACCTTATTAGGCTTAGCTCGCGCGGTTTCCCGCAAAATCTCCATTACATTCCTTTTCCATCATTGCTTTCCCCCCCCCCGCTAAAATTGTAATTGCAATTTGCTCTTTCTCCTCGTGCAAAGGGGTTGGGAGAGGTAACGTTTGGTTTGCCACGATACTATAGGGAATATTCTACTTATAACGTTTTTCTGATTGGTTCATTTTTTTCCCCACCATCTTCATAACCATAATTCCCTGAGATATAACTGGTATACATATCCTAGTTCATTTATTAGTGATCTTATTTCCTTTCTTGGTTGGTACTCGGTAGTACCAAGACTTCCGCTACAGATATCCGGAATTAGAGAAACGGAAATAATGTTTTGCTCTAGATATAAATCCCTTATTTGCTTCATTCAAGATGAAGATAACATCAGGGACTTTCGTTTCTTCAAATTTGAATTAACCATTGAAATTACTCTCCAATTCGCAGTTACAAACTTAAATTTTAACCCTAATCTATCAGAATATAGAGTCAAAGCTACTTAAGGCGTTCCGTCTCTTAAGCCTAATGAAAACGTAGGCCTAATGCATATCCGGAATCGCACGCTAAGACAATAAACATTCTCTTCCATCGGAAACCTTGATTAGGCTTAGCAACCAGTCAGCATCCGCATTGGCCAAGATCTAACGTTTAGCTAACCTACTTTACTTTCCCTGCTGTAATTTTGCTTCATTGACGGAATCTTATACATGGCGACCTTTCGGTAGCAATTTAAATCAATCGAGCAATGAAATTCTATCCGTAACTAAGCGAGAGCAAAATATCTTGGACCAAAATACTTTCCCTGTTGCCCGGGAGATTTCTCCAACTATCTGTAAGAGATTCAACCACGTTTGCAGATATTGGAAATCTGGTTAGGGAGAGGATATCTGCTTCCATTTCAAAGTGAATTTGCAATGCCAGTAAAGGTTGATAACCTATAACTAACAAACAGAATTGGAGCTGCGTTATGACGCATATTTAGATTGGGATGGTTTAATTTCACTCTGAATATACAACGTGTTAAAACCTTAGTTAGGAATAGCTGCTAGGTAAGCTTTTGTACTGTTGTCAATACAACGTGAGTTCTAGATCTTAATTTGAGACGTTTATAACCATACCTTAACCCTTTTCTCTCAGAATGCGGAATTCAGAAGCCATCAGATGAAAAATTCGACTATCATTCAAGCTTCTAACCCTAAAGGACCTTGGGCGATTTTTGTACCATTGCATTCTTGCGTTGTCCCGTTTCTATAATATGGGAATCTGTCTTTCTTCCATCCTTTCTCTCTTTCTTTTTCCCTTATCCGTTTTTGATTCCTTTGAAGATCCCGTGGAATTCCGTAACCCCTGTGGACAAGTTCGCACCTTTCAAACGTGCACACTAGATAGTAGTTTAAGCCTAACGTTTGTAGTAGGAACTTGACCCTCCGGCTCACTTTCAACTTTAGTTACGTCTCTGTTTCCTCTATCTTTTCAACTAATTTCATCTTCCTGGGAAACTGCTCTATTACGTAACGTACAAAGCATTCATTCCCCTCTCATTTTGCCATCATCTCCTAGACTGGCTAAGCCTAATGGTTTTTAAAAAGATTTTTCAAAACCTCACGTGATACGTCCATCGTTTTCGGTGACAGGTCATAGGTCAAAAGGGGTTAGGTTATTGATGTCCTTATGTCATTGTTTGGGTTTTATTAATGGAATATCAAAGCGGATTAATTTCGCGGGTAAACCGCGTGATGTGATGGCGGGAAACCATTGTTGACCTGGTTGACTCTAACCAGATTCCTGGCGCGCGCGCTGTAGATTCTAATATATTCACGACAACATTGAGTATACAATCTCTCTCTCTCTCTCCTCTACCCCACTTAAAATATGACATAACTCGCACGTTATTAATTATAGAGTTTAAACTTTGAACTTGAGAATAGCACAGCTGTGACCTTTGACTTTTAGTGAAGCTCAGTTCTTTAAAAACATAGACTGCTAATTCGAGAGACTTCCTTAGTTTTAAATTAGTTTCTCTCAAGACAATGTTTTTTAATTAAAACTCAACAATCTTTTCTTTTTGTTAAGCCTTGGTCCATAAAAAATTAATTATTCAAGAGTTTTAATCGGATGTGGATCACCAGGAATAATTATTCGATCCCTTCTAATTAGAAATGGTCCTTTCTATCTTGGTTTAGTTTCGTAAGATAACAAAGAAAGAACACTAAGAACTTCAAGAACTTTTTTCTGGTTCTAGGTTCTATAAGCGGATAATACGCTGTAAGCGAGTAGTTTAATAACCCCCCTCTCTGGTTTCCGTCTATCTGCTTGAATTAAGGTTTCCTTCTTCTCCTTCAGCTTAATTCTTCTTGAGAAACCATTGGCGCTTTCTTAGATTCTGATTAGTTTTATCGTAAGAACATTTTTTCTTACGTATTCTATCCAACTTGACAAAACCTTCTGGGATGGATTTAAAACCTTTTTTTTTTACTAGTAAATTTGCCTCTTTGCTTTTTAATCAGTGATACTTTGAAATTAAAAAAAAGAATAATAATGATAATAAAATCAGTTCAACTCCAATGTTTGCAAGTATCTGGTACTATCCGTATCCTCTCATAATTATGACGTCATTCTAAGTGTTATTTCATTGGTTGGTACCAACACAAGGTCAGGCCCTCACGCAAGGTTCAATGCGCAGCGAGATAAATTATTCGTTCATACATTATGATTAGTCTAGCTCTACGCATAAAATTTGCAAAGATACGTTGAGTGAAAATTTGTACACAATCATTCCTGGTAGCTGTATACATTCCTGATCCCACCTATAAGAACATCGCAAACAAACCAGACACAGGGCAAAAGGCAAATTTGCATTATTTTTATTAATAAATAATACAAGAAACTAGCAAAAGGAAAATCTGTTACATACGTCACTTCATCCCACTTTCAAAATTCAATGCATTAATATACGGATAACTATGTTGAATTCCTTCCTTATGACTTAACCTTAACCTTGAACCCCTTCTTAATTTATATTGCACTTTAGTTGTGAATATAACGGACGGCATGATGTCAGTTAATCAAGTTGAGAACCAAAGACTCGGTTTTTCCATTGAATATATTTACATCATTTCAATTTACAATTCAATACGTTGGAAACTACACCCTTATGTTAACCATAGCTAAGGCCTAACCTTTTTTCTATTGAACGTTAAGATTGAGATGCAAAATAAAGAAGAAAGAAAAAAAAACAGGGTGAAAAAGGGAAGAAAGATGGAGAAGCTCAAGAGAGAATAAATTTCAATCGGAGTTTGCATTGATGTTAAGGGTTAAGTCGTATGATGTTGATGTTAGACATAGGTGTAACCTCAGAGTGAGTTAACCCTAAGGTCGACCGTATAGTGAAAAGAGGGCCCCCGGGCTAATTTTCCTTGGAAAATGGACTTTTGATTAAATAATCTAGAGTTCTCCCTGGGCAACCAACGAGGTTTTCCCCGCATTTCTCACGCTGGTGAGAAAAGGTTATAAGGCCAATCTCCTAAGCAAAAGCTCTATCATTCTTATAGAAAGTAGGCTTAACCAAGGCCTAACTCCTTTCGTCGGTATATTTTTCGAAGCAAAGGCTTAGGGTCCTTAAAACCTATATATCTATATGGATTGCTTATTGCTCGCTCCCGGACCCCCCTATACCTAGGATTACTTCCTCCAAACCTTCAACTCCCAGAATCCCTTGAACCCTAACGGGCACGCATCGGTTTGGCACCTTCCTTGTTAGCTTATTAGGATGGTAAAGGTTTCCAAAAGGCGGAAATGCAAAGGCTATATATTAGAAAATCGAACATTTCCAATTTACGTAAATATATATGTACAGGGTGTTCCTCCATAAAGGTTGCGTAATTATTGGACCGTAGTACAGTGGGATTGTTCTATGGGAAATCAATTTTGAGTTTCGAAAATGTCGTAACTTCTATCGCCATTTTGCCACAAGGGACACAATTATGATTGTAATATTTTATGGTTGACCCCTTAAATTTAATTAAGAAACTGAAAAACAATGATTTCTAATTTAATTAAGGGGTCATCCCTGAAATACGCATAACTTGTAGGCGGTGGTCCTTGGGGCAAAACAACATAGAATGTTTTCGACTCAATATGACCCATGGAGTCCAATGTATTTCGATTCCAACACCAATTTCTGAACACCCTGTATATCTATATGGAGAGAGAAAGGTTTTCGTGGGTCTTAAGGCAAACTTTCCCTTCCTCTCTGTCAGTGTTAGCGTTTATATTTCTAAATTTAAAGTTTATACGCTTGTTTAAGTCATCTTGGATTACTTGCCTAAATTAAACTTTATGGAACGAGTAACCCAAAATATATTAAAAATGGCAAACTTTAGGGATTATGAAATATTTCGATTAGTTTTATTTTCTAAAGTTAATTCGTTTTGAACCTTTAATATAGATATATTTTATGCAATATAAACTCATAAAACTATACGTATAATCATTTAAAATATTTGAATCTGAATTGCTACTAAAAATAAATTCCTAACAGGTACTTTTATATCAGAAAGGCAAAACATAAAAAAATAAATTCGCTTCTTGGCTCTTTTAATATCAAATTTCGCTTACCTTTTAGCGAATTTGAATTCTCCTAAAACCCCTTTTTCATTTCAATAGGTTTTGAAAATATTTCATATGTAGCGTTAAAATTCTCTCTCTCTCGCTCTTTCGCTCTTTCGCTCTGGCCCTTCAATACTTGATCTCAAGCCTCTTTTGGTCGCTCATGTATCGCCAAAAAAGAAAAAAAGTCACCATCCCAAATAAAAAATGTCGACTCGACAATTTTTCTAGAGTAGCTACACTCAACTGAAAAATATTCCAAAAATTTTTTTTATTTTTTTTTATTCAAACCCAACCTCTCTGAATCCTTTCTAACATCTTATCCAAAGGAGAAAAAATATATATAAGAAATTCTTGAAGAAAAGGCGTTAAAAATACATTACAATATTCGGCGGGGTTTTTATGAATGTATGTATGTGTATGTCATCATAAGTTTATAAGATATGTTTCTCCATAAGTTTTTCACTGGTAACTTAGAAACTGGAGCTTGTCATGATGTGAATGAGGTAGGTCATAGATTCGAATTAAAGCGACGCCTGCTGGTTTTGGCGCTGTCAAAAGCTTAGTAATGCAGACTAAGTAGGAAGATTGAAGTCCTGCAAAATTAACCACCGAGTGTGGGACTTCAATTCTCGCTTGTCGTTCTGCTAGAACTAGCTCGAGTTGTAAGTTTCTCTATAGCATTACGAAGCATAGCTGTGTCATACTTATGGGATATATCTTATAAATTTATGATGTCATGTATTAACTATACCAAGGGGTGAATTTTTGACATACCCCTAAGGAATCAACACACTTGCTTGCTTTAAATAACGTACGGTTTCTGAATTATTACATAAAAACATCACGGTTTTTTATTTATTTTTTAAATCCTGGAGTGTAGATTGAAGTTTATGAACTGAATATATTTAAAGGGTTATGTTGATACGGTTAAAAATTTTAGATGGTGTAAAGTGGTTTGTGGGCCACCCTAAACCAGTTATGATTGGTTCGTTTTACGAATTTTCCCCTAAATTTCAGTTTAGAATCTGAAAGACAAGACGGGTCATCCGTAAAACACTCTAATTGTAACTTGTTTAGAGTGTCTGTTTCATTTCGACTAAAATTAATCGTACAACACAGTGTTCTTCCATATTACTCCAATTTTTTGGTGCACCCTATATATATACGTAGTTCTCAAGACAACGGGGATTCATACCATTTATTTACACAAAGATTCCAGGCTATTTGGAGAACAAAGTAGTCTGCACTAATGTCCTCCAAGTCGCCTCTACTCCTTGTGTAAATGATATGAGTCCTCCTAGCCTGAAAACTATGTATTGATAGCGTTCGATTTTCTTTCCTGAGCTTCAACTTCAAACTTTTCTTTACAATTCATAGGATCATGCATACTATAGTTTTTGGAGCTGCTTTTAAAGTCTGAAAACTGCTTAATTCCCCTAGCTTAAGAAGCTATAGGGGTGTGTTCCCCTCACGCGCGCTTGTAAGAGGTCACAGCGGGGGAAGTTTGATATCAATCATTGTGTCCTGACAAGGACCTCGCGCCGCTCTTTTATCGAAATCCAACACCCCCTATTCTCTTTTTTTGTCGGGTCTTCAAAGTTCAATCCCGAATTTTCTTTTTTTTTCATAGCCAAGGCTTAGCTTTGTTGTTGAGCTTTCTTTCTAGTATATCATATACTGACCCAAGGAATTCTGGGAAAGCGCGGTGTATATATATATACCCCGCCCATATCTACCTATCGAACGCTTTCACAAAACCCTGATTTAAATGCGCTCTTGCGACCAGGGAGAGTCTATAGGAAGGGAGTCGAAGTCAACTGGTCTTGTATGTCACGTGACGAATTGCGCCGATGCATGGACTGGTTTCCCTAAATAGACTATTCCATTTATTCCAGAAGAGTCTTAAGCAAACTCTACAGGGGCGGAGGAGGTCACCTTCTTGGGTTGTTTGCCCTGGCTCCAAGAAGCACCGCTAGAGGGCAACGCAAGTTGGCTAGTCTCACTCCACTTGTAGTGAACTCGAGTGGCTCTGTCTGGCATTGCTTCTTGATTGGTGCCAGGGAAATAACCTAACATGGTGTCCAAGTAATTAATAGAATGGTCTATAAACTCCCAAGTATAGGGTCACCCCGATGAGCAGAAGTTCAAAGTTATGGAAAGGTTTTAAAATCGCTGTATCTGGACTTTTCTTTCATTCAGGCTTATGTATAAACGTAATCAAGTTACACTGCGGGTTGATATAGCTTGCTTTCAATGCATTATCGAATTCAATTCACTTTTTTCATCTTTGTATTTTTGTAAAGATAGTTTTTTGCATCATGTGGGATTTTCTGTTTAGTTTCATCCGTAGACTTTGATCCGGATTTCGAAATTCTATTATCATGAAATTTATTTTTGTCCATGCCTACGATTTATTTCAATTTATTTTCTATTTGTTCCTCTAAAATCGTTTGAAGAAAATAATAATAAAAATAAAAATTCGTTTTATCTTAAGTCTTAACCATCCAATTTCACAGAGATTTGTTCTTTTTCTTTTATTATAGAAATTTCGAATTGAAAAGATCTGATAATAAATCTATTTTAGAATTATCAAATCAAATCCGTATTTACGGGTTACAGGAACTTTAGAATTGAATATTATAAATTAATTTTGATAATGGAAAATCCTTCCGTTTTAGTTAATTTAATTTATCTTCGAATGGCAAATTAATTAAGGGGTCTAATTTGAAGAGGGGGAGGGGTGAAATAATTAAAAATAGAGGCTCTTAGATTGTCCGGTTTGCACGACTGATGATGTTAGTTAGGAATTAAGGAAAGTAGGATTTAATTATTCATTTTGGGTCGAGCTATTCCAAATATTTAATTCGGACCAGTGTATGCTGGCCAAGGAGGATGAGTGGATATGGTTGGTGCCAGGAAATGGCGCGAGCCAGCTCGGGAAATCCGCGCCAAAAGCGATTTTCGAGTCGTCGTCTCGTCTTTCCCTCCTAATTTAATTTTCTCGCTCGAAAAGCTCTCTTGGAGCCAAAGCGGTTTAGGCCTAACTTCAAATTTAGCGTAGAAATAGGCCCATTCAAGCTGATGATCTAAGGGTTTTAGACTTACAACACTTCCTTTCAGTTAGGGTAAAAAGTCATCGACTTTATTTTTAAATTACTCTTACTTTTAATGCGCCAAGGTTTAGGACAATATTCACTACTCAAATCTACTTTGGCCTATTTTTCAAACTAACCTAGGCTTAGCAGTTTGTAAAAAGAATAAATAAATATACTTTATTTGAAATTACTCTTACTTTTCTATATGGCAAGGCTTAGGAAAATATTCATTACTGTTATTTACTCTAGCCTATTTTTCAAACAATCCAAGGCTTAGCAGTTTGAAAAATAAATAAATAAAACAAAGCAAAGGCTTAAGGGAAAGGGGAAAAAAACTCCCCAGAAAACTGGGTATTGTAACAGAAAGCATTTCGAAGGCATTCACGCAACAGTGATCATAGCTCTCTCTGAGATATACTTGTATATGCCGTATACATTGGGAACTTGGGCATCCGGAAATCCTACGGTTTTTGCTCCCTGAAGATCTCGATACTTCTTAACGTTCGTCGACAACGGATGATAGGTCTACGTTAGGCCTAGTCTAGAGGAAACGAAAGATAGAAAAATCTCAGAGAGAGAAAAAACAAGAAAGTGAGGAGAAGTAGAGCAGGAAAGATCACAGACCATGTACCATATCAACACCACCATCAAACCAAAACCAATCCGTCTATTTTCTTCTAGACAATTTTTTAGTTGAAATAAACGCAGTTCTCAAGGTTTTCAAAAATCCATGATAGAAACCAGCGCAAAAGAGGGTTATGTTAAACTAATACAGTGCGTTCCAAAAAGGATGTACAGTGTGGGATGGTTTTTTTAGGCAATTTTTGATTCGAAAATGTTCTATTACGTATATAACCCCTTTAAATTCAAGCAAGAAAGTGAAATTACATTTCGCAGAGAAGCCATCTTATAGGATGAATCTGCCTAATGCTATCTCTACGAGCGCCTGTAAAACTGTTCACCTGCCGTACACCAATGCTCGTATAAATAAGTTTTTTTTTTTGCCACATTTTTCCCATTGACAACCTAAACATGTTATAATTGGAGTGTTTTAAGGATTACCCCTTAAATTTAAGTAAAAATAAGAAAGAAAATAATTTCTAATTTACGTAAGAAGTTAGTCATACCTAATCATAACTCGTAAACCGGTGTCCCTTTGTACCTTAAGGAAAAATATCATAGAAAATTTTCTACTCCAAAAGCGACCCACTGTACTTCCATCCTTTTTGAACACACCCTGTATAAATTTCGTTTCTACAGTTCTGAACTGGGCACGGTTAAAGTATGCGAGGTATTCTGGGAAAGGATTTAAGTTCAAGGCAATAATAATTGCAATGGAACTCCCTTCCAAGTTTCCTTGTCAAATTACCTTTCCTTCCCTGGCCTAATTTCTTCCCCCCTCTCCTCCTAGAGCAGACCATTTTTTTAAAATGTAATAGACCTAAGCCTTGGCGAAGCAGCTTGAGGTATACCAGGGAGTCACCGGGAGCAATTTATAATAGGTACAAGCGAGAGGAGAGAGCAATTTATAGCAAGAGAAATTTATACTCGACTTTCCTTGATTTCATGCTGGGAAGGAAATGAGAAAGAAGAAGAAAAAAAAAATGCTCTTGCACTAGACATGGATTCTAGACAAGGGAAGGGAGACCCCTGCCCTGGTTTTGATCTCGAGTTAATGTTTAGTTTGGAGAGGGTTTTTTTCTCTCTCTACAAGATGGGAGTTAAAATTAAAGATACGGTAGGTTTTTGTCAGGGGTTTTAATCAAATTTACGAGCTGGAGACGTGATACAGTGTTACCAGGAGTCGTGCATGGTGTTACAGATCCTTGTTTTCTTAGTTTGAAAAATACTTGGTTTTACTTGATAGAATCAGGAAGAGAATAAAAACCCGCGTTTTATTAAAAATATAAACCCAGCTCATCGGGTTTTATTAGGTTTTAATATTTAGCAATTGCGTGAGTTGAAGTAATTGTGATTTCAATAATCACTACTTAACAATTTAAATGTTTCATAAAAGATAATAATTATTATTAAATAACACTTTTGAAGTTGGAACAATATATAGGTATCTAAAGCTATCTTTAAAGATAAATTACTTTAGCATTTTAATAAATCAAAATTGAAGATTTTAGAGATGGATTTTATCATAAGTTCATATACAAGATATGTTCCTTCATAAGTTTGTTACTGGTTACAAACTGGAGCTTGTCATGAAGTGACGTAGGTCATAGATTCGAGGTAAAGCGACGCATGCCTGCTTTTAGCGCTGTCAAAGGCTTAGTACAGACTAAATATGGAGATGGAAGTCCTGCAAAATTAACTAACCGAGTGTAGTACTTCAATTCTCGCTTGTCGTTCTGCTAGAACTAGCTCGAGCTGTAAGTCTCTTGCATTACGAAGTATATAAAGTTTCATACTTATGCAACATATCTTATGGTTTTATTGAGTGGGTTTTTGGTGGATAAAACCCATTAAAGAACGTGGGTTTTTTTTTGGATTCGAACCTTGCATTTAACTTTTCGTATTATATCAAAGAAAGCTGGACGTTTCTTAGTTCTTTACTTAAAAGTCGAAATAGGTTTCTTATCAAGGTAGACTATAAAGTATAGATGGAGGTTTGGGAATTCCTTTCCATTTTAAAAGGTAAGGAACCGAATTCCCGTTTAAAATAGGTGAGTGGACGGATGAGTGGTTCTTTGTTGTATAGTGGCGGTTTCCCAGGCTACCTTTCTCCGTAACCGAAACCTCCCCAGCGATTTCAACTCGGGAACCAACCTTGTCAATCTCCGTTAAAGCATCAAGATCCATTCCACTATATATCTTTAGTTTCCTATATCTAAGACAGACACACACAGCAGGTTCAAAGTACAATAGCAACGTAGTCTGTTTAGATATTTACGGGAGTACACACAGCTACTAGGAATCATTGTGAGCACTACATCCATTTTCTTTTCTCTTCATATCTAAAATGGATTTTGTATATGAAGAGCAGCTAGACTAATCATTATGTATGACTAATTTTCCTCGCGAATAATGATCTATCTCGCTGCGAGTTGCACCTCGCATAGCTACTAATAACCAATGAAATAACAGAATTAGAAAGACGCCATCAGAATTACGAGGCGTGATGGATAGTAAGTTCTTAAGCCCCGCCCACAAAACCCGCATTGAAACTAACATGGAACACAATGATTCCAATTATCTATATGCATTCACGGCATTAAGGATTGTTTTAAAGTCCATGATTTGAAGTGAGGTTACTTTTGTTGTAATTTAGTTGAAAGTATGGTGTTATTTGAACTTCCCATTATGAACTTCGACTAGCACTAGGAGATGAAGATACGTTCACGAGAGAGCTTGGCTCGTGCTGCAAACTTGGAAGATAACCACCTCTATGGTTATCACTTTCCTATATATATATAGTCGGCTTTGAAATTTCCCAACGTATCTTTATACCATAACCAAGGCTTAGGAGAACAACCCATCCGCGTTTCGCAGTAACTCAAAGCTTCTATTGATAGCTAATATATTCTAGCTTTGGCTAGAGAAGAGCGACGCTGGAGTTACACGCATGGCAACTCCTTATAGCGATTTCGAGACGCACGGATAGATACTGAAACTCACGCTACACCTTCCCATCCCAACCCCGTCCATTCCTCTTTTCTCTGTCTTTTAGTTGAGAGTAGCTAAACCTAACCTCGTCCTCCGCTATCCTTCTCGTCTCTCCCTTTTGATATCTTTAAACCTCTTGGAGAATTAAACCGCGGAATAATGGGTAGAGAACGGGAAATAGCGGTTAATATTATAAGCCATTAATCTTCACTCAAATATTCTTATACGCTTGCTTTTGAATACTTGAGGCATGGAGGCTGGGTAGTATTACCACTGACTTCCGTTCCTCATTCCCCTTTCCCCCGTTCTGTATTTTATTTTAATTTAAAATCAAAGGATTCTAAGGCCTAACCACACTCTAGCTTTCTCTTAGCGCCATAGCGTCAAGTGTATTACAATTTTCATTCTTCTTTATAATCAGGGGAAACTTCAGTATACAACCACAATAGCGTAACTTTTAAGGTTTCCCAAAGCATTTTCGATAATCATAGATATATGCTTACCAATTGGGAAAATTAAAGTTGTTGGAGGTTTCGGTTATTTAAATAAATTTATTTGTGTTTGGAGGAAGCCAGCTTTAAGGCCGAAACCGTTACGTGTATTTCCTACGAGCCCCTGTAAAAATATTACACTGCAATACACCTGTGTACTTAAATCGAAGAATTCTTTCAGAACGAACTGAATTTAATTTTATACGATTCTAATTAAGCAAGTACTTAATAATTATTTTAAAAAATCAATTTAGTTTAGTATCCTTACTTCAAAAACAATAAATCTTAACGACTGAAACAAGTGCAATTTATTTAAAGATGCGAGACATCGACTCTCTCAGAATGGTTTGTCTGCGCTAGTATTCTTTTTCTACCAATCAAAAATTAATCGTTATTCGTCTGGAGATCGGTATGGCATCGTTCTTATTTTATTTATCACGTACCAGATGTTGTACAAGACGACAACTAGACGTTGGACGTCACTGACTTTTAAGTGTTAGCGAAGCGTAACTCTCCCCCTGAAAACATCCTAATAAGAAATTCTCTTTTCTGAACGACCTCGCGCTTCAAATTCCTCCTTAAGTCATTTGCAATTGGCAGTGACTTGAAAACTCTCGATACTCGAGTGTCCGAACCTATCAGTTCCTGACAACTTCACGTGACTCATTCTCTTCCTGCCACTGGACTAAGGATGTCCTTGGCGAGTTTCTAGAGCGTGTATTTCTCGGGAAGATTTCAAAAAAGGAAAAAGAAGCTGTATACAAGAATAGTCTGAGTAAAGGTATAAATTGCTAAGCCTTGGCTCATTTGAAAACTTCATCTTCATTATTTGAAACTTAACTCTAACCCTAACTGTAAACTAACACTGAACACGTAGGAAGTAACGCCGCGTAAGTGAGGCTGAGGACATCGAAAAGACGTGTGTGTGTGTGAGAGAGAGGGAGAGAAAAGGAGGGGACATGGACTTTAGCTAGTACATCGATGTAGCGCAAAATTTCATTAGAAAAGCTGTCGAGAGTTTTGGTGGCCGACACCATCGCGTGTGGGTCTCCTTTCCTTATCGAATTGAAGCTTCAAAAGGCAAGGAAAAAGGGAGGGGGCACGCACCAGAGAGAGAGAGAGGAGCCTTGGAAAGCTGACGTACTGCCCCTGACGTCTATTGGGAAGGTTATAAGCTAGTTGACTCTAGAGCGCGCCAGTTTTTTTTTTCCTCCCAGCATCCTTTTAGAAGCTTGATGTGTTCACTCTAGGGCTAGGCGTATGTGGTTTTACAGAAAGCTGACTTTAAAATCTTTTAGGGAGCTGTCTCCAAGTAGTGGTGTTGTTGGTCACTCTATTTTCTGAATGGAGTTGGTAGGCAGGACTATGTTGGGAGGGATGGTAAAGGTTGGGTTGGATAATGTTGTTTTTCAATCCAGTTTTGTCTCCTAACCATACTTTGAAGTGAAGGGGGAAGATTTTTCGGAAATTGGTTTTATGGCATGGGAGGATTTAGGCCTTGGCTCAAGTCGACTTTTACTTTATATGCCGGGGCCTTGTAAAGTTGTTTTTAGAGAGGAACGGGATTGGGGGGGGGGAATTTTATTTAATCAAGATATTGCAGAGAGATACTTTTAGAAGACAGATTGACTCGAATGGTTTTTGCCAGACATGGTTTATTATGGCGCAGTTGGTGCTGCTTACTAGTTGAATTTTATTTTTGTGCTACGATGTTTTCACCCAGCAAATGAACAGTACGTTTTAAAACATGATGTAAGTGGGCTGAATTTTACTTTAGTGGGTGAACTAGATAAAATATTTGTCTTGTTTGACTTGTCTTAGGAAAATCCTTATCAAAGATTTTCTTTGTTTATTATATTGTTTACAACTTTTCATCAATTATTGAAAATTTATACTTTTATTTGTTCCATAATTCTTTCTATATATATTTCCTTGAAAATATATATTTTTCCTTATTTATTTCTTTTATATCTAACTTATATCTCATCCGTTTCGTGAGATTTCTTTATTTCCTGATTTTTATTTTTTTCTTCTTTTCTTAAATCCGGCGCCAATCCTTGAAAGAGTGAAGAAATAAACCAAAATAAGAAGTATTGTACTGGCTAGCTGACTCTTAGCGGTTTCCAGCTTTATCTAAGCTCTGAGGGTTAGCTTTTTCGTTGGAAAAAAAAAGAGTAGAAAACATTGTCGCACGAATATTGTGCTGAATTTGTTGAATCAGGGTGACCACTATTCATATATTTCCTTTTTTTCTATACATTTTTAAGTTCTTGTATTACGAATTTTATTAATGCTAGCCAAGCAATGTGTTATGAAATCAGTAACGCATCAACATTCATGGTTAAATTAAATTTATTCAGGAACGTTTCCTTAAAGTGCTTCACGTATACGTCTCTCTTTGAGCTTAATCTGCTTACCTTAGCAACTTCGTCTTTTATTTTCATTTCGTTCGCCCTTACTCCTTGAATGAAAGGAAAACCAGGGAATGGGATTGAAAACTTCGTTCGTCTTTAGCTTCAAGCGTATTACATTTTTAACCGCAAATATCTGAACCTCACGAGCTAATACGAACGCTTTTAAAAAGATTTTGAACCCAAAATCTCACGAGCTACCCTTTTTTCCTTCAATATCGAATTACCTCGGTATGTTCCGTTGCACTCTTGATTTGCTAACACTCTCAAACCGCGCGCTCACGTAACCTCCAGCGAGTCGAGGTCAATCCAAAACTGAATTTTGATATACTAAGCTTTTAGCGCGAGCTACAGGTCTATTTTTTTATATAAAAAGACCTAAATCCTAAAACGTAGGTAACAACTTTGCGGACGAAAAAAGGAATGATAGAAAGCTTTTAAAGGGAGAGTGAAACGTTCGATAAAGTCAAATTTTATTTACTTTAGAATGATATGAAGCTGTGTTTTAGGTGTTCTTACCATGCTCCCTTTAAAATGTCCTGAGAAGTGAATTTTTTTATATAAAAAATTCCACTTTGATGGGTAAAAGATTTACGGAATATTTCTTTGCACATCTCTTGAAAATTTTTTGGAAATACTAAAGAGGTTTTACGTGAAAAGGCTTAATTTTTTTTATTATTTAACTTTTGGGCAAAAAGGATTAAGAATTTTTGCAAAATTTTGGGTCCACTTGGACTTACTTTAAATTACTTCTGTTTTCAAATGCTTTTCCTGAAGAACTTGGGGATTATAATTCATACCAATGACTTTATTTTGAACCAAATTATAAAATACTTAATGGATATTTCGTGTCTTTATATTGCCAAAAATCAAAATCCTAATTCCCAACCGCATAAAGTTTAAGTTTAGCCATAATATTTTATGGTTAATGGTGAAATCGGTTCTGGAGGTTTTTCTCTCTCTTTTTTTTTTTTTTAAATTTCGGTTTTCGAAAATTTTATAGACAGTCGTAAAAAAGCTGTATATATAGGGAATAAGGTTATAGCAGACGCTGTTAAATCGAAGTTTTGGAAGTGTTCTCGCTTATAAATCCTTTATAATAACTTTTATAAGGCTCCCGATATTTATAGCGTGAAAAGTTAACTTTAATGGAACTTTTACTGTATTTTGTGTTTTGGTTAAATGTATTTTACCAAGTTTATTATAACTTGGGGAGAAATATTTAAAATGATACGCGTTTCTTGGAATTTTAAGGATAAAAATTTCGTATTTACATGAATGAATTCACGTTATACTAAGATTATGGGAACTTATTTTGAAGCAAAAGTTTTTCCTCACCGTCTGCTATTTTCTTATTTAAATTTTATTTTTAGAAATAATTTATTCAGTCATTTGTTTGCTTGTTTATTTATTCAGTTGTTTGTCCAGTTGTTTATTTATTTATTCAGTTGTTTGTCCAGTTATTTATTTATTTATTCAGTTATTTGTTTATTTATTTATTTAATTATTCAGTTGCTTGTCCAGTTATTATTTTATTTATTTATTTATTTATTCGGTTGTTTCTTCAGCTATTTGTTTATTTATTTTAAAATAAAATAGCTTACAAGTAAATGCGGTAAATATATCATTAGAGATGCGAAGATGGGTTTGGAATTTATCTCTACACATTCATAGTAACACGAACGAATTCTTGCAAATTCACGAGAAAAAATTCTGTTAAATTCCACGACCAAAAACCGACAAAATAAAAAAATTTATATAAATTTTTCACCATCTTTTTGGCAAACATCTGGTTTCTCGCGATTCTCCGTCCGAGTTTACGCGTAAAATATAAAACACTTTTTTTATTTTATTTTATAACTTTGAAGAATTCGTAGAATCTTTTCATAACCCTTTTAACCTAACACTAAACTTAAAGAAAAACGAAAAAAAGAGGAAGAAATTCAGTTTACGACCGAAAATATTCAACATACTTTTAACAGTAAATATTTCTCGCCAAGAAAATATCTCGGAGAGAAAAAAGGAATAAGTAGGTACTTTCTTATGTATAAAAAATAAAGTCGAAACTAAGTAGTTTTTAGGTTAGTAGAGGGGTAAAGATATTAAAATATGTATTAGGTACCTTGTTGAGTTCTTTCTATGGGTGTTTAAGCCTCTTTTGGAGCACCGCATGTACCCCAAAAACATTATTATTAAGTTAGCAAGATGTGTTTTTGTGACGAAGTAGGCTGCAAGAGTTTTTGTAGTTCAGTTTTATTTATTTTATGTGTAACTGGTTTTAGTTTTTGCTCTTCTTTTAGTAATTATATCTAAGATATGAATTAATATGCAGGGTGTAGCAAAGAGGGTAATTATACCAACTGGAAATAAATTTTGAGCCAAAAATGTAACATCTATGGCCGATTTTGTCCAAAAAAGGACGCCCAAAACAAGTTTCGATTATTCGAGTGTTTTACTTTCGACCCCTTATTAAATTTGAAATTATTATCATTCAGTTTCTTACTTACAATTAAGGGGTCATACTTAAATGTTCATAACGTTTTTGGGGGTGTCCCTTGTGGCAAAAATGTCATAGAAGTATAGGACATTTTCAACTCAAAATTGAACATTTCCCGTAGAACCATCCCACTCATGTACTTCGGTCCTATAATTACAGCCTCCCTTTTTCGAACACCATGAAAAAACCTTGGATATTCATAGCTTTCACAATACCTTTAAGGTCTCAATCACAGCTATCAATTCATGGCATTCAATTCATTTTCTGACAGAAGTTTTTTTTCTATCGCAATTCTCGTGTGTTCTATGAACCGTATATTTTGTTTTCTGATTTTCAGTTCTCTCGAACAAACAAAACACAAAATAACGGTATACGATTTTGTTACATAATGTCAACTTCTTGACAATTTTTCTTTTTCATTTTTGAGGCTTTGGACGGACGGTTACCAACCAGTCTTTTGAGACAGAAGCAGGACGTTTCTGGGTTGGTTAAGATAAAAAGCTCGCGCTAAAAAGAGATCGTTTACTGTTCGCGTGAAATCCGGTATTAAAGTGAAAGGCAAGATCACGTTTATATATAGAAAACCTGATGTCAAGCCAGTATTAAGTACATTCATTGAAAAAACGCGAACAGAGCACGTGTACCATGCGCGTCACGTAAACTCATCCCTTACAAGTAAAAAGGGAAAAAGAAAAGTTTACGGTTATGTATGCGTCGTATCGATGTCACTTTACCACGTGTTGTATGGGTTACTGGGGTATCCCCGGGTTTAAGTATGGTGTCAGGTGACTTGGGTTAAGTTTTCTTCTTCCGCCTAAGAGGCTAGGCTACCCCGGAACGTTAAGAAAAGCATGAAAAAGTTCTTTTTTCTCTTTGAGAATTTACTGGTGCCGAAACCCGGGATAAATAGTTTTTAAGGTGCCATAGAGAGTCAATTGTTTTTACCTTTAAACTTAGAGTTTTCTAACTTGGAAAATAACAGTTTCGTATTTTTCCTTAAGTGCATTTCCGGCGGATGATTTTTCTTACTTCCTTTTTTTATTTCTGATTGTTGTATTTTTCTTTTTTCTTGATAAAGTTGATATGCCAACTTTTCCTCAAAAATTGTATTTCTAACCCATTGAATAAATCAGTATAGAACGTATTCAGTCAATTGAGCTCAATACCATGAATTCAAACCCAAAACATTTTCGGTTGTTTTACTTCGACTAAAGTTTAGAAAGAAAAGAAAGTTCACTTTCTCAGTTTGAAAGCAAACAGACATACAAACAAAATCGAACACAAAGTTATCCCAAAGAGCTCGTAGAAGTTGGGGCCGTTTCAATTCTCCATAGAAAACTCAAAACTCGAAACCTACGTTTTCTTTATGTCATTTTTTTAAAGTTAATGTTTCTGTAATGGCGTTTTTTCCATTTCGTTTCCTTGTATTTTATTAATCTTCAAGAACTTCTTATTTTTTTCCCTTAAATTCCACACAAGAGTATTATTATTTTTATTGAAAATGTTTCATAGATAGACAAAACAAGGCAAGGCTTAGGTAGGTTCTGTTAAAATGAGGAACGTATATCCTTAGGAGAATTTTGTAATTACTCGGCCCATTTCGGGAAGGAATTCAATAGGAATTTTTTTCCTTTAATTTTGTTCCTGTACAAGGAAAAAAGTAAAATATAAAAAAATCTTTTTGTATAGTTTTTTTTTCATGTTTTTCTTTGAAAGAAATCATACGAAACTCAATATAGAATCAGTAAATGACACGGTATTTTATCTGGGTAAAGATGGTTTCAATAAAACCACAAGTTTATAAGGTATGTTCCTCCATAAGTTTGTCACTGGTTACAAACTGGAGCTTGTCGTGAAGTGAGTGAGGTAGGTCATAGATTTGAGGTAAAGTGACGCCTGGTTTTGGCGCTGTTAAAGGCGTAGTAATGCAGACTAAATAGGAAGTTGCGGTCCTGTAAAACTAACCGAGTGTAGGACCTCAATTCTCGCTTGTCGTTCTGCTAGAACTAGCTCGAGCTGTAAGTCTCTAGGAAGTGTTATACTTATGGAACATATCTTATAAACTTATGATAAAACGAATCCCATATATATTTTTTCTCTTTTTGCTTCATATCTTTTAAAAAAATAATATTTAGAATAAAAGGTACATACGTTTTCATTTGGAATTATTCCCATGGGTATAAATTAACGTTAGAAGGGTTTAATATCATTATATGAAAAAAGCATCCCAATATATCCCAGAATTAGGTCTAATACTAAAAACTTTAGAGCTTGCAAATTGCTGAATTGCAGCAGTAAGAGATATAAAATCCAGCTTCTCGAGCAAAATTTCCAAGATGAAAAAAAAAACTTATAAAATCCTTTTGAACCATATCTAAAGACATACTTATATCCGACATACCATAAAAATGTAGAAGTGACACGGAGAATCATGGTACTTAGAGTTTGGTTGGAGTTATAAGCTAACTGGTAGCCTGGTACCGTTTGGAGTTCACTATACCCATCTCGGAGCTTGACCCTAAAGCTGATAAAAATTCCATATGCCACTTCTATATTTTAGAGATCATAACGAGCTAGGGTAAGGGTTTTTACGGTCGGTTTGGTTTCCCTGGTTTGGTGGCCCTTTTTTTTCATCCCAAAAGTTTTTAGCGCCTTAGTCATTTAGTCAAGCGTGGAGAACTCGGACTTGGTCGATCCTCCGTTCATCCTTAGTACTCAAATTCAAGCGAACTACTTTATTTCTTATGGGTTTTAATATTATGTATTAGTCCGCCTTTGCGTATAGTGATATAGAGATTCACCCCTTTTTTATACCATGCAGCAAAAGCAACGGTCTTTGTCAAAAGAGTGACTCGTTGCTCCTTCATTGGAGAGCGTAGTTCAGACGCGCGGATCAAGCAATTTTTGCGAGTACTCTCCATCCTCTTCCACTCATCTCTTGCTCTTTTCTCTCGACGTCGGAAAAGGACTCTATACTCGACGCTTCGAGTGCCTTTTTCCCGGATATGACGTCAGCAAATTTCCGGAAAGTGTTGATGATCATTTTGCTTGACGCCTATACGTTTATAACTTACGTTTTGTCTCATCAGCTATGTTTCTCCCACTCATATTATCTTCTCCTCATTTATTAAGCTTAAAAAATCTTTATTTCTAAACACCTACAACCATAAGTTTATAAGATATGTTAATTCCATAAGTATGACACTACTATACATCGTAATGCTAGAGACTTACAGCTCGAGCTAGTTCTAGCAGAACGACAAGCAAGAAATGAAGTAGTACTACACTCGGTTAGTTTTGCAGGACTTCATCTTCCTATTTAGTCTGCATTACTAAGCCTTGGCAGCGCCAAAACAAGGCGTCGCTTTGCCTCGAATCTATGACCTACCTCATTCACTTCATGACAAGCTCCGTTTTGTAACCAGTCACAAACTTATGAAGGAACATATCTTATGAACTTATGCTACAACTAAAAACAACTCGTCCTTAATATTTCATTAATTACTAACAGACCAAAACGGGTTAAACGCAACAAAACTCGTTCCTGATTCTGTCTGTCTTGAATCTTCAAAACACGCTAATGAAGTTTCGATAAATTATATCCTAGACCAAGGCCCTAATTTCGGAATTTATACACGATAGGAATTTCAATCAAGTCCCAGGCCCAGGCTAGGTTGAGGCGACGATGCGAATAATAGACCTAATTAGGCTTAGCAGAGATCAAAACGCGGGAAAAGTTCGATATACCAGTGCACGCGCTTGATGCCTTTACGTCTCTGTAAACTCGATTAAGTTCCGGCGTATAATTTCTTAGGCTTAAGTCTCTCCTGGTCTATTTTTAAAGCTTATGAAATAAATATCACACGTATTCTACAGAGAGAGTGTGTGTTCTCTTCGGTCTTTGCTAAGCCTAATCTTGTTTCTTCCCCTTTTTCACGGCGTAGTTCGAATCTCGTGATTATTATGCCGAGCACGGAATTTTGCAAGCCTTATATATATATATATATACGAACCTTACCAAGGCCCATCTTTGTCGAGGGTTATTTTTGCTAAAGAAAACAACCACCTACACCTTTTGCCACCGGACGCTAAGCTAAGCCTTGGGCGGGGTTTGTACACCAAATGAACGTGCCCTGGGAATAAGGCTATAGTCTAATTATTATTTCGTTATTTTCCCACCTTTTCTAAAACTCTAGTAAAATTTTATTTTATTTTTAACTTTCAAATTAACGTAAATTATATTACCTCGGTTCCGTTTTAACTTAGTTTGAAATGTTTTAGGGTTCTTAAAAGTGGTGTGTGTATATATAATGAAGAAAATTTAATAATATATACGTTTGAAGAATTAGGCTTAGGTTTTCAGTTGAAAAAAATAAAAGAAAAGAAACCAAACTTAACATTTTTATCGCTACGTATTTTCCAGTCCATTTCCTAAGTAGTAATTTTTCCCTCCTTTAAATGACTCTAACCCCTCCCTTCCGAACTGTCTGCGAACTTAGACCTCTATAGTCTCAAAACACTGATATTCTACACCTTAAGCCTAACTCCAGTTAAAATAATGGTCGGTATCATCAAAAAGAGTTGAAATATGGATACCGTATATAACTTGTGACTTTCTTTTCTTACCAAGGAAAACGATACGGTTTCCTTGTCTTCCTTTCTCTAACAAGGAAGGTGGGTGCTGGGTTGCTTGAAATCGTAATCGACTTTCTTACCGAGAAGTCTCAGTTTAGCTGCCTAAAGCGATATCATTGAACTGTGTTCAAAAATCATTATCTATTTTCTCATACTCTATTTACTTTTGATCTTTCTGATCTTTCCAGCTTCCAATAACCCCCTAAAACTACCGAAGTTACTGCATTATATATTCTGGGAATTGTTATTCTTTTCAACCCTTCTATTTTTGGATCATTTATTTTCTGACAAAGGGTTTGATTCAAAAACCCGTAAGGTGCATAGAACTTAATACCAAGGCTTAACGATTTCTTAGAAACTTCTATAGTCATTCTTAAAGTTGGCCAAGGCTTAAAGATTCCCTAGAAATGTGTGTTCATTTTTAAACCTCCTTTATTGTTGTTGAACTTAAATGCGTTCAGTAAAGAAAATCAAATGTATTTACGACTCTGCAACAATTTACAAACAATTTTTAGAGTAGAGAAGCGACGTTGAATTTCCTAGAAATTCCTAGTCATTCTGTAAGTTGGTTAAGGCTTAAAGATTCTCTAGAAATTGACGTTCATTTTTAAGCCTACTTTATTGTTGTTGAACTTAAACGCCTTCAGTAAAGAAAATCAAATGTATTTACGACTCTGCAACAATTTACAAACTGTTTTTAAAGTAGAAAAGCGACGTTGAAAACAAAGTTTGGAGATATCCAATTCTCGGTACAGCTTTAGGCGGGAAAATTCTCCAATTCAACCATAGAAATGGCGGGAAAGAGGAGGAAGAAAAAAACAAAAATAATTAAGGAAAAGCCTCAATTTACTGCCGAGAGCAGAAAATGCTGTTAAGTAAAAACGCGGGAAGAGAAACTTTTAGAGAAATCAAAAACTCCTCTCGCCTAGAATTCTCCTTTCGTATAATCATCTTGGAAAAAGAATTCCGAATACCAAGATAGCGAGAAGCTTCCCGCCAAATTTAGGAGACTCTCATCTCCTCATCTCGCTCCCCCCCCCCCCAGCTTTTACGGAAAGGAAAATAAAAAAGTTTTTCCTTAAAAGGAATCTTAAAGAATTGTTGAATTTAATGTTTAGCCTCGGACTTAGAAGTGCTGTTTAAATCATACTGAAAGCGCCGTGAAGCCAAGGCCCGCCGGTTTCTCGGGGACAACGGAAATATTTCAAACTTTCTTTAGCCTAAAATGTTTCTCAGAAAGCTGGAGGCTACGTCTAAAAATAGGCTTAGCATATTTTTTAATTTAACTCCATCTCTAAATAACTAACAGAATGAAGTAACACACTTTTTTCTCCCGTGATAATAACAAAACTGAAATAAATTGGAAAGATAAATTGCTTTCAGAAACAACACCGAAGTAAAAACTTCGGGACTGGGGGTAAAAGAAAAAAAAAACATACAAGAGTTAGGCTTAACAACTCTTCTTTCTTTCTTTCTTTCTCCTTTGTTTTATCATAAGTTCTTAAGATATGTTCCTCCATAAGTTTGTCACTGGTTACAAACTGGAGCTTGTCATGAAGTTATTGAAATAGGTCATAGATTCGAGGTAAAGCGACGTCTGGTTTTGGCGCTGTTAAAGACTTAGTACAGACTAAATAGGAAGATGGAAGTCCTGCAAAACTAATTAACCGAGTGTAGTACTTTAATTCTCGCTTGTCGTTCTGCTAGAACTAGCTCGAGCTGTAAGTCTCTAGCATTACGAAGTATAGGTAGTGTCATGCTTATGGTGAACATATCTTTTAAACTTATGGCTTTATCCCGATCCGGATGGGATGGTAGAATCCTGAACAATACCATGGGATCTGAGGTGATCGCGAGATTTGAAGCAAAAAAGGAAGGAAAGAGGTAGGAGAGGGCGGGCAATTTTTCTTTTCCCTGTACCTGCAGGCCACTAAACAGTTCGCGGCAAGGAAGAGATAGAACTAAAGAAAGCATTGGAAAAAGGTTTTTCTTTCTTTTTTGTTTTTACAAGGATGAAGAGAAATAGTTCATGGCAAAAAGGCGGGGTCAAGTTCCATCGACTAGAATGGTATTTACTAAACTTAAAACCCTTTTGTCTTTAGGGATTGCTTTACCCCCCTTACCACTCTTTACTTCTTTCTAACTTTGATTTAGGGATAAAAAAAAACTTTACTTCAAACGTTTTACGAGAGAGTGAGAGACACTCTTATATATAAAAGGTGTTTTATTTCAAGTCTCAGCCCCGTATTTTTTTAACATCAAAGGAGTTATTCCCTGTTCCCTAATTAATTCTGGCTTTTTGTATTAGGGACTTGGGTTTATTTTTCCCAATTTAATAGGTCCTCGGAGCTTTAAGAACAGGTACAAAGTTGCTAAGCCTACTTTTGAGAATAGATAGTTTGACGTTTTAGACCCGTTTTTTAGGGTTAATAAATAGTGTAATAAAGTTTCGGGTTATTAACCACGGAACGTCTGACCAATGAATGAGTGTTTTAGAGTTGCTAAGCCTAGTTTGAATAAAAGAAATGGGTTTGATCATGTATCATTTTTTAGGCTTAACATATCTCTCACCAGATACTAAAGCCGCGTTTACACGAGACACTTTGAGACAGGTTTTAAACCGTTTTGGAATGTACAAAAAATAATATTAAGCTGATAAAACCAGAGACCTTTCAGGAGAAAATGCAAATATTACTTTTTAAAATGTTTTAGGCTTTCCAAAACGGTTGAAAACGGTTCCAAAGTGTCTCGTGTAAACGCGGCTTAATAGATATATGTATTGGCAGTTGCTAAGCCTATAATTTTAGATAAAGAAATAGATGATAGTTTGATGATTTAGGCCCGTTTCTTAGGCTTAATAATAATAGTATAATAGATATAATGGGAGTAATTGCTAAGTCTATTCTTTTAGGTGAAGTAATAGATGATAGTTTGATTATTTAGGCCCGTTTTTTAGGCTTAGTAAATAATAGAGAAATAGCCAATAGCACCGTAGGTATTTTTGGGAGAAATAACTCGGTATGTAACCCATTACGTGGGCAAAGAACATAGTAACGACATTAATACACCTGTATAAACTAAAGGGGTATACATATCGTCTCTTGTAGGAGGAAGAAACAGCATCATCCTCTTCCATCTTATTTGTACCAGCATTTTTCAGGCGATGTAATGGCTTCTGAGCCTGCCAAAAACGCGCGGGAAGGAGCTCGCTTGGTTGGGGTAGCTTAGGAACTTAGGAAGGCCATTCACAAACACCAGTGAAACACGCTCAGCAAACAAAAGGAGTATAGCTATAGAAAAGACGACTGGATGGGAAGATGCTGGGATGAAGGAAAGCGCCAGAGAATCTTATATCCCTTTTTGCCGTATCTCTCTCTCTCTCGCTCCTCTTTTCCTGCAAAAACCTAAAGGATATTGACACCACTAGAACTACACTAGCGATTGGCTGGGATGTTACTGATGGTCTAAAGAAGCTAGCCAGGAGAGTGATTGGGGAAGAGACTGGAGGAAAGAACTATTAGTTTGGGGGCACGAACGCTTTGGTTTCTTTATATCCGAAAACGAAACAATGGAACTTTATCTGTAGATACAGTCTCGGATTGCCAGTAACGCCGCACCGACCGATTTCTTTTAACCGTACAGAGTATAGATAAGAATATCTTGCGGTTGTGTCCTGTGGGGCCAACGTTGATCTTAATAGAATGGACCCTAAGTTAGAATAGGCCAAATTTAAATCATAATAGACCTAAATATCTAACTCCTGATTCTTGCATATCGTAATGATAGTTAAATTTAGGCTAAATTGAAATCAAAATAAACATAAGTTCAAACAAGGCCAAGTGATGAATATCGCAGTTGAAGTTAGAATTAGGCTAAACACAATCGAAAATAGGCTTACTATTTTACTCGTGTATATCGTAGTAATAGGCTTAAGGTCTAACAAGGCCTACTCATGTATGGCAATTATCTCAAGTATAAATTAGGTTTACTACACAACCACAATTAGGTTAAGTTGAAAGAGTTTCCCATTCTAAATTTCTAACAAGACCCACTCGTGTATATCAATTATTTTAGGACTAAATTAGTCTTAGCACACTTTATACACCGTACTTCCCAACCAACCGCAATTAGATTAAGATGAAAGAGTTTTCCCGCCCCAAAATTAAGGAAAGAAAAAAAGAAACCTGTAGGGTTATACTTACTAGTTTCAACTCCCCTTTCATTTGTTTAAACTTTATTTATGAAAGAAATACTATAGCTTACCCAGCGGCGTTTTAGGTTTGGGGTTGGGTTGGGTTTTGAAACTTAACTTCTCTCATCTCATCTCATCTTTCCTTGCCCGCCAACTCCATTCCTTTCCCAAAATGGCTCAAAACGTAGCCCCGGTCGGATGTATAACCCTCTGCTTGTCTCTTTATCCGCTCGTTAAGGGATACGAATTTCATCCCTATATCCATCCACAGCCTCTTCCATGAAGTGTATAACTCTGTTACACCATTGCCGCACGCAGTCACCCCAAGATGGTATAATACATTCTCGCCCTCCAACTCCAGACGCTAAAAAGAATGGGAGCTATATAGGAATCTCTTTTTATAACTGGAGAAGAAAAAGAGGAAGGATAGTTTCCTGTTTCTGTAGATTAAAATCAAAAGTTCATAGATTAAAACCAAAAAGTATACCTTGTCTTGCTTGCGCCGTGTAGAATCAGACCCCTCTTAGAATTGTATCGACCCTGTTGGAGAACTTCTTTGGATTTAGTTTTTTTTGGGGGGTTTTCAAATGTCCAACTTCTTCTTTGGATAAGAGGGGGTTCTTGAAGTCATCGATCGGACTTTGTCTCCCGTGACACCTATTATATATACTCCAAGGTAGAAAATGCCTTACCAGGAATCCCCCCGTGGACTTGCTCTGTCTACCACCACCGAGGAGAGACCTCGAGACACAGGGGGGGGGGGAGAGTTTTTCCCTGTGAGTTTTAGAGACAGAAGGGACACCCAATGCAAGCCTTCCACCTTTTTAATGGCGTACCTTAGGGAGCCCTCATAAATCACGAGCCCTAATTCGTTGACGCGAGATCTGCACGCGCTGCGATGCTTTGAGAATTCTCGTGGTGTTTTTGAGGAAAGTTCTTCCTGGCGCTCGAGCATCTTGAATCTTGAACGTGCGGAATACGTTTAAAGAGAAGGAACCGACTTATTCGGATCTTGAGGGACACTACTTTTTGTCACCCACTGTTTAGATAAGTTCACACTGTGTTTTTTTATGATCTACAAGAACTTGTGGAACGCGAAGTAATTTACTTCAATTTCCTTGCTGTTATGTATTTATGTTGATTTCTTGAGTGTTTGGGTCGCATTCTTGGGGTGTTTGGGTCGCATTCTTGGGGTGTTTGGGTTGTATTTTGGACCAAATTCTTGCGTTATTTTGGGTCAAATTCGTGCGTTATTTTGGGTCGAATTCTTGCGTTATTTTGGGTCGAATTCTTGGGGTATTTTGGGTCGAACTCTTGGGGTATTTTCGGTCGAATTTTTGGGTATGTGTGTATTGTGGTTGAATTATTGGGGTATTTTGGGCCGAATTCTCGGGGTATTTTGGAGTCGAATTCTCGGGGTATTTTGGAGTCGAATTCTTGGCGTATTTTGGGCCGAATTCTTGTTTTTTTACATTTGTAGGTATTAAATTCTCATATTTATATCAGTCTGAACTTGGCCTTTAATGTCACATGGTCCTGCCTTCCCTCGATACCAAACATTTCCTTCTCTCTCCTCTTCCAAACGAAGTATAGCTTTCCCAATCTCCCGCGCAACCACCCACCCTCTGTTATTATACCTTATTTTGAACGCGCCCCTTTTCCTGATTCACAATCCTTACATAGGTCCCCCATTTTCCAAAAAAAGAGAAGAACGAGGGAGAGAATTATTTTGTCTGAATGATGGTCGACCACGCCTATCTGGCGGGTAAACCAGAGAGGAGAAAACCGCGCTGATTAATGTCCCGAAAAACGTTTTTCCCGCCAAATTTGCATTAATTTTGTATTAGCCGAAATGGAAAAAGAATTTTCTCGTTACTCCATTGTAAGCCTCCGCGGCTTCTCTCTCTCTCTCTCTCTCTCTCTCTCTCTCTCTCTCTCTCTCTCTCTCTCTCTCTCTCTCTCTCTCTCTCTCTCTCTCTCTCTCTCTCTCTCTCTCTCTCTCTCTCTCTCTTTCTCTGAATTTTATTCCCTCTTGGTGGGATTCGAATCTTCCTTCACCCCAAAATCCGTATCGGCGCGAGAATAATGACACCGAGAGCCGACTTTGTTATAAGCCTAGTTTGAAGCTCACGTGACCGTGCACCGTTTGAGAAAGAGAATGAAATCTATATAGGGGTCAAGCTAATTTTCCCGCCATTTTTAGGACTACTTTAATATTGTAAATCCCTATTTTTGTTAAGCCTTGATACTACTATAATAGTTGATCAATAGGTCAAAGGCCTTTTCCCGCCATTTTGTATTCTGGTATGAATGAAATCCATAAGTTCCAAGCTAATTTCCCCGCCTTTTTTAGAAATGTCTCTATTTTTTAGCCTTGGTTCAATAAGTTACTGTTATAATAGTTGAGCAATAGGTCAAAACCTTTTTACCGCCATTTTGTATTCTGTTAACAGGGCCTAACTAAAAACCCAACAACTTTTATTAAGAAGTTTTGTTAATTTTTCGCGTTCACCAAAGTTTTAGTTGTCGTTTACTTCCGGTGGCTTCTAATAGCCCCTTTCCTCTTGTAATAAAGACGGCAGTTGGTCGGATCCAGCGATACTTTTATTATTCCTTGCTTTTACCATCTTTTATACTCGTATTCAAGGAACGCCATTTTCTTTCATACGAAGGTTAACATTTGTTGTTCATCCGCCTTAGCTTTCCATATAATATCAAGCAAACTCGAACGCAACTTTAGTAAAAATTTCTGTATCGTAAAATCCTTCCGGTTCAGGCGTATCTCTAGGGAGCGTACCTAAAGTAGCGAAAGTTAATGATCGAGAATAATCCGGAAGCACAGTATTTTGTATGGAGTATGTGACTGGATGTATAGACCATTCCATTAATACGAGAAGAGAAGCACAAACACCACAGGGGGGGTAAAGGTCACCCACCTTCTTGGGCTATTTCCCAGATGGCGCCGCGAAGAAGAACTACCACGAATTGGCTAGTATCCCTCCGCGTGTAGTGAACTTGGGCTAGCTCCGTCCTGCGTTACCTCTTGGTTGGTGCCAGGGAAATAAATTACCTAAGAGGGCGACCTCTCGCCTGAGTGTTGGAACACTTCTCTACAAGTATTTAATGGAAAGTTCTATAGAAAATGTTTTTTATGTTTTAGGCTTAACGGAGCAAGTTGAAGTTGTTCTTTCTATTATCGTAAAAGTATTTTTGTGTTCGTGTGTTTAACACGTGACATTGTGTGTTTTCTTTTTATGAAGGTGTACCCTGGGATTAAAATTATTTAATCCCATCGTTATCATAGCGTCTAAGAAAACACAGCCAAATTTAGCCACAACTTTATTATGGTTTAACTAACCCTAAACGCAAAAGTAATATAATATTTATTTCCCGCGTTTTTCTTTGGGTTAGCGCTCGTACGCATGCACGAGATAAATTTGGGCCACGTAATAAAACATATTTCCCGCTACGGTGTGTATATATTCAATTCCACGGTATCAGCAGAACGTTTTATCTTTTCATATACCAAACCCAAATACGTTTCGAAAGCAAACAACTGACATTATCGTATTCCCAATACCCAATTTATCCAAGACGAAGGAAAGAAAGACCACACATAGAAACTTTATGTATAGTTCTTGCATTGTTAAAAGGGGACTGATATAAACGTTTCTTGGTCTCCTTAAGTCATGCTTTCTTAGGTTACAACTGAATATATAGTAAGGGCATTAAGGTCCGTAGCGTTTTTAGATTTTTCCTATTTCTATTTCTATTTTCCGCGAGGGGGAGTAACGGTTCATGGATATAGTGTCCCAAAACTGTCCCAAAAGTCCCGCAAAGCTGATAAGAAGAAACCGGTAACGGGGTCAAACACTATAGCCGCGACTGCACGCGTAGAACTCGCGCGAGAAAGAGAAGACATTAGAATCACTCGCGCCTTATCTTTTTCCCGCCTTTTTCTTTCGCGCCAGGATGTTTCCCGCTCTTACCATCAAGTAAGGTTTATTCCCCTTTGTCAAACCGCCCTCTTTCTTACGCTAGCCCCTTTCCTTGCTTCTTTCGTTTTAACTTTGTCGCGGATAACCTGCCTGGTTGCGCGCCGCCAAAGTTTTGCTTGGCCCCAAATGGATGGATGTTACTAAAGTTCAAGATACACGGAGAAGTTTTGGACCAATGCATCTAAGTCGGTCAGACGATGAACTGACCGAGATTAACCCTACACCATTTTGTTTCCAAATATTTTCTTGACTTTGGTGAAGCTTTGTGTTGTAGACCACCCCATATATACCTCTTTCTGCCCTAGATGACGAAATTGATGTATAAAGTATATAGAACGGACCCCCTTTCCAAAGATCGGGCGTAAAATAGTGTCTGGTGTGTTGACCACCTTGTTTTCTAAAGATTTGGATCATCGATGGGCATGTAGACATCAAAGACTAAAATTAAGATATGGCTTCTAACAATACGGACCAAATTTGGTAGACTGGTAACTTTTAAGTCCAATGTTACGACTTTGTTTTCCGCATGTCCATCAATGTTCCATCTTAACCCTAAATGAAGCAGACGATATTGTGTCCCCCCCTTGGAGTATGGTCTATTACCAATCAAATTTGTGCATCAATAAAAAGTAGGCCTAGCTTACACGTTTCTTTGCTTTATTCGATATACTCCGGAGCCACACGTACATGGACTCCACTTATCATATTTTTTTCGTAGGAAACTCTCTATTATTCTCGACTGCATGTCAAAATCAGCAAATCCTTAGTGATTCCGAAATCTTGTTTGTCTTGGGTCCCTGACTTTCGTGGGGCCCTAACTCGGACATACTGCTCGCGAGTAGATAAAAGAAATCCCTGGCTGGGTTGGTCTATGCCGTCGACATCTATAATTCAGTAGGGTTTGTGCTCGTTTCTCGCGTCCCGGGTATCAAAACAAGCTTTATAGGTTGGAAAGATAGCTCGTGCTTCTAGAATCGAGTTTCAGTGTCCAATAGAAAGAGAAGGAGAGAGAGAAAAGTGTGTAGGATAACCTAACACACGTAACGTTTCCGATATATCGATTAGGCTTAAAAAAACATTGCCATTTTGAAATGATTGGTGTATCCCGAGTTCCTTTCCAAGTTGTTACGTGTTTTGAGAAATATATTTATTTCCCTCCAAGGAAATTCCTGTCCTGATTTTAAATTTGATTTACTTCCGGTACCGTTTTTTTTCTTCTTAAATTCGCAAACTAAAAACTTGGACTAAATTTGACGTTGAAATACACTTGGGTGTTCTTTTTTGAAGTATCTTATCCATGTCTAAATATATATTTTTTAATGTTATTTTAACAGATGGTACCAACGAAGTCTTGGCCCAAGCACAGTTGGAAGTCCGTTTGGTTACGGAAGCGATGCTATTCAACAGCGTCACTGTCCGTTTAAACCAGACGACCCTAACCAGTTTCTTGTCGCCTCTATTCGATTTTTTCGTGGAAGGTATTGCCGCCATTGTACCTTGTCCCAAAGAGAATGTCTTTGTCTTCAATGTCCAAGATGATACCGACGTGGACGCCGATCGTATACTTAACGTTAGTTTTTCCGCGAGACGAGTTGGTAGCCGAGACATGGAGGACTTTTACAGTCCACAGTTTATGCAAGAAAGAGTCTACTTGAACCGGGCTGTCCTTACCAAATTAACCGGACTCGAGGTAAGATTTACATCAAGGTTATATACCGTTTAATTTTGAAAGCAGGTCATGCAAAACATAACCCAAACCACTTAACTTAATTACTTGAGATTAGATCTTGGTGCAATATATTTTTTTTGGCGGGAAAATTTGTAATATCGGATGGGCCCGAGGTCATCGAGTTAGCCTATTAAATCACGAAGCGTGAAATGACTTATCTTAATCGTTGGACGAACGCTGACGATGGGGTCATACTTCTTAACTGATGATAATTTACAACCATTTGGCCATCGTTTGGTTTATGACCTATTATTACTTACTACAAATTTACAAGGGGGATAGAAATTTCTCATTTTCTAAATAGGCTTAATAACGAGGCTTAACTGAAGGAGGATATGAGAGAAAAAAAAGAAGCGGGAAACGCCCATGTGCACGCGAACCAGCGCGAGCTTTTTGACCCCTTGATAGTACGTGGTACCTTTTCCTTCTTCCTTATTCTAACAATTATTGCTATCGGTCCCTTTGCCTTTAATATAATTAGCGACGGACCTTCTCTTTCTCCCTTGCCATGCTTTCCCCGTCATCATGCCAAGGGCCAAGTAGGGTACATGCACGTTGCTTCCAACATCATTATCCGATTAGACGGGGAGCTTTGCAATCTCCTGCGGGGGTAAAAGAGTCAGTTAAGAATGGCGGGAAAAGAGGGGCTCAGCCCACGTTTTAGAAAGCGAAATGAAAGTGACGCAATCCGCAATTAAAAGCGAACGGGGACGCGCAAAAGGCTTAGTGATAACAGACTGGAGCGCTTGTATTCTCGCTCAGGGTGGTGCACGCCTTGTTGGCCACGCTTGTTTCCACGCCTTTAGCATTCTCCGCTCCGCCTATCTTTGACGGTATTTTGACAAGGAGCTAGAGATAACACCACACCAATACCACCGCCACCCGAGATTGGGGAACACGTTATCAGTTTCTCAAAGACCTATATTTCTTCCCTATACTGCTTCCAGTATAACCCTATCTTCATCTCTCCAGGGTTTTCCCCTCCAACCATAAATTTTCAATTTCCACCAAGGTCTTGGGTTCGATATTATTTTCCCGCCAAAAGATAGTAGACCTAAAAGTGGGCTTAGGGAAGTGAGATGAGACTTGAACGTTAGGATTAACAACAAAGTAATTTTTCAGGAGAGTCTTGATTCAATATTACTCAGAGAATAGGTCTAAAATTAGGCTTGGAAATTCACAACGGGGTACAATTAAACAAGAACAACCCATTTGCACACCATAATGGACCAACAATAAATGAGAGCTAACCTTAACAGTCCCATTTCCATGACTCCAAATTAAGTTCTAATTTCTTCTATGGGAAGGTTTTTTCCTTTAGGGGATAATTTCCCCCTTTTTGAATTATACTTTTGTTTTTATCCCAGCACCACAAAAGAGCGGGGTTTTCTATTCTTATACTCAGCCCCTCTGTCAGATTAATTGTCCACGGGAGGCTAGAAATTATTACGAAGGGAAGAAAATAAGACGTCCAAACTAGAGGCCAGTGGCTATTCTTTTCAAACATATATATACGCTCTTCAGTCCGTATTAGGCTTAGCACTCTCTCGACTGGTTAGACTACAGGCCATCAAGTTAGCCCTTGACCATTAAGAGCCCCCATTGGTTCCATATATACGAACAGACTGTGGGTACTTGTATGGATGTATACACACTTTCCAACTTTGACCATGCGCTCTCCGCGGGCGTTTTTCGCCAGTTATCTGTAGGACCAGCAATCTGCAAAGGGCGCAATTACCAGCAATAGCCCCCCTTGCCTTCTAATTACTTGTCTTGTTGGCAGTTTTTTTTTCTCCTTTAGCTTTTTTCCCGCCTTTTTTTCCCGTCTTGGGGAAAGCCTCAAGTTTTCTATCTATCGTTATGGGCCCCCTCCTGTCTTTAACTACATTCTGTGATTGTATCCATTTGTACTAATAGCTCCTGCCTTCTTTTTATGGCTTTCTCGTGGACTAATAGAAAATACTAGGATTAGGCTTAACAATTGTTATTGTTGTTGTGAAGAAAAATTCTGAAGAACTTCTCCCCGGAGCGGACTGCCCGCGACTGGGGTTGTCCTAAACTATTACATCTTGTCAAAAAGAGGGATTATTATTGACCAAGGCTTAGCGGGGGAAAATAAATATAACGTCTCTAACGTTAAATCTCATTGATAAGTGGTATGGCAGCTCCCCTCTTTTTCCTTAGGATCGAAAATATCGTTTTTATCTTGGACTAAGTTTCAAAACTAACTGGACAGTTATTGATATTGTTGACGAAGATATATCTGTCAAGATGACGATTTATTTTGATAGCTGTCTCCTTGGTTTGGATTTCCCCAAGTTTTTCTTACCATCACCCGCCCCCCTCGTGACATTTTGTTTTTCTAAGCTGAGAAACTGGCGCGTGAAATGATAAATACAAAGTCATGATTTAAGCCTAATTTTACGGGAAAGGTTGTTAAGCCTAATTTGAACAAAATCACTATGTTTATCTCTATCGTGTTCGGATATATCTAGATGGGAATGCAATAACCATTTAGGCCTAACGATGGGTGCTTAAGTGGGGTAGGGGAAAAATACAACCCAAAGCTTAATATTTCAGTTATGAACGGTACCAGGTGCGTTTTATAACTATGGAACCCCTTTTAGGGTTAGGTTCAAGCTCTTAAACCTAACAGTCTTCTTTATACTTAGGCTCAAATTGTACCGGAAATGCCTATTTAGAGATCACCATTTTGATATTACGAAAAGCGCACAGAGCTATACTGAAGTGTGACAAATAAATGTTGCGTGTTTTTGTTGTAAAAATCAACATTAGTAGGGGCTAGGGTTTACCAAAGCGAGTTGTTGGATAGATTATTTAAGGTGTATGAAGCTTTAATTTTGCGACGAGGGGGAATTTTATGAAATTAATTATTAACGGCTGTTACTACCAAGCAACTTTCATTACGTTTTATGCAGTTCAAATTTTAATTGCTTTTATGGGCGAAGGGGAAATTTAAACGCTGAAACGCGGCTGTTGTTAATGAGTAATGAAATTACTAAAATTCACTAGGAGAGATGAAATAAGATTTCTTATCACCATAAGTTCATAAGATATGTTCCTCCATAAGTTTGTCACTGGTTACAAACTGGAGCTTGTCATGAAGTGAATGAGGTAGGTCGTAGATTCGAGGTAAAAAGACGCCTGGTTTTGGCGCTGTCAAAAGCTTAGTATACTAAATAGGTAGATGAAAGTCCTGCAAAACTAACCGAGTGTAGTACTTCAATTCTCGCTTGTCGTTCTGCTAGAACTAGCTCGTGCTTTATGTCTCTCAGAAGCATTACGAAGTATAGGAAGTGTCATACTTATGAATGGAACATAACTTATAAACTTATGTTATAACTTGGGTATATTTAACTTTTAAAAATTATTAAATAAATTATTTTTTTCTTCATACAGGTTTTGCCATTTGACGATAATCTATGCGTTCGGGAACCTTGCGTCAACTTCGAAGAATGTTTGTCGGTTCTCAAGTTCGGTAACGCTTCCGGTTTCGTCGCTTCCGACACTCTTCTCTTCCGGCCCATTTATCCCGTCAACACTTTCGCTTGTCGATGTCCCCTCGGATTTACCGGTTAGTAGAGACTTCTTCTTTCTTTCTTTCTCTTTTGTTTCCTAAGCCTTGGCTCTTATCCTTAAGTTTACTGTAGTATATTCACTTGGGAATATCCCTTAAAATCAAAAGGACCCTCTTTTTAAGGGACCCCCGCGTAAATGACAAGCGCTTTTTGCCCCTGGAGACTTCGCTGAGAAAGAGTTTTTGAAAGTTGTAATAAAAATTCTTATCAACCTTTAAGCCTTGGTCTGACTAAAATAAAATGGGTAGCGATAAAAAGTTTAACTTTAAAAAAAAAACAAAAAAGAAGTAGGCCTAGCGATTAAGATTAATTACCTAGCCGAAATACTTGTTTTAAAGTTGTTATATAGAGGTGGAATGTCCTCACCCTGTAAGTTGGCTTTTCCCTGAGCTTTGGTGCGGAGCGGGTGAAACATTTCTACAGGGGCTCGTAGGAATAACATAGGAGGGTTTCAGCCTGTAAGGTGGCTTTCCTTTATTGTTTGTATTTTTTAAAAATTGTTAAGTCTAACCTTAATTTAAGTAAATCTTTTGGTCTAACCTTAATTTTGTTTAAGAAACTTTAGCCTAACCTTAATTTTCTTTAAGAAACTTAAGCCTAACCTTAATTTAATGTGAACCAGTCCCAGGAATATCTTTTTAAGCCTTTATTATAATTATATAGTGCGAAAACTTTATTCTTTAAAATGTTTAAATTTTACTTAAAGGTATGAATCATAAATACGAATGTGATACGGAAGTTAACTTATGTTATTCGAGCCCATGTGGTGGAAACGGAACATGTTTAAGAAAAGAGAGTGGTTATACTTGTCAATGCAAGGAAGGTTTTACGGGTAAGTCAATTATTTTAACCCTTTGAACTTTACTGGTCAGTCGAGGAATAGGAATTTCATTTCTTCATTTATGTCGCGGTATCTTTTGATCGCAAGTTCGGGTCCCAATTGAGTTTCCTCCGAACAAAGAGGTCCCCTTTTTACTTTGGAATTTCGTTATGGGTTGAAAATTTCTTCATAGCTCTAAAGGCTAGCTTGCCCTTGCCCTTTTTGGAGGGTACGCGGGTTATACCCGTCTAAACGGATCATATTCCAACTTTGACCTTCGTGACCCCTAAGGGTATTAGCGATAGTCCCTCGAGGGCTAAGAGCTTTTGGGATTAAGAAAAACGAAAACGAACTGTGTGTAGTCGCTGCTAAGGTCTGCGGGGTATTTTTGGCGGAAATTTCTTGGCAAGCGGCTTACAGACCCTCTTGAGTTACAAGGGGCGCGACAATGCGATTTGCGGACAGTGAAAGCTATTTCTTGTATTAACTACTCAAAGAATGGGCTGGATAGCTAAGAGGGAGACGGGCATTGCATTAACGCCAAAAACGTGATGAGCCTGAAATTACTACTGACAGCGGGTCTCTACACCCTGCTTTGATAGGAAAGTACATTATTTAAGGCCACAAGAAAGCATTTCAATCTATAATCTTTTTACCTTCTACTACTGAGCCAAAAGATATCTACCCTATATGGAATTTTTCGCGGGTTTTTTAAGCGTCATTACTCCTGGGTTAATTAAACCCGCCATTTTCAAAAGCATTTTAATTTTCGGAGTTAAATATCATTTGTAAATTATTAATTTCATGTAACATTATGGTGATTTGTTTTGTAAAATAATTAAATTTATAAACGTAAACGTTAGGAAAATTGGTTAATTTAATTAGGTTAGGCAACTTGTTAAGCCTCGGTTCGTGTTTGATATTTGATAAGCCTACTTTTTCAAAAACGCAGGTAAAAATTGTGAAGTGAATCTATGGGAAGACTCCTGTATTCCTGGGTTATGCAGAGGCGATTCGCAATGCGCCACACATCCAGATTCTATTGACGGAGGTCAACTATCTTGCGAAAATTGTACTTACAGCTCTTGGAGCACCAAATTATGTGAACTGAGAGCCCGGACATTTTATCGAGGAACATTTCTCACTTTTCCCTCAATTAAACAAAGACATAGACTGTCCATCAAGCTAAGGTAAGTACTTAATTAAAATTAATGATTATTTTTTAAATAAAATAATTCATTTTAATTGTGTTTTAGGTTTGCTACGCGCGAGAAAAACGCTTTGTTGCTTTACAATGGCCGTTACAATGATCAGCATGACTTTATTGCGTTGGAGATTGTAGATTCACAAGTTGTGTTTCTATATTCATTGGGCGTAAACATCACAAAGGTTAAGGCCTTCGTTGCAGGAGGGGTCAGTGATGGTCAATGGCACGAAGTTGAAATCAGTTACTTGAACAGAGTAAGTTTCAATGTTAATCACGCATTTAATTTAATTTATTTATTTTATTACCAATTTATTTATTTATTTGATTGCAGACTGCAATATTATCAGTTGATAATTGCGATACAGCCTTAGCTATTAAATATTCCGAATTGCTGCCAAATTATAAATGTGCCAATACGAATTCGTTTCATTTGGAACCAAGGTAAATATTGTATTCTGTTTGTGGATTTCTTGTTTTTATTTTTGCGCTCGTAAGGCGTGCAAAAGTAATACTCTGACGCTCACGGCTGGCGGGTTTTTTTTTTGTTTTTCTTACACAAATTATTTTTTTTTTCTTAGATGTGCCGATCTTATGCAAACTTGCTATCGATTTTTGGACTTAACTGGACCTTTACAACTCGGTGGTTTACCCTCATTACCGACAGAGTTCCCGGTCACCAGTCACAATTTTGTCGGATGTATTATGGACTTACAAATCGACCATGAATTAATTGATCTCAATGGGTACGTGTTTGCCTGTCCTTATTTATATTATATTTAAGGTTAATTTATGTTTAATATTAACGAATTTCTTTACAGTTTTGTAGCCAATAACGGTACTATTCCCGGCTGCGTCCAAAAAAGAGGGTTTTGTTCATCTAATCCTTGCAAAAATGGCGGCAATTGCCAAGAAGGGTGGGGTTCATTTATTTGCGTTTGTCCTTTAGGCTTTGGAGGAATCGATTGCAGCGAAGGTATGTTAAATTAATTTCGTTAACTTTGACTAATCATTTCCTGATTAATATTAAGTAATTATTGTACTAACCCTAATTACAACCTATTATAATTACACGCAGACTTATGGTTAAAATTAGACCCAGGTAATTTTAATCCTATAGTTTAATTCTAATTTCAAAATACCCCTAATGAAAAAATTAATTTTTTGAATTAAAAACGTTAATATATATTTATTTATTTCGATGCAAATAGGGATAGAACCAGTGAAACATTTTGCGGGAAACAGTTTCTTGATTCTAACACCTCACCTACGTCCGGTTCAACTGCCATGGATTAACAGTCTTTCGTTTAGAACGCGTAAACACGAAGGATTACTGATGAAAGTTCAACTGGGACAAACTGGAACTGTTATATTTCAGGTATTTTGAACTTGTTTACTTTATTAATTTTTTAATTAATTAGGTTAGGTTAATACTAATAATTATTTTCTAAAAGATATCGGGCGGGCATATTGTTTACCGCTATAATGATATCAAAGCCGTGTTATCGGAAGTAACGGTTAACGACGGAAAATGGCATCACATCGAAGCCAAATGGATGGGAAGCGACGTTTGGTTGTCGTTGGATTACGGACAATACGAGGTTAGTGATTTTAATTTTAAATCTAATGAACTGTTTATATGTTTAAACTGCGCCTTTTCATTCAGTTAACGAAAGAAATGGACGTAAACATAAGAGGAACGTTTGTCGGTAAAGTTTCCTTGGGTGGGCTAGAAGCCGAAGAAAGCTCGGATGATTATGGAATGGTACCAGGCTTTGACGGTTGCATTCAAGCCGTTCAAATCGGAAGTAGTAAAGAATCATGGTTAAGACCCACGGTTGAAAGCAACGTTAAAGACGGCTGCTACTCCGTCAATCCGTGTCTGTCATCCCCTTGTCCGATTCATAGCGCTTGCAAAGATCTCTGGGGCGATTACCAATGCGAATGTCACCCGGGTTACGTCGGAACTCAATGTTTACCGGTTTGCCAATTGAACCCTTGTTCCGAATCGTCCGTTTGTCACCTGGATGATCTCTATCAGTCGCATAAAAAGGGTTACCATTGTTCCTGCGATTCTTTGCATTCTGGGGATTACTGCGAAGACGCCTTGGATCAACCTTGTCCTTCTAACTGGTGGGGATACCCAATTTGCGGACCCTGCAATTGCGACGTCGATAAAGGATACGATGCCGATTGCAATAAAACTACGGGGGAATGCGAATGCGAAGAAAATCATTATCAACCCCTCTCGAGCGATATTTGTTTCGATTGCGATTGTTACGCCACGGGATCGTTTAGTAATCGATGCGATTTGATTACCGGACAGTGTCGATGCCGTAATGGAGTTATTGGAAGGCGGTGCGATTCCTGTTCCAATCCTTTCGCCGAAGTAACTCTACGAGGTTGCGAAGGTAAGTGTAGGAAACTTTATACATATTTTAAGTATTTGGACAACTCGGAGATTTGCGCGATGAAATTATTAAGTCGAAGTCAGAGTTAAGTCAGGAATGCCTTTCTTTTCTTTTCCTTACTTCAGTAATATACGATGGTTGTCCGAGATCTTTCGAAGACGCCATTTGGTGGGACAGGACTCTATTCGATCAGGAAGCGATTCATTCTTGTCCCAGAGGATCAGTCGGTAAGTTTACTATTTTAAAAGCGTGTTTGTCTCCTCGGAAGGGTTTTTGGTATAGTTAAAAAAATACAATTAATCTATAGGCAAAGCATTTCGATTCTGCGAGCGGGAAAGTGGTTGGGGACCTCCAAATTTATTTAATTGCACTTCGGAAACGTTTCTGGAACTCGCGACGCAGTTAAACATTCTCGATCGAAACAAATTACCCTTGAGTACTTACATGGCCATAAAATTATCGGCCGAGTTGCGCAGCGCGACGAATACAACCTCACCCATGTACGGTCGAGATGTTTTAATCGTGGGTAGACTTTTACACCATATCTTACGATACGAAACCAGACAGGATGGGTTGAATTTGACTCATAGACAAGATCGGGACTTTATTTCGGTAATTGTTTTGGGATTTGTAGAGTAATTGTTTAGCGGGATTAAAATCTTTAATTCGTTGTATTATCAGAATTTGGTCGAAGTTGCCAGTACAATATTAGAACCAAAGTTTCTAAATAATTGGGAAACCATCGTGTCTCTAACTGGGTACGGACCCGAACACTTGATGTTACTGTTCGAAAAATACGGTCGGACATTGGCTAAAAATCAATTCGATACGTTCACGGAACCATTTGAGATTACGGCCAAGAATCTTATCTTCGGAGTCGATACGGTGTCGCCAACTGATATGTGGAGTTACATTAGTTCCGTTAGCGACGTCAATGGTACCAGTTTGATCATGGATGAACACGAGCCTTCGGAATTTCTCGATTCGAGTTTAAAAGAAGATAATACCGTTCCCGGTGTAATAATTCCAAAGTACAATAATTATCCAATAAGGCAACGTTATCACGATGATGTCACTAAAGTCGTTTTGCCCTTATCCGAAATTGGAATTCGACCAGGAGGATGTAAGTACTTGATCGATTTTTGGGCGCCATTCAGTTGTGTCACCTAGCGATCGAGAAAGAACTGTAAGTTAACTTAATTTTGAATTATCTTTATTTATTTTAAGCTTTTAAAACGCCGTCGGCTATGGATAAAGACAAAGCCGTTATCGCGTATTCGATTTATCCAACTTTGGGCAAACTTTTGCCTCTAGTTTACGATTTATCGATTCGACATCGATTTGGGATTCCAGTTAAACCGAATTCTCCGTTAATCTCGCTCGTGATACAGCCAGTTAATCATACGTCTTCTTTATCGAAAAATTTGCTGCAAAATATAAGACTACGATTTCCTCTATTGCAACAAAGTGGGTTTACAAGTCCTCAATGCGCCTTCTGGGATTTTGCAGGAACGTAAGTTGACCTTATATCATACCATAAGTTTATAAGATATGTTCCATAAGTATCAAACTGCCTATACTTAGTAATGATAGAGACTTACTGATAGCTAGTTCGAGAGCGACAAGCGAGAATTGAGTCTGTACTAAAAACACGAATCTATGGCCTACGGTATATACTTCATGACAAGCTCTCAGTAACCAGTGACAAACTTATGGAACATATCTTATGAACTTATGATCATACCAATAGATTTACTCACTTATGCATGCCGCGCGAATGCGTTGATTTAAAGTAAGGACGTTGTAAGCTAAGGAGGGCCTATAGGGTTTATAAAATCATACTTGAAGTTTGGCCTCGCGGTTAGAAACTTATCTCGATGTGTTAATCCGTTTGCATCATAATAATTACGCGGTTAATTACTTAAAATATAATACTTATCTAGTAGTAAAACGCAGTAGTTTAGAAACTAAATTGATATTTCGTGCCATAATTTAAATTATTATCAGAAGCCCCAGAGGAAAATGGTCAACAGTCGGATGCCAAGTTGAAGCTGAGGGTACTTACATCTCGGAATCTTCCAAAATCCCCTACATCAATTGCTCTTGCGGTCATTTAACAAGTTTCGCGCTTTTAATGGACGAAACCGATAGAGAGGTAAATTACGCTTTTAATCGTATTTAATTTTAATTTGTATCTCGTATCTTTATATTTGTATATCGTTTAACATTTAACAGTATATCGCTGACGAAAGTACAACGCAGGACATTGTTTCCTATTTGGGTATCGGAATTTCCCTTCTGATGCTCAGTCTGACTTTTATCGCTTTCTGTATATTGCGGGGATTGCAAACCAACAGCAATACGATTCATAAGAATCTCGTCATGGCAATATTCTTGGCGCAACTTTTATTCCTCATAGCTTTGAAGGCCAGAAAAGCTTTGGTCAAACAAGAATTTCCTTGTAAAATACTGGCCATCTTTTTGCATTACTTCTTTCTCTGCATTTTCTCTTGGATGCTGTTGGAAGGAATTCATTTGTACAGAATGTTGACTGAGATGAGAGATATCAATCACGGACAAATGAGATTCTATTACTCCATTGGTTACGGTAAGTTTTTTTTAAATCTATTTCTATACAGGGTGTTTCAAAAAAGGGTGGTACATACCGAAGCGCTAATAGGTTCTGTTATAAGTTTATAAGATATGTTCCTAACATAAGTGTGACACTTCCTATACTTAATTCGTAATGCTACTGAGAGACTTACAGTTCGAGCTAGTACTAGCAGAACGACGAGCGAGAATTGAAGTTATATACTCGGTTAGTTGGTTTTGAGGGACTTCCATCTAACTATTTAGTCTTATACTAAGCCTATGACAGCGCCAAAACCAGCAGGCGTCGCTTTACCTCGAATCTATGACCTACGTCAATCACTTCATGACAAGCTTCCGTTTGTAACCAGTGACAAACTTATGGAAGGAACATATCTTATAAACTTATGGACCTATTGCAATTTTCCAATCTTAAGAAGTTATATATGGAGTATTTTAACTAAAGTTGCTTTAAATAACAGGCGCTCCCGCTATCGTTGTCGGACTTTCTGTCGGGGTTAGAGCTGATCAATACGGAAATTATTACTTGTAAATATCTTTTTAATTTGCATTTATTAATTTTCTTTTTTTTTCAAAATGATTTTCTCTGAAGTTAATTTTTATTGGGTTTCTTTTTTTTTTAGCTGTTGGCTTTCGATATACGAAAGTGTAGTCTGGAGTTTAGTAGGACCAATTTGCGTTGTAGTTTTGGTAAGTATCATTTAATTTTTAAAATTTGCGCGATTGCGATTGGGGGTTCTTTTTTGTTCTAAATTCATTGTTTGGTTTAGATCAACTTGGCCGTTTTCGCTATGGCAATGCGAGCTAGCGTTCAAATTAAGGAATCTGTCACTGATTTTGGAAATTTAAGGTCTGTATTTTAATTATTATTCAAAAATTATAAAACAAGGTAAAATTTTCAAATATATTTTTTTAATTTTCCTTCAGAACACTCCTTTGGTTAGGAATAGTTCTTCTGCCAATTTTGGGATCGACGTGGGTTTTAGCAGTTCTTTCTGTCAATGAATCCTTGGAGATACTTCACTTTGCCTTTTCCATATCCTGTCTGGTTGAAGGAGTCTACGTTTTCATTGGCTATTGTATTATCAACCGCAAGGTAAGGGTTTATTATATTTTATTTATGTTTGCGTCTAATTTCTGATTTTAAATTTGATTCTAATTTAAAAACTAATAATTAAAGGTTCGTCAACAGTTAGTTTTAACTTGGGCGAGGTTACGAGGAAAGAAGGTTCCTTACGATGAAAGTTTGAGTGGAACTAGAACAACTATAACGTCGGTACGTATAGCGCGTAACCAGGAATGCATACAGCTAATAGGAATCATTGTGCCCTCTATATCCCATGTTGATTTACTATCGCGTCACGCCTCATTAAATTTATCTATTACCTTTTGATACGCGTAGGGAAAATTTTATTTAAAATTTGAATTTACGTATTTAATAGCGGTCCGCTCTGGCTTACAATAATTCGTCATTCGACGTTCTACACCGTAACGTTGGTATTTCTACATCTTCGACCACTTCTCGTTCGACGACCAAAACTTCGAGTAGTCCGTATCGTTCGGACTCTCATTTGAGAAACACTTCCACGTCGACTTCCGCCGCGGGAGGAAGAAGTGTTCCTGACACTCGCAGTCGTCACGGACGCAAAAAGAGAGCTTATTTTTATAAAGCTAGGAAGAATAAAGAAGAAGGTAGATTTTGTAGGGTTCCCCTTTTATTGTTATTTAATATAAATAATTAAGCCTTAGTTTTAGGCTAAAGTTGATTTCGGTTTTTCTTTAGATCCTGATACGGGTGAAGCGAGTCAACATAGACACGGGGAAAGCGATTCCGACAGTGAAATGTCCGTGGATCACGCGTCGCTCGATCTAGCCTCGAGTCATTCGTCTGACGAAGAAGAATGCGAAAGACTAGAAGAAAGTAATTTGGGAACTCTACGAGCCTTGCCCGAAATTACTTCCAAGCCCAATATAGTAGAGGAAGCCGAAAATTCTCAGGCACAACTTTGTAAGTCAATTTTCTCTTTTTCTAAAACATTAGAGAGTTTAAGCATCCCCTATACGCGTACGTGTAGCCACCTTTGACAATGCGTTGGTCTAATTGGGGATTGCGTGGCAGGCTAGCATAAAAATGACGAAGAAATCGTTAAGCCTATTTTTGTAATTTGAGAAATTTCGTTAGGCCTCGTTTTTTTAATTTGGAAACTTCTCTAAGCCTCGTTTTTTAATTTGAAAAACTTCTCTAAGCCTCGTTTTTTAATTTGAAAAACTTCTCTAAGCCTCGTTTTTTAATTTGAAAAACTTCTCTAAGCCTCGTGTTTTAATTTGAAAAACTTCTCTAAGCATCGTGTTTTAATTTGAAAAACTTCTCTAAGCCTCGTGTTTTAATTTGAAAAACTTCTCTAAGCCTCGTGTTTTAATTTGAAAAACTTCTCTAAGCCTCGTGTTTTAATTTGAAAAACTTCTCTAAGCCTCGTGTTTTAATTTGAAAACTTCGCTAAGCCTCGTTTCGTAATTTGAAAAACTCGCTAAGCCTCGTTTTGTAATTTGTGTTGAAGGATCGACCCTAATGATGTACAATTATTAACTTTTGTTTTAAAAGTGCAAGGCTTCAACGTGCCTACCCTTCCACCTCCATCAGGGAATTTGAGCGTAAATATCGCTCCTTATCCTACCTATACGAGTTACTGGTCAGTTCCCACCAATCCTACCACGACGGGGACAACGCCACCGTCGTTATTTTCGGCTTCGAGCCCTTACCAACGGATAGCCAGGGCGGCGGCCGCGGCCAGTGGTCAAAACGTTGTCCGAACTGGATCTCCCTGCGAAAGCTTGTCTTCTTTGAGGTTGGGCTTAACTTCCACTCCCAGAGATCGACAACCTTTGGCTTGGTCCAAAGAGAACCTAGCTGATCCAAACAATATGTTGCCCAAACGAAATTTGCCCGATGTCAGCTTGCCATTGGCTAGAAGGACGTCACCACCATTACAAGGTAAAGGCCCATTGTTTTCATCATATTCTTATTTGAAATAAAAGTTTTAAGTTTAATTTTTAATGGATTTTAATTAAAGTTGCGATGAATGTTTTTTTTTTATTTTAGACGAATCTCCCAGTCCAAATGAAAACATTCCTGTACCAGAACGAGGTGATAGTTTACCGAGCAATAGTCAGGAACATCTATATTCGACAGCCAATCAAGTTTTGTCTCAGCGAATGGTGATACCCCCTATGACAACGACGGAAGTCTCGTCCGAATCAGAGTAATTATTTTTAATTTTAATTAAATTTATTCCCTTAAAATGTATTTATTTAACTTTAAATAACTTTTTTTGCTTTCTTTATGGAAAAGTTACGAGGTAAATTTTAATGAAAAACTATATTTGAAATATTTTATAAAACTTCTATTTATTTTTTTGTCTCTTTTCCTGATTTAGGGTTAGTAACGAAACTTCGGTGTAACGATAACTAGAAAAGGTCAAAGTTCTACTCGCGGGGTCAAGCGCTGCCAAAACGCGAAAGTATGATTTTTACGACTGTAAAAGTTTTGAGATAAAGACGACAACATTCCAAAAAACTTTGGGCTAAAGCAAATTATACGTTATTTACATTATGCGCGCAAAGAGTTTAAATTATAATGAAAAAAAAAATACAAAACTGTAAATAATTTCATTACCCAAGTGTTTGATGTAAATAAAGTTTTGATGAATAGAATAATTAAAACTGAGTATTCAATGACAAAATTTTCGATTTTAACGTAATGTTTTAGCAGGGATAGATTTAATTTTTGGAAGTAGGGATGGAGAACTGTTAGTATTTACTTCAGTCTGACTCATAGCCCAGTATAGAGCCCCTCCCTCCGACACGTAATGAAAATTTTAAATGATCTTATTGGCTCACTTTAACTACGTTTTGATGACGTTGCTGACGGGGACGGCGAAAGAGACGTAATTCCTATTTACCTCTGTCGCTATGACCCGCCTCTTCTTTCATACCGGGGAAGGGGGTCCGGGACTTTGACGCGCGCCCAGATTACTCTGTTCTCCATTCCTACTTCTAAAATTAAATCTATCCCTGGTTTTAGTTAATAACATGATAATAATTTCGTTTTATCAGAGGACCTCAGTTCTGTCAAATTTTTCGTTCGTCATTTTTGAACGTAGATTGAAAATCTTTTTCTTTTTAGTTAGCAGCTGAAGCTTTAAACTAAATTCAGGCAGGGAGTAAGGAACGTTAGAGGGAGTGTTGATCTAATACTAAAAAAACCGTCATACAGTGGCAAATGGGAAAGAAGGTGGGGGTAGGAATTTTTATCTCCTTCCACAATTTTAGCTAACGCGCAGGCGCGAGTGACGTCGTTTACTACCGCCAGCAGAGAGAATTTAAAAATTTAAATACGTAACTACGTATACAGCGCACCTAGCGGCAATGGGATAAAGGAGGGCTTCTCGTATTACGCGGTGCGGGGAAATTTCAACGAAGCGCACTTTTTGTTTTTATGTCTATATACTTTTGTTTATACTTTATCAGTGTACAATGGAATAAATAAAATTAAATAATTGCTCGTCAGATTAATGAATCTCATTTCTTATTGCTTTTCTTGTCAATAAAGTTACAGGCATATGTATGATTTTAAAAGGGGTCGAGGGGCTATTCACTAATGAAAATTTTCGAGTCCTACACTTCTCAGGATATTAAAGGGGCTGTCCGAACCGTGGGGTAAACGACGGTCTTCCTCACAGAACTTAGCTTTGCGGTTGGGTAAAAATGGAGGGGGAGGGTCGAACAGCCCCTTTAACTTCTGATATTTGTTACTGAGTTTCAGTTTAAAATTAAATTGCTAATTAAAGCATTCCAAGTATTAATACTAGTGTTTATGACGATAATGAGTTTAAAATGAACTTTTCTAATTTCAGAGAAAAATACAAGCATCTGCTGCATTATGAGCCTATTGACGCCTTCTTCCCAGTGCCAAGCAGAGGGGACGGGGTCGACGCCATTCAGTGATACAGGAGGGCTTCTCTTATCACACGACGCGAGCAAGTTTCAACGAAGTTTACTTTTTGTTTTTATATCTATATACTTTTGTTTATACTTTATAAGTGTACAATGGAATAAATAAAATTAAATAATTGCTCGTCAATTTAATGAATCTCATTTCTTATTGCTTTTCTTGTCAATAAAGTTACAGGCATATGTATGATTTTAAAAGGGGTCGAGGGGCTATTCACTAATGAAAATTTTCTTTCATTGGTGATTTTTATTGATGCTTTAAAAAAGGATAGGGATTCATTGGTGATTAAAATGTATGGGGATTAATAGTTGGGTCTGTAATACGAGTAATCATCGAGGGGCTACTCACTAAAAACTCGCTAGCGATTTGAAACGGGATTGGGATTATGGGTAACTTAGGGGTTACGGGTTAATATTATTTTACTAGTTATGAACGGATAATTAAGCATTGACACATTTGCCACTAGGGGTGCTGTATACGTAGTTACGTATTTACTGACATCTAAAATATGATAAAATTCTGCTAGACTTTCGTGTAAGCAATAGATAGTTCATAAATTGCCGCTAGGGGCGCTGTATACGTAGTTACGTTTTTACTGACATCTTAAACATGGTAAAATTCTGATAGACACTCGTGTAAGCAAAGTATAGTTCATAAATTGCCGCTAGGGGCGCTGTATACGTAGTTACGTATTTACTGACATCTACGTCTATAGTATTATTTAGGCCTAACGGTGTGTTCTCTTATTTGAATTAGCGCCCACGTGACACTTCGAAGCGCCCCCAACGACGGAATTCACTATAAAACTCGGACGCCACTTGTCCAGTTCTCTTTTCTCTCTGCACCGGCGACCAGTCAACATCGTTCCTTGATCAGCTCCTCTTCATGCTGACATTCGAAGGCAATATTGGAAGGAAAGCCACGTTTTACGCCGATGTTGGGACGTGACTCTAAGCTCTCCGCCATTGAATGTCCATTAGAACGTTGAAATCAACGCGAAAGGTTAAGCCTAGTACGGTATGTGTGAAAGTCTTTCAATAATCCAAAGCCATCCAGCTAGCATTTTATTATTTGATTTATTCCTAGAGCTTAAATTATTTAGGTAGAGTTAATTGTTAGTTAATTATGTTTATTTATTGAAAATTAACTACAAAATGAAAAAATTTCCAGACGCGAGGTCAGTTAGACAAGACTTAATTTAGAACATCTTTGATCATGTACTTGGGCTCATATTAGGGGAAATTAAATTCCTTATTTATTTTAAATAATAAACCTCGACTGTTTGCAAATTAGGTCTCATTTAACGGCGCGAAACTATATTACCTAAAATGAGTAACGCATGGTTTAACGGGGCCAGATTAGGTTGCACTAGGCTAGGCTAAACCTTTTTTAAAAATTTATCCGGGCCTGACACTAATCTCTAAGCTTTTACTTTATGCCGTCATTTTAATTTAAATTAACGAGGGTATTTTTGAATTATTACGCGTAAATTATAGATTTGAGATTCTAAAATTTCATTCGTGGCAGAATTTAATTATTTTAGATAATGAACCACGGTCTATTTAATAACAAATTAAATGGTTTAAATTAATTAGGGTTAACTGTTAATAAATTATAATTAATTATGCAAATTAAGTCAATTTAATAATTTTAAAATGAGCCACGAACGCGAAGTTAAGGCTTGAGATTTTTAATTTATATTTACTGGAATATTTTACGTAGTTTTTTTCTTAATTACTTTAATCTATGGTATTGTTTCCCTAAGTTATTACTTACTATTTTGTTAGGACCTTAAGTACCCGTTTAATTCTGATATGGAAATTGCTTAATATTTAGTCCAATTCTTAAATTCTATTTATGGGAATATTTTACTTGGTTTTTTTCTTAAATTATTATTTTGCTAGGACGTTAAAGTAGCCCTTTCATTCTGATTTAGCTTAATATTTAGTGATTTTTAAATTTTGTTTTTGGGAATATTTTACAAAGTTTTTCTTCAATAATTTACGGAAACAAAACCATAGATTAAAATAATTTTTTTGTTAGGACCCCTCTAATTCTTATTAATATTTGCTATTAATATATTTTCATTTTTAGACGCCATGATGTTCTTGGATGTTCTGTTGCTGGTCATTCGGAGACTTTTCCTAGCAGATGATTTCAACCTTTGTTAGAGACGCTCATTCCAGTTGACATCTTCCTTGGATTTGCGATACAAGATGTTTTCAACCTGATGTGGCCTTGCAACAATTACTGGCGATGAACATAAACGAATCTAGAAAAATTCAAATTTTTATTAGAATTGTTAAGTATTGACGAGACACGGTTTAAAGATTAAAAGTTATTTATTCTTGTGAGAGTCCCTCTACGCGTCTACATAAACTCTGCCCGATTTGGGCATCGAACTTCATTTATATACAGTGATATATTTTTTAGCTTTGATCTATTCTTGATCTATTATCATAATATGTTTTTTAACTATTCTTATCTAACATCTTTCTTTTCCGATTATTTGAGATTTGACCGTCGTAATTAATTTTACCAGTTAATCTAAGTCTAAGATTTACATCAGGTTTGCTAGCTTAATTAATTTTACCAGTTAATCTAAGTCTAAGATTTACATCAGGTTTGCTAGCTTAACTACTTCCTTCGCCATTACTGCCTTGAATGCCACTGGTATTCATTGGCATAACGTTGCGGCGGTCTGACGTTTCTTCTGGGACGATTTCGTTCGGTTACCGTCGGAAATGGTGGGATGGTATCTGGCATTGGCGATGGTGGTATGTCTCTTGGCAGCGGTTGCGAGCCCCGGGGGATGTAGTTAGTTCCGGATTGGGCCCTCTGGTTTCCCGTGTCCTGCGGCTGGCCCCGATTGTCGTCTGCTACTGTGCGTCCTGTGTGTCGAATTGTCGTCGCTGTTGGATGGCTTTCTCTAGTGTCCCTCGGCGTGTTATTGGTAGCTGTCCTGAACGTCGCCTCCTTGGTCTGGTTTGGCTGCATGGCATGATCCGGCTGGGGTATCGGACGCAATTGGTGTCGAGTTCGACGAATAATGCCGCCGTTCTCACTCCGGATTTCATACGAATGGGGTTCTTCGGCTTCGTTGATTATCACGCCTTTTCCCCAGTTCCGTGGTCCTATGTAGTGATAGACTGCCGTGCCAATCCGTAACGCAGTGGTTCTGGTGTGTGCGACGGACGGTAATTGTTGCTCATTCGTTCTTGACGTTCTCGAAGTTCGTATCTTATATGTTGGGTTGGGAAGTGGGGCCGCAATGGTCCTGTTGATGTTGTAAGATGATTACGTATTTGGCGGCCCATTAGCATTTCGGCTGGTGATGGTAAGTTTCCAATCGGCGTCGTGCGATATTCCATTAGAATGTTTTCGATGTCTTTTCCCTCCGCGCGACCTTTTATAATCATATTCTTAATCGTTTGGATTGTGCGCTCCGCCATACCATTTGACTTTGGATGATAAGGACTAGAGGTCACGTGTTGGACTCCCCATTGTTGCAGGAATTGGTGAAAAGCGCTTGACTGGTAAGGGGGTCCATTGTCGGAGACGAGTTTCATCGGGGCGCCGTGTCGTGCAAAATGGGCGTTCATGAATTTGATCATTGCTTCTGCGTTTGTTGATGGTATTTCCGCTGCTTCCACGAATTTCGAGAAGTAATCGACCAACAATGCGTAGTTCCGGTTTCCCACATGAAAGATGTCTGAGCCAACAACCTCCCACGGTCTTTTAGGTATTTCATGCGGTTGCAGGGGAAGTGGTGTGTTCGCTCGTTCTCTTTTTTGGCATATCGTGCAATGTTTGATGAATTCGGTCAGGTCAGTCGTCATGCTGGGCCAATAAAAGTGTTGCCGTGCTCGGGCGATACACGCGTTGATTCCCTGATGCGCTCCATGTATTTGCTGCATTGTTTCCCTTCGCCGCATGTCCGGAACATAAAGCCGGTCTCCCCGAAATAGAAGATTATCCATTTCATGTAACTCGTCCTGAATTGCCCAAAACGGTTTGAGAGGCGTATGTACTTTCGTTATTGTCGCCGGCCACCCCTGGCGGATGTACATTTTCAGCGTTTGGCTCGTAGGGTCTTGGTCCGTGGCCTCTTGAAATCTCTCCGCCTTCCATGGCGATAGCGCCGTTGCATGGACTACTACGAATGGACCTTCTAGGTCTGAACTGTCGATGTCATTCTCCTTGCGCGGTGCCCTGGATAATGTGTCGGCGATGTGTAGTTGGGCTCCCGGGACGTATATCATCTTCAGGTTATATCGTGAAAGTTTCAAGACCAAACGCTGAATACGTGGAGATAACAGGTGGTAAGGTTTATGTATGATCGAGACCAATGGGCGATGATCCGTTTCCACAGTGAAGGTCGTCCCTGTGATGTAGTAGTGGAATCTTTCACAAGCGTACACCACTCCCAGCAATTCTCGTTCTATCGGTGCGTAGTTTTGCTGTGTTTGCGTGAAGGATGTAGAGGCGTATTCCACTGGTCTTTGGTCTTGGAGCAGGACTGCGCCGACGCCTATGCCGCTGCTGTCCACGGAGATCGTGATTGGGCATTTTGGGTTAAAGAATACCAGTACTGGGGCGGCCGTGATGATTTGTTTCAATTTATTGAAGGTGCCTTCGGCATTGGAGTCCCAAGTGAATGCAATGCCCTTCTTCAGTAGTGCGCGTAACGGTGCTGCTTCCGACGAGTGCTGTGGGAGGAACTTGGCCACGAAATTCACCATCCCCAGAAATCTCTGTAATGCTGTTCTTTCCGTCGGTGAAGGTATGGCTTGTATAGCAGTGATTTTAGATGGGGCTATGGCCAATCCCTTAGGCGTTACTGTTAATCCCAAGTATGTGATCTCTCGCGATGCCAATTGCATTTTCTCTGAGCTGAAAGTCAAGCCGTTTTGTCTCGCTCTTTCAAGGACTGCCACTATCTCTCTGTTGTGCGTGTGTGCTCGGGTAGCAACCAAGAAATCATCCGTTGAGATGTGCGTGTTTGGGAAACTGGAGGGTGGGTATATATCGTGCATGATCCGTTGAAAGACTGATGACGACGTGCATATCCCCAAAGCCAATCGTCGGAACCGGAACCGTCCAAATGGGGTTGCGAATGTGCACAGTCTTGAACTGGCTTCGTCTAGTTCCACCTGCCAGAACGCGCTTTGGGCGTCGAAGACCGTAAAGACTTCAGCTCCGTGCAGTTTGGCAAAGATTTCTTGTGCCGTTGGTGTAGGATAAGGCTCTCGTTTAACCGCTCGATTCAAGTTCCGTGTGTCCAAGCAAATTCGAAGTCGTGGTTCGGCGTTCTCGTCCTGTCCTTCTTTTGGTGGTTTCTGAACGACGACCATTGGATGCACCCACTCTGTTGGCTCCGATACCGGCGTAATGATACCCAGATTGGTAAGGCGGTCTAATTCCTTGCGTACTCCAGTTTGCAGCGCATATGGAATCTGGCGTGGCGCACATATAGTTGGTGTGGCGTTTGGTTTCAGTCGCAGTGTATATTTTCCGGGTAGCTTCCCAATTCTATCGAAAACGTCGCGGTACATGTGGACAATTTCTCTTGGTGTCATCTGATCAATCTCTTCCGGTGCAGGCATTGGGTCGGGTATATATTGTTCGCGGGAGTCCCCCACCCGGGCCTTGAGGGGCGTCTGTCTTGTGTCGGAACTGGGCGGTCGTCGTGTCGTCGCTATAGCCCAGAGTGAACGTCTCGAGCTGTCTTGCCTTGCCGTGTGTCTGGAGATTAAACCCAACGTGACGGAAGCCTTTGCACCCAGGATTGGAACTGATCTATGCGGCGTTATGAAAAAGCATTCTTCCGAAGATGCGCAAAATGATCCGCATCGAACATATATGACGCCCAGGACGTCGACTGTGTGACCCGAATATGCGCGGACGGTGTACGGTGGTTTGTAGATTGGAGGTTTGATGGGAAATTTATCGTAAATTTCTTGCGTGATTATATTCACCTGGGAACCGGTATCCAGTTTCATCCTGGTGGGAAAGTTCGCAAAATATATCGTTTCGAACCATTCGTCAGAGTCCCCTGACATCACTTTGGTGTTGTCGCAATGCAGTGTAATGGCGTCTGTGTACCGGTGGTATTGATGTGCCTGACTCTGTTCACGATAATGGTCGTCTTCATAGTACCGATCTGGTTCATCCCGGTCTTGGTATTGGTTGCCGTGGGGTAAGGGCTCGAGCTGGTAGCTTGTCTGTAACTGGTGTGTTGCTTGGGACTTGCAGCATGCAGCCCAGTGTCCGCGGTTGTTGCATTTGTAGCACTCTGCATTATAGGCTGGACATCTCCCACTTGGGTTGTGCGAGGTACCGCAATTAGAGCAGTGCTGGTCCCGGTCTGAACGTCTTTGGAACGCGGCCTGTTGTCTTCGTGGGGGCGGGGGCTGCGTAGACGATCCGTAGCTCCCTGGTCGCCCTTGATACTGGTCTTGTGGTTCTCTTCCCCGCCGTTGCCTTGGCTCTCGTCGAGCCGCCGTAACACCTTGCGGTTTGAATGGTCTCTGTTGGCGTGGTGGTTGGCGTATCGCGTCCACACTCGCCTGGGTTGTGGAGGATCTGTCCGTCGATACTGCGATCGTAGTGGCATGGTGATGTGAGGCTTCGTCGGCTTGGCATCGGGATATTGCCCATCTCAGGGTACGGTTTCGTTTGGCTAATAGATCTTTCCGTAACGTCTCCTTGTGTATCCCGCAGACTATCTGCGTGCAAATGAGCGTAGATGTGAGTTCACCAAACTCACAATTGCGAGCCTTGGTCTTCAGGTCCGTGAGGAATTCCGAGAATGGCTGATGGCCTCCTTGGAATGTGGTAAAAAATTGATACTGATAGGCCACGATATCCTTGTACGGTTCATAGTAGTCGTCGAAGGCAGCGAGCACCTGGGTCAACGTGAGTGGTTCATCCTCAGCCTGGGGTATTTCAAATGTGTTGTATATTCTCCGTCCTGCCGCTCCCAGGATATGCAGAAATATCGCTATTTGTGTAGCAGGGTCTTCCTGTGATAGCTTGGCTGCCATGGCGTATATTTTGAAACTTTCGCGGTATTCGGCCCATTCTGACGCCGGGTTGGTCTCGCTCGGGTTAAATGGCGCAGGGCTGGCGTAGTGCGTGGTCGTCATTGCGGCGCGACGGAACGGACGGATGGCGCGTGACGGGGGACGTATTACTGGCGAAGCGAGGGGCAGGGTACGTAAACTTCTGACACCATGTTAAGTATTGACGAGACACGGTTTAAAGATTAAAAGTTATTTATTCTTGTGAGAGTCCCTCTACGCGTCTACATAAACTCTGCCCGATTTGGGCATCGAACTTCATTTATATACAGTGATATATTTTTTAGCTTTGATCTATTCTTGATCTATTATCATAATATGTTTTTTAACTATTCTTATCTAACAAGAATTATACTTGCAACTACTTAGTTTCTTTTTACGCGTTCAAACTTTAATTTACGTCACACTTTAAATTATTTTTTGTTGAAATTTTTGGAAAGACCTAATTTTTTAACTTTTTGTTCAATAAATTTTGCCTTAAACCACTTTTTTTGTTTTCTTAGAAATTATTTGATTAAGAGGGAAGGTTTGAATTTTTTAGCTCTAAACAGATAGCCTATTTTTTGGGGACCCTCTTTCAAGCTTCTTTTAGCTTATATGAAAAAAATCGTTTTAAAACGAAAAAAATCAGCAAAATAAGCTTAAATTGTTTTAAAAAGTAAAAGAAGCCTAAAAAAGGGGCTCAAAAATACTACCCTAAGTCCAGACCCTAAAAAATTCAAGCCATCCCTCTTATCGAAAGTATTTCAAGAAAACAAATAACGTGAGGCAAGGTAAAAATTCTTTATTGAGAAAAAAACAATTGAGGTGTTTACAAAAATTTTCTACAAAAAAATATTTAAAGTGTTCCATAAATTAAAATTTGACCACGTAAAATTAAAAGGGGTAGGCTAGTTACCGATTAAATTTAAGAATAAAGTTAAGTTCATTAGCGGAAAAACTTCACGGTCCAATCAGTTTGAAGGCCTCGTGTTTCGAAAATCCAAGAAAGATGTCATCTGGAATGAGGGTCCTTAAGCATCGGATGAACTTCCAAGTCTACTTGAAAACGTCTCTTAATGACCAGCAACAGATCATCCAAGAAAATCATTCGCGTCTAAAAATTAAAATAAATTAATAACAAATATTAAGGCAATGCCTAATTTTAAAATAAATGCTACTTTAAGCCTAACAAAATAATAATTTATCGAAATAATTCCATACATTTAAATAATTGCTAAGAAATATTTTTTAATAATCTAAGCTAAATTTCTTAAGCCTTGTTCAAATGTCTTAACCTCGTGGTCGTGGTTTATTTAAATTTAAAATTATTATTTAATAGACTGAATTTACGTAAATAATAATAATTAACTGCCTGTTTCATTAAAACCACTGAATTTATTAAAACAATAAGCTAATTATTATTAAAAGGCTTACATTTGCTGCGCATTAACAAGTTTGTTCATTCCAACATGGCCTTGATAAATTGATTCCAAAAGAACATTCAATGGCGGATAAGGGCTCTAGATTCTGGATTTATTCCTTGACGGTGAAAAGAAAAATGGCTGATCGTCGGCGAAAGGCCTGATTTCCAAGAGCAGCGCATCAAACGATCTTGACTCCACGACGCCAATCAAAGAAAGAAATTTCGGACGGTTAGTTACTCGAGAAGAAAGGTCTCTCCCGCAAGATTACATCAACCTCTTTCTACCCTCTTTGATTAGAGACTCAAGGTGTTAAAAGCAGACGACACTAATTGGTGTAAATTCAACCAAGGAGTAATACCGTTTTCCGTTGGCCTATTCCATGAAGTAATTTTCTTGGAGCGAAAATGAAAGTTTCCTTAAAATTCCGCAAAATTTGTCTGTTTCCTGCAGTCTGCCACCATGGAGTAATATTGCAGGAAACAGACAAATTTTGTGGAGTTTTACGGAAACTTTCATTTTCGCTCAAGAAATTTACTCCATGGAAAAGGACAATGGAAGGTATGGAGCAATATTGCAGGAGACACCAAATTTTATGGAATTTTAAAGATGGTTTCCTTCTCGCCCCAAAAAAATTACTCCATGGAATAGGCCAACGGAAAAACGGTACTACTCATTGGTTGAATTTACACCAATTAGTGTTGTCTGCTTTTAACGCATTGAGGGTGTAAATCTTGCGGGAGAGACCTTTGTTCTGGAGTAACCGACCGAAATTTCTTTCTTTGATTGGCATCGTGGAGTCAAGATCGTTTCCAGCTCAGCTCTTGGAAATCAGGCCTTTCGCCGACGATCGCCATTTTTCTTTTCGCCGTCAAGGAATAAACCCAGAATCTAGAGCTGTTTTCCGCCATTGAATGTTCTTTTGGAATCAATTTAGCAAGGCCATGTTGGAATGAACAAACTTGTTAATGCGCAGCAATTGTAAGCCTTTTAATAATAAATAGCTCATCGATTTAATATATTAAGTAGTTTTAATGAAAGAGGCAGTTAATGATTATTTTTTACGTAAATTCAGTCTATTAACTAATAATTATGAATTAAAATTAAATAAACCACGACTACGAGGTTAAGACATTTGAACAAGGCTTAAGAAATTTAGCTTAGATTATTATAAAAATTTCTTAGCAATATATCGCCAATATTTAGCTAATTATTTAAAGATATGGGATTATTTCGGTATATTATTATTTTGTTAGGCTTAAAGTAGCACTTATGAATTGCATTAATATTTGTCACTAATTTATTTTAATTTTTAGACGCGAATGATTTTCTTGGATGATCTGTTGCTGGTCATTAAGAGACGTTTTCAACTAGACTTGGAAGTTCATCCGATGTTAAGGACCCTCATTCCAGATGACATCTTTCTTGGATTTTCGAAACACGAGGCCTTCAAACTGATTGGACCGTGAAGTTTTTCCGCTAATGAACTTAACTTTATTCTTAAATTTAATCGGTAACTAGCCTACCCCTTTCAATTTTACGTGGTCAAATTTTAATTTATGGAACACTTTAAATATTTTTTTGTAGAAAATTTTTGTAAACACCTCAATTGTTTTTTTCTCAATAAAGAATTTTTACCTTGCCTCACGTTATTTGTTTTCTTGAAATACTTTCGATAAGAGGGATGGCTTGAATTTTTTAGGGTCTGGACTTGGGGTAGTATTTTTGAGCCCCTTTTTTAGGCTTCTTTTACTTTTTAAAACAATTTAAGCTTATTTTTGCTGATTTTTTTCGTTTTAAAACGATTTTTTTCATATAAGCTAAAAGAAGCTTGAAAGAGGGTCCCCAAAAAATAGGCTGTTTAGAGCTAAAAAATTCAAACCTTCCCTCTTAATCAAATAATTTCTAAGAAAACAAAAAAAGTGGTTTAAGGCAAAATTTATTGAACAAAAAGTTAAAAAATTAGGTCTTTCCAAAAATTTCAACAAAAAATAATTTAAAGTGTGACGTAAATTAAAGTTTGAACGCGTAAAAAGAAACTAAGTAGTTGCAAGTATAATTCTAATAAAAATTTGAATTTTTCTAGATTCGTTTATGTTCATCGCCAGTAATTGTTGCAAGGCCACATCAGGTTGAAAACATCTTGTATCGCAAATCCAAGGAAGATGTCAACTGGAATGAGCGTCTCTAACAAAGGTTGAAATCATCTGCTAGGAAAAGTCTCCGAATGACCAGCTACAGAACATCCAAGAACATCATGGCGTCTAAAAATGAAAATATATTAATAGCAAATATTAATAAGAATTAGAGGGGTCCTATCAAAAAAATTATTTTAATCTATGGTTTTGTTTCCGTAAATTATTGAAGAAAAACTTTGCAAAATATTCCCAAAAACAAAATTTAAAAATCACTAAATATTAAGCTAAATCAGAATGAAAGGGCTACTTTAACGTCCTAGCAAAATAATAATTTAAGAAAAAAACCAAGTAAAATATTCCCATAAATAGAATTTAAGAATTGGACTAAATATTAAGCAATTTCCATATCAGAATTAAACGGGTACTTAAGGTCCTAACAAAATAGTAAGTAATAACTCAGGGAAACAATACCATAGATTAAAGTAATTAAGAAAAAAACTACGTAAAATATTCCAGTAAATATAAATTAAAAATCTCAAGCCTTAACTTCGCGTTCGTGGCTCATTTTAAAATTATTAAATTGACTTAATTTGCATAATTAATTATAATTTATTAACAGTTAACCCTAATTAATTTAAACCATTTAATTTGTTATTAAATAGACCGTGGTTCATTATCTAAAATAATTAAATTCTGCCACGAATGAAATTTTAGAATCTCAAATCTATAATTTACGCGTAATAATTCAAAAATACCCTCGTTAATTTAAATTAAAATGACGGCATAAAGTAAAAGCTTAGAGATTAGTGTCAGGCCCGGATAAATTTTTAAAAAAGGTTTAGCCTAGCCTAGTGCAACCTAATCTGGCCCCGTTAAACCATGCGTTACTCATTTTAGGTAATATAGTTTCGCGCCGTTAAATGAGACCTAATTTGCAAACAGTCGAGTTTATTATTTAAAATAAATAAGGAATTTAATTTCCCCTATAATGAGCCCAAGTACATGATCAAAGATGTTCTAAATTAAGCCTTGTCTAACTGACCTCGCGTCTGGAAATCTTTTCATTTTGTAGTTAATTTTCAATAAATAAACATAATTAACTAACAATTAACTCTACCTAAATAATTTAAACTCTAGGAATAAATAAAATAATAAAATGCTAGCTGGATGGCTTTGGATTATTGAAAGACTTTCACACATACCGTACTAGGCTTAACCTTTCGCGTTGATTTCAACGTTCTAATGGACATTCAATGGCGGAGAGCTTAGATTCACGTCCCAACATCGGCGTAAAACGTGGCTTTCCTTCCAATATTGCCTTCGAATGTCAGCATGAAGGGGAGCTGATCAAGGAACGATGTTGACTGGTCGCCGGTGCAGAGAGAAAAGAGAACTGGACAAGTGGCGTCCGAGTTTTATAGTGAATTCCGTCGTTGGGGGCGCTTCGAAGTGTCACGTGGGCGCTAATTCAAATAAGAGAACACACCGTTAGGCATAAATAATACTATAGACGTAGATGTCAGTAAATACGTAACTACGTATACAGCGCTCCAAGCGGCAATTTATGAACTATAATTTGCTTACACGAGTGTATCAGAATTTTATCTTGTTTTAGATGTCAGTAAATACGTAACTACGTATACAGCGCCCCTAGCGGCAAATTATGAACTATCTGTTGCTTACACGAAAGTCTAGCAGAATTCTATCATATTTTAGATGTCAGTAAATACGTAACTACGTATACAGCGCCCCTAGCGGCAATTTATGAACTATCTATTGCTTACACGAAAGTCTAATAGAATTTTATCATGTTTTAGATGTCAGTATATACGTAACTACGTATGCAGCACCCCTAGTGGCAAATGTGTCAATGCTTAATTATCCATTCATAACTAGTAAAATAATATTAACCCGTAACTTCTAAGTTACCAATAATCCCAATCCCGTTTCAAATCGCTAGCGTGTTTTTAGTGAGTAGCCCCTCGATTACTACTCGTATTACAGACCCAACTATTAATCCCCATACATTTTAATCACCAATGAATCCCTATCCTTATTTTAAAGCATCAATAAAAATCACCAATGAAAGAAAATTTTCATTAGTGAATAGCCCCTCGACCCCTTTTAAAATCATACATATGCCTGTAACTTTATTGACAAGAAAAGCAATAAGAAATGAGATTCATTAAATTGACGAGCAATTGTTTAATTTTATTTATTCCATTGTACTCTTATAAAGTATAAACAAAAGTATATTGACATAAAAACAAAAAGTACGCTTCATTGAAATTTCCTCGCACCGCGTAATACGAGAAGCCCTCCTATATCCCATTGCCGCTAGGGGTGCTGTATACGTAGTTACGTATTTACTGACATCTAAAATATGATAAAATTCTGCTAAACTTTCGTGTAAGCCACAGATAGTTCATAAATTGCCGCTAGGGGCGCTGTATACGTAGTTACGTATTTACTGACATCTAAAACATGATAAAATTCTGATAGACACTCGTGTAAGCAAATTATAGTTCATAAATTGCCGCTAGGGGCGCTGTAAACGTAGTTACGTATTTACTGACATCTACGTCTATAGTATTATTTAGGCCTAACGGTGTGTTCTCTTATTTGAATTGGCGCCCACGTGACACTTCGAAGCGCCCCCAACGACGGAATTCACTATAAAACTCGGACGCCACTTGTCCAGTTCTCTTTTCTCTCTGCACCGGCGACCAGTCAACATCGTTCCTTGATCAGCTCCTCTTCATGCTGACATTCGAAGGCAATATTGGAAGGAAAGCCACGTTTTACGCCGATGTTGGGACGTGACTCTAAGCTCTACGCCATTGAATGTCCATTAGAACGTTGAAATCAACGCGAAAGGTTAAGCCTAGTACGGTATGTGTGAAAGTCTTTCAATAATCCAAAGCCATCCAGCTAGCATTTTATTATTTTATTTATTCCTAGAGTTTAAATTATTTAGGTAGAGTTAATTGTTAGTTAATTATGTTTATTTATTGAAAATTAACTACAAAATGAAAAAATTTCCAGACGCGAGGTCAGTTAGACAAGGCTTAATTTAGAACTTCTTTGATCATGTACTTGGGCTCATATTAGGGGAAATTAAATTCCTTATTTATTTTAAATAATAAACCTCGACTGTTTGCAAATTAGGTCTCATTTAACGGCGCGAAACTATATTACCTAAAATGAGTAACGCATGGTTTAACGGGGCCAGATTAGGTTGCACTAGGCTAGGCTAAACCTTTTTTAAAAATTTATCCGGGCCTGACACTAATCTCTAAGCTTTTACTTTATGCCGTCATTTTAATTTAAATTAACGAGGGTATTTTTGAATTATTACGCGTAAATTATAGATTTGAGATTCTAAAATTTCATTCGTGGCAGAATTTAATTATTTTAGATAATGAACCACGGTCTATTTAATAACAAATTAAATGGTTTAAATTAATTAGGGTTAACTGTTAATAAATTATAATTAATTATGCAAATTAAGTCAATTTAATAATTTTAAAATGAGCCACGAACGCGAAGTTAAGGCTTGAGATTTTTAATTTATATTTACTGGAATATTTAACGTAGTTTTTTTCTTAATTACTTTAATCTATGGTATTGTTTCCCTGAGTTATTACTTACTATTTTGTTAGGACCTTAAGTACCCGTTTAATTCTGATATGGAAATTGCTTAATATTTAGTCCAATTCTTAAATTCTATTTATGGGAATATTTTACTTGGTTTTTTTCTTAAATTATTATTTTGCTAGGACGTTAAAGTAGCCCTTTCATTCTGATTTAGCTTAATATTTAGTGATTTTTAAATTTTGTTTTTGGGAATATTTTGCAAAGTTTTTCTTCAATAATTTACGGAAACAAAACCATAGATTAAAATAATTTTTTTGATAGGACCCCTCTAATTCTTATTAATATTTGCTATTAATATATTTTCATTTTTAGACGCCATGATGTTCTTGGATGTTCTGTAGCTGGTCATTCGGAGACTTTTCCTAGCAGATGATTTCAACCTTTGTTAGAGACGCTCATTCCAGTTGACATCTTCCTTGGATTTGCGATACAAGATGTTTTCAACCTGATGTGGCCTTGCAACAATTACTGGCGATGAACATAAACGAATCTAGAAAAATTCAAATTTTTATTAGAATTATACTTGCAACTACTTAGTTTCTTTTTACGCGTTCAAACTTTAATTTACGTCACACTTTAAATTATTTTTTGTTGAAATTTTTGGAAAGACCTAATTTTTTAACTTTTTGTTCAATAAATTTTGCCTTAAACCACTTTTTTTGTTTTCTTAGAAATTATTTGATTAAGAGGGAAGGTTTGAATTTTTTAGCTCTAAACAGCCTATTTTTTTGGGACCCTCTTTCAAGCTTCTTTTAGCTTATATGAAAAAAATCGTTTTAAAACGAAAAAAATCAGCAAAAATAAGCTTAAATTGTTTTAAAAAGTAAAAGAAGCCTAAAAAAGGGGCTCAAAAATACTACCCTAAGTCCAGACCCTAAAAAATTCAAGCCATCCCTCTTATCGAAAGTATTTCAAGAAAACAAATAACGTGAGGCAAGGTACAAATTCTTTATTGAGAAAAAACAATAAAGGTATTTACAAAAATTTTCTACAAAAAAATATTTAAAGTGTTCCATAAATTAAAATTTGACCACGTAAAATTAAAAGGGGTAGGCTAGTTACCGATTAAATTTAAGAATAAAGTTAAGTTCATTAGCGGAAAAACTTCACGGTCCAATCAGTTTGAAGGCCTCGTGTTTCGAAAATCCAAGAAAGATGTCATCTGGAATGAGGGTCCTTAACATCGGATGAACTTCCAAGTCTAGTTGAAAACGTCTCTTAATGACCAGCAACAGATCATCCAAGAAAATCATTCGCGTCTAAAAATTAAAATAAATTAGTGACAAATATTAATGCAATTCATAAGTGCTACTTTAAGCCTAACAAAATAATAATATACCGAAATAATCCCATATCTTTAAATAATTAGCTAAATATTGGCGATATATTGCTAAGAAATTTTTATAATAATCTAAGCTAAATTTCTTAAGCCTTGTTCAAATGTCTTAACCTCGTAGTCGTGGTTTATTTAATTTTAATTCATAATTATTAGTTAATAGACTGAATTTACGTAAAAAATAATCATTAACTGCCTCTTTCATTAAAACTACTTAATATATTAAATCGATGAGCTATTTATTATTAAAAGGCTTACAATTGCTGCGCATTAACAAGTTTGTTCATTCCAACATGGCCTTGCTAAATTGATTCCAAAAGAACATTCAATGGCGGAAAACAGCTCTAGATTCTGGGTTTATTCCTTGACGGCGAAAAGAAAAATGGCGATCGTCGGCGAAAGGCCTGATTTCCAAGAGCTGAGCTGGAAACGATCTTGACTCCACGATGCCAATCAAAGAAAGAAATTTCGGTCGGTTACTCCAGAACAAAGGTCTCTCCCGCAAGATTTACACCCTCAATGCGTTAAAAGCAGACAACACTAATTGGTGTAAATTCAACCAATGAGTAGTACCGTTTTTCCGTTGGCCTATTCCATGGAGTAATTTTTTTGGGGCGAGAAGGAAACCATCTTTAAAATTCCATAAAATTTGGTGTCTCCTGCAATATTGCTCCATACCTTCCATTGTCCTTTTCCATGGAGTAAATTTCTTGAGCGAAAATGAAAGTTTCCGTAAAACTCCACAAAATTTGTCTGTTTCCTGCAATATTACTCCATGGTGGCAGACTGCAGGAAACAGACAAATTTTGCGGAATTTTAAGGAAACTTTCATTTTCGCTCCAAGAAAATTACTTCATGGAATAGGCCAACGGAAAACGGTATTACTCCTTGGTTGAATTTACACCAATTAGTGTCGTCTGCTTTTAACACCTTGAGTCTCTAATCAAAGAGGGTAGAAAGAGGTTGATGTAATCTTGCGGGAGAGACCTTTCTTCTCGAGTAACTAACCGTCCGAAATTTCTTTCTTTGATTGGCGTCGTGGAGTCAAGATCGTTTGATGCGCTGCTCTTGGAAATCAGGCCTTTCGCCGACGATCAGCCATTTTTCTTTTCACCGTCAAGGAATAAATCCAGAATCTAGAGCCCTTATCCGCCATTGAATGTTCTTTTGGAATCAATTTATCAAGGCCATGTTGGAATGAACAAACTTGTTAATGCGCAGCAAAAGTAAGCCTTTTAATAACAATTAGCTTATTGTTTTAATAAATTCAGTGGTTTTAATGAAACAGGCAGTTAATTATTATTATTTACGTAAATTCAGTCTATTAAATAATAATTTTAAATTTAAATAAACCACGACCACGAGGTTAAGACATTTGAACAAGGCTTAAGAAATTTAGCTTAGATTATTAAAAAATATTTCTTAGCAATTATTTAAATGTATGGAATTATTTCGATAAATTATTTTGTTAGGCTTAAAGTAGCATTTATTTTAAAATTAGGCATTGCCTTAATATTTGTTATTAATTTATTTTAATTTTTAGACGCGAATGATTTTCTTGGATGATCTGTTGCTGGTCATTAAGAGACGTTTTCAAGTAGACTTGGAAGTTCATCCGATGTTTAAGGACCCTCATTCCAGATGACATCTTTCTTGGATTTTCGAAACACGAGGCCTTCAAACTGATTGGACCGTGAAGTTTTTCCGCTAATGAACTTAACTTTATTCTTAAATTTAATCGGTAACTAGCCTACCCCTTTTAATTTTACGTGGTCAAATTTTAATTTATGGAACACTTTAAATATTTTTTTGTAGAAAATTTTTGTAAACACCTCAATTGTTTTTTTCTCAATAAAGAATTTTTACCTTGCCTAACGTTATTTGTTTTCTTGAAATACTTTCGATAAGAGGGATGGCTTGAATTTTTTAGGGTCTGGACTTAGGGTATTTTTGAGCCCCTTTTTTAGGCTTTTTTTACTTCTTAAGCTTATTTTTGCTGATTTTTCTCATATAAGCTAAAAGAAGCTTAAAAGAGGGTCCCCAAAAAATAGGCTATCTGTTTAGAGCTAAAAAATTCAAACCTTCCCTCTTAATCAAATAATTTCTAAGAAAACAAAAAAAGTGGTTTAAGGTAAAATTTATTGAACAAAAAGTTAAAAAATTAGGTCTTTCCAAAAATTTCAACAAAAAATAATTTAAAGTGTGACGTAAATTAAAGATTGAACGCGTAAAAAGAAACTAAGTAGTTGCAAGTATAATTCTAATAAAAATTTGAATTTTTCTAGATTCGTTTATGTTCATCGCCAGTAATTGTTGCAAGGCCACATCAGGTTGAAAACATCTTGTATCGCAAATCCAAGGAAGATGTCAACTGGAATGAGCGTCTCTAACAAAGGTTGAAATCATCTGCTAGGAAAAGTCTCCGAATGACCAGCTACAGAACATCCAAGAACATCATGGCGTCTAAAAATGAAATTATATTAATAGCAAATATTAATAAGAATTAGAGGGGTCCTAACAAAAAAATTATTTTAATCTATGGTTTTGTTTCCGTAAATTATTGAAGAAAAACTTTGTAAAATATTCCCAAAATCAAAATTTAAAAATCACTAAATATTAAGCTAAATCAGAATGAAAGGGCTACTTTAACGTCCTAGCAAAATAATAATTTAAGAAAAAAACCAAGTAAAATATTCCCATAAATAGAATTTAAGAATTGGACTAAATATTAAGCAATTTCCATATCAGAATTAAACGGGTACTTAAGGTCCTAACAAAATAGTAAGTAATAACTCAGGGAAACAATACCATAGATTAAAGTAATTAAGAAAAAAACTACGTAAAATATTCCAGTAAATATAAATTAAAAATCTCAAGCCTTAACTTCGCGTTCGTGGCTCATTTTAAAATTATTAAATTGACTTAATTTGCATAATTAATTATAATTTATTAACAGTTAACCCTAATTAATTTAAACCATTTAATTTGTTATTAAATAGACCGTGGTTCATTATCTAAAATAATTAAATTCTGCCACGAATGAAATTTTAGAATCTCAAATCTATAATTTACGCGTAATAATTCAAAAATACCCTCGTTAATTTAAATTAAAATGACGGCATAAAGTAAAAGCTTAGAGATTAGTGTCAGGCCCGGATAAATTTTTAAAAAAGGTTTAGCCTAGCGTAGTGCAACCTAATCTGGCCCCGTTAAACCATGCGTTACTCATTTTAGGTAATATAGTTTCGCGCCGTTAAATGAGACCTAATTGCAAACAGTCGAGGTTTATTATTTAAAATAAATAAGGAATTTAATTTCCCCTAATATGAGCCCAAGTACATGATCAAAGATGTTCTAAATTAAGCCTTGTCTAACTGACCTCGCGTCTGGAAATTTTTTCATTTTGTAGTTAATTTTCAATAAATAAACATAATTAACTAACAATTAACTCTACCTAAATAATTTAAACTCTAAGAATAAATAAAATAATAAAATGCTAGCTGGATGGCTTTGGATTATTGAAAGACTTTCACACATACCGTACTAGGCTTAACCTTTCGCGTTGATTTCAACGTTCTAATGGACATTCAATGGCGGAGAGCTTAGATTCACGTCCCAACATCGGCGTAAAACGTGGCTTTCCTTCCAATATTGCCTTCGAATGTCAGCATGAAGAGGAGCTGATCAAGGAACGATGTTGACTGATCGCCGGTGCAGAGAGAAAAGAGAACTGGACAAGTGGCGTCCGAGTTTTATAGTGAATTCCGTCGTTGGGGGCGCTTCGAAGTGTCACGTGGGCGCTAATTCAAACACACCGTTAGGCCTAAATAATACTATAGACGTAGATGTCAGTAAATACGTAACTACGTATACAGCGCCCCTAGCGGCAATTTATGAACTATAATTTGCTTACACGAGTGTCTATCAGAATTTTATCATGTTTTAGATGTCAGTAAATACGTAACTACGTATACAGCGCCCCTAGCGGCAATTTATGAACTATAATTTGCTTACACGAAAGTCTAGCAGAATTTTATCATATTTTAGATGTCAGTAAATACGTAACTACGTATACAGCGCCCCTAGTGGCAAATGTGTCAATGCTTAATTATCCGTTCATAACTAGTATAATAATATTAACCCGTAAGCCCTAAGTTACCCATAATCCCAATCCCGTTTCAAATCGCTAGCGAGTTTTTAGTGAGTAGCCCCTCGATGATTACTCGTATTACAGACCCAACTATTAATCCCCATACATTTTAATCACCAATGAATCCCTATCCTTTTTTAAAGCATCAATAAAAATCACCAATGAAAGAAAATTTTCATTAGTGAATAGCCCCTCGACCCCTTTTAAAATCATACATATGCCTGTAACTTTATTGACAAGAAAAGCAATAAGAAATGAGATTCATTAAATTGACGAGCAATTATTTAATTTTATTTATTCCATTGTACACTTATAAAGTATAAACAAAAGTATATAGATATAAAAACAAAAAGTAAACTTCGTTGAAACTTGCTCGCGTCGTGTGATAAGAGAAGCCCTCCTGTATCACTGAATGGCGTCGACCCCGTCCCCTCTGCTTGGCACTGGGAAGAAGGCGTCAATAGGCTCATAATGCAGCAGATGCTTGTATTTTTCTCTGAAATTAGAAAAGTTCATTTTTATCTCATTATCGTCATAAACACTAGTATTAATACTTGGAATGCTTTAATTAGCAATATAATTTTAAACTGAAACTCAGTAACAAATATCAGAAGTTAAAGGGGCTGTTCGACCCTACCCCTCCTTTTTTACCCAACCGCAAAGCTAAGTTCTGTGAGGAAGACCGTCGTTTGCCCCACGGTTCGGACAGCCCCTTTAATATCCTGAGAAGTGTAAGACTCGACGCGTACTCGAAACCATCTCCCTTGTTAGTTTAAAGAATTAACTAACCCACAATCCGAACAAATAAGATACAGATTTTTAGCGATATTTGAGAAACCAAATAATTTAAATTTTAAACTAAATCCTGTATGGTACCCGTGTTTTTCCCCAAGGAAAATAGTAATCTGTGGAAAATAGCTATAGGTAATATAACGCGACCAGTTTTAGCTTCAAGATTGTACAACCTACGTCCTAAATGTCCATTCTCTTAGAAAAAGCTAGGATCGAATATCAAACATATTTTTTAACTGTGGAATAACGCAGAGATTTCTAACTAATATCATAACTTTTATAGAATATTTTAGCCCAAACACAATGAAACAGCTTAATCACACAATAAAACAGCATAAAACACAATACAACAGCATAAAACACAATAAAACAGCATAAAACACAATAAAACAGTATAAAACACAATAAAACAGCATAAAACACATTAAAACAGTATAAAACACAATAAAACGGCATAAAACACAATAAGACAGCATAAAACAAAATAAAAAAGCAAAGAACACAATAAAACAGCAAAGAACACAATAAAACAGCAAAGAACACCATAAACCACAATAAAACGACATAAAAACACAATAACACAACATAAAACACATTAAAACAGCATAAATGCACATTAAACAGCATAAACACACATTAAACAGCATGAAAACGCAATAAAAAGCAAAAAAAACAATAAAACAGCTTAAACACACAATAAAACAGCTTAAACACACAATAAAACAGCATAAAAACACAATAAAACAACATAAAAACGAAATAAAACAGCATAAAACACAATAAAAAAGCATTGAACACAATAAAACAGCACAAAACACAATAACAATAATTATAATTGGAAGTAAGATGTATTTCTCCACAAATCGAGAAGAATTTTAAAATAAAGTACTGACTTGTGGCCCCGGATATTACAATTATTATTAATTATTATTATTATTATTAGCCTTTACTTCAGTGCGACTCATAGCCCAGTATAGAGCCCCTCCCTTCAAAACGTAACGAAAAGTTTAAATTTTCTTATTGGCTCGCTTAAACTAGGTTTAGATGACGTTGCTGACGGGGACGGCTAAAAATACGTAGTTCCATTTTACCTCTGTCGCTATGAGCCGCCTCTTTCATGCCTCCTCCCGTACTTAGACGCTCGCCCAGATAACTCTGTTCTCCATTCCTACTTCTAAAATTGCATGGATTCCTGGTGTTATATAAATAAGTATATTATATATATTTTAACTGAGCGGCCAGAAGTTTTTCCCATCAATCTTGTTCTAATTTAAGTACGTTACTGTCATACGATGCGGCTACTATTATGAGCCCAATCCTTGGGTCATCTTGTTATTTTTATTTTTAGGCTACCAGAAGTAACATAAAGACCATAAGTGAGACGCTACCAGAAATAACACAATTACTATAAGCAAGACGCTACCAGAAGTAACAGAATTGCCATAAGTGAGACGCTACCAGAAGTAACACAATTACCATAAGCGAGACGCTACCAGAAGTAACACAATAGCCCTTTTCGCAAATTTATGCGCGCATGCGCTTGTCGTACGTCGTGGATAAAATAGCAGGCGACGCCATCGGCCTACGGAGAAATGGCTGGGATTGTAGATAACAGAGTAAATAAACCAAAAGTATTGGAACTAAAAGAAGTTTGTTAAAATATGGGAATTATATTTAAATCCTACTGGAGAAAAAGCACGCACATTGAAGCTTTAAAAAATCATAATATCGAAAATATTTCCCTTAATAACCAAGGCGCAAGGTGTTGTCCGGGCAAAACCACGAGAGCAACCCCTCAAAAAAGAGCGCTTTCCCCGCGACATCCGACGATTCCCGACCAGACCCTATTCTGTAATTTTCTCCATCCCTCCCGTAAACATTACGTGCGTGAAGTCACTGAGGCCAGAATGCGCGAGTGTTTAGCCCCTCGGTGACACTATAAACTACTTCAATCTCACTATTAAATTATACATTGTCGAGAGGTCCGACATTTACGCGAAATCCCGTACGCTTCTCGCGAAATCTTTCAAGAAAAAATTAATAAATAACGAAATCAAAGAGGAAATTCCGAAATCTTTATCGAAATCAATGAAGAACTCACAAAATATTTGCGAAAGGCCTCAAAAATAAACATTTATAGCTTAGAGGCAAGGAGATTGCCAGGAACGTTTGAAACAATACCGAACATCTGCAATTATAATTACAATAAATAAATGAATTAGTAAGAAGCGAGCTAACAATAAAACACGTTAAGAGCGTTGTTACAATACAGATACCTTTGTTCAGAGGTTCTCAAGACGCTGCTTAGGGTTTTGGAATAAGTATTCAAATAGTATAAAATATGAATCTACTTTATTATTGGACTAGATTTTGTTTTTGTATACAAGGCGTTTATTATTAATGCACGTGGTTTGGCATCGAATATTGAAGACCTACAGTACAGCCCAGGAGTAGTAAGAAACCTAGAAATAAGAAAAGCAGCTTCAGGAATCGATGGGGCGTTGGTTCTTCATTTTCAGCGTCACCGTCATTGAATTCGGAGGGTATCACTTCCAAAAACGTCACGTGAATGAATGTTCCTGCCGCCAAACCTTGTAGAACAGCGTTGGCCAATTTTCCCGACGATGACTGTCCTCCGGTGATTGCCACAATGTAACCAATTATCTATAAAATAAAATAAATATATATGATTTAATTATCAATTAAGACTGTCAAGTATATACTATTCTTGAAACGACTAATTTTGCCCATTATCCGCATTAAAAACTACAATTTCACCCTTTACCCGCATTAAAAAGGACGATTTCACCCTTTACCCGCATTAAAAAGGACGATTTCACCCTTTACCCGCATTAAAAAGGACGATTTCACCTTTTACCCGCATTAAAAAGGACAATTTCACCCTTTATCCGCATTAAAAAGGGCGATTTCACCCTTTACCCGCATTAAAAAGGGCGATTTCACCCTTTCCCTGCATTAAAAAGGACGATTTCACCCTTTACCCGCATTAAAAAGGGCGATTTCACCCTTTCCCTGCATTAAAAAGGACAATTTCACCTTTTACCCGCATTAAAAACGACAATTTCACGCTATGCCCGCTTTAAAAACGACAATTTCACCCTTTATCCGCTTTAAAATCGACAATTTCACCCTTTACCCGCATTAAAAACGACAATTTTACCCTTTACCCTCATTAAACAGAAAGTTTAGTGTACATATTACAAGCAACATAAGTAACATTTAACGTTAAGTTTACCACTTCTTCCCACAGCCTAATTCCTAAGATTAGAATCTAGTACGCCAAGGCCATTCTAAATTTAATTTCAAAAATCACTGTTTGAAAATAAGCGCGTGGATTGAGGATATCAGTCTTTTTCTGGGTATATCAAGGTCACCCCAAATTCGAAAGCGCTAAAGGGAACTTGCAACTCAATGCGCTCGGGCGAGTCGCTAAAATTTGCTTCTCTGCCAGTCTTCTTTAAATTTACAAAGTATTTTTTTTAATTTTGCATAATTTGCATAGTTATCTTCGAGACTTTCCATTGAAATTCTAAATTGCCCTTAACAGAGAAGAACTTTTATGTTTCTTGAAAATATCAACCCTTGAATTTCAATTTAAGGGGGAAAAACAAGTTCAGAAACTATTAGATAAGCCATGGAAAGTCCCTGGTATGCGGTTTGATATTTCTTTATTTTTAAATTAAAATTAATTTATCAAGATAAGAAATATTTTCTCGTAAATATTTTGCCAAATCCGCTTTTAATTTTTTGGCATTATCGAAAGGGGTATACGTACAAGGCAAAAAAAAAATCACATTATATATAATAGGAATACATACACCTAATAGGAAACATTACAACCAGACCAAGCTCAGCTATAACCAATGAAATCACAGAGTTAGTAAAAGAAAGACGTCAGAACAGAATTATGAGGCGTGACTTATAGTAAGTTCTCAAGCCCGGCCCACAAAACCCGCGTAGTACTTAATAGGGAAGTAATGGGGGGCACAATGATTCCTAGTAGATTTATGTATTCCTTAATACGGGTATAATGAACTACGGAACAAAACTCAGTTCAAATTATTGGACTAGGAGCGAGTTTGGATCTTGTGAAAAATGTCAGAAAATTGTGGTAAATTGAAAGTAAATTTGATAGATAAAAATTATAAATTGAAGTTTCTTTACAGTTTACACTCTTAAACCTTATCTTAATATTTGGACATTTACTTTAATTCCTCGCGTTTATTCGGGCTCGAGATTAGACAAGGAGGCCACGGAAATTTCACTCTCAAGGGCTTTCCGGGAAGAGCGATAGATACATAAAAACCAAAAAGAAATTACGATTAAGTCATATCATAAGTGTATAAGATATGTTCCATAAGTAATGCTACTGAGAGACTTACAGCTCGAGCTAGTTCTAGCAGAACGACAAGCGAGAATTGAAGTACTACACTCGGTTAATTAGTTTTGCAGAACTTCCATCTTGATATTTAGTCTGCATTACTAAGCCTTTGACAGCGCCAAAACCAGGCCTCGCTTTACTTTGAATCTATGACCTACCTCACTCACTTCATGACAAGCTCCAGTTTGTAACTAGTGACAAACTTATGGAACATATCTTATGAACTTAATAGGAATAATTCTCCCATGTTAATTTCTTCGCGTGTTTTATGGGACGAACTTGATTACTTCCCGTCACGCCTCATTAGCAACGTGAGGTCATGCGCTCAAGATAGATTATTAGCCAGGTAAAAATTCGTTAGTCTAACTCTTCCCAGAAAAGTCCAACTAGATACGTTGAGTGAAAATTGACGTAGCAGAATGATTCCTAGTAGCTATATGTATTCCAGGTAAATGTTAGTAAGTATGTGTTGAACCCTACAGATGTTACCATGAAATATTGGATTGGATATATATATTCGTAAGGTCTTATAAAACTGTACCAAAAATCTACGTCAAAAACACTAAAAAGTAACCTGTACAAACAAAGGGAAAACTTAACAACAATAAAGCTTTTAAGAAAATTATGTAAACTACGTTTTTTTTTATTTTAAATTTTACTTTTAAATACGCGCCTGTTTATACTTAGTCAGGTGAGACTATTCACCTGTCTATAAATATCTTTAAAATACAACGGGATCAACTAGCAAATAATACACCTAAATACATATTGTATGGACTAAAGACTGAAATGTCAAAAACACTTGTTTTTGAAAATCTGACAAAAAATTCTTCACTAATCAAATTTTTGAACGTTCGTTGGCACGCGGTAAACACTCGTGGCACCAAGATAACAATTGGGTTTACTCGGGTTCAATGTTAAAAATAAGTGTTGGAACTCGTGACCTTTAATATGGGGTCAAAAAGGAACTTAAAGCTTCTTAACAACTGCGTATATCTTAATTTATTCTTAAAGTGGTAGGTTCGAGAAATTCATTAGTCATATGCGCGAGTATCCATTTAACCATGACCTAAGAAAACCAAATCCAACGTATTATCAAAAGTTCATATAAAAAAACAAAAAGTATAGTTTTTTTCACAGTTTCCAGCCTATGACTGTAGATGCTATATAAAATTAGACGCAAATTAGCGATCCTCGTCTCAACCTCTTCACGAACCAACTCACAAATTGGAGACGAGAGCTTTTTTGAGGCCAAGGTTTATAGAAAAGTGTACTCTATGAAGACGATTCAAATGTTAAGTCTTGGTACTAGAGCTATCATCTGCTACTATATTGAGCCTAATAACTTGTGTTCCCTGTGCCAGAGAGGGTCGACGCTATTCTGAGATGTAAAGGTGGGGGGGGGGGTTCAAATTACGCGGTGAGAAGTATACTTTTTGTTTTTATCTATGAACTTTTGATATTTTCCAAGTAATAACTGAACTTTAAAGCACTTTTACCTGACCACATGGTATACTGGCTGCAAACAGGACTCCCAACTTGATTGTCGCTGCCATGGACATCCTATTCTTGGCAACAGAGACACCGAGGGCAAACGCAACCAATAATTCGTGTACAGCCACACCGACAAAGAGACTGAACAACATTTGGGCATTTCTTTGAAGTCCCAATGCGAGTCCTTCGAAAATAGAATGCACTCCTAAGGCCACGAGCAAAATGAAGAGACGAAAACCACTTTCTTTGGCCGACAAAAGATTTGACCATTCAGCGGCGTGACTGTGTCCATGTTGACCATGGCTATGTCCGTGTTGGCCGTGATGGAGATGATTATGATTATGATTTTGTACTTGCGTCGCGTGTCCCTTTTCATTTTGAGACATCTTTTCGTAATCACATTCTTCCTCCGGTTCCGACGACGAGTTGACGAAACGCGACTCTTTGGTCATGGACGTGTCCATCACTTTCAGGTTATCGGCACCCAAGGAGTTCTGGACCGCGCGTTTAGCCGCTATTCTAGCCCCCCTTTCCTTATAAGCCAAGGCCGCTTGTTCCGTAAACAAGGACAGGAAGAACCCGGAGAAGATGACCGTTTCCGTTAAGGGAAATTTCGTTTCCTGTTGAATTTCATTGAACAAGTGCCGCACTTCCGGTAGTAGTCCGACGAAAAACGTGGCCAGAAAGACACCAGCGGATAAACAGTTGGCCAGACTGAGACCCACCGAGTATTTCGCTCCCTGGAAAGCTGTAGGTTTTCGCGACAATACGCAAAATGGTAACATAAAAATTACCAACATTGTGGTAAATAAAAGTAGCAGAGATACCAACTGCGCCCAGAATAGATCCATTACGACGCGTTAAACTTTGTTAACTAAAAAGGAAGAAGTGATTGCGTTGGTTGGTTGTTTGTTTACCGAGGTACCCGCTTAAGTTTCGATGACGTTTCGGTTAATTTAATTACAGCGAGTTCAACGGAAATACGCTCGCATACGGGCATGGCTAAATTAAATTCAATATTATTTACGCGAAATTAACTTTGTTTAAAACAAATCAGAGGCGACGTTGAAGAGAGAGGGAGAGAGAAAAAGTTTACGAGCCGTAAACGCAACGCACGAAACGCGATTGAAATTTGAAACGAACCGAGGGAAACTAATACGATCACGTGACTAAAGTTGTGACGCGTCAGCCTTTAATAAACGCTAGACTTTCCAGCTTATCAATCGTAAATAAAATATCTAGGATTTTTAATAGTAGAAAGTGGCGTGCCCTTTATATCATTTTAATTTAAGTTATCTTGGTTTTTAATTTCCAATAAATTGTAACATCCTTTAGGATGACTTTAAAATTTCGTTTATGTTATAACAATAGCGAAGAACGGCGCAGGCGCACCAACGCAACCGTGCCTGGCCGCGTATGGTTGGAACTGAAGTCGGCGGCCGTATTCTATATAGAACAGGATGTGTTATTAACCTTTTTTGAAAGCCGGCAAAAAATATATATTACGTAGTATACAAGCTCTATACCCTGAAGAAAAAAAGGGCTAGTTTTTTTATTTCCTAAGCTAACGTTTGATCTAACTAAAAGTCCGACAACACTTTTTTTTTAAAAACTGGTTCATTTATAGTCGAAAGTCGTTCCGGACTACTAGGTTATGCACAGTCAAGCTCAACGCGTGATACGTTAATTGACTTTTGTAACTACTACAGTTGGGGAACTCGAACTCAGCGCAACAGGTGCTTTTACAACCTCCCTCTAAACGTACTTACATAAGCTAGAGACCGAGCTAGAGAAATCAGAATAATGTTTTCGATAGTAGCGACACGACGGAGACTAAAGGAAACAAAGATAGGAGTAGCAGACGATTTCCCGATAAAATTGGAGATAGGAAAGGCGCCAAAATCGATTTTTCTTCTTGAGGGAGCCCCCCCCCCTACGTCCCTGAGATTATTATTCTATTTTTGGAGAGGTTTCCTACATTTTAAGCATCTTTTACGTGGTATTGTTATGAAAAATCGTAGGCGTAAAAGAAATAAAAGAGAACACCTTGACGGTTTTATGGTTGACATCTAATTATGGGGGAAAATTCTATTTATGTTATTTAATAAATTTCCATTATTTATTTAATATAAAATCATTATATTTATTTGTTTTTTATTATTTATCTTTCCCACATTGTTTTTGTTTTTCGCGCGAACATTTCTCATTATTGTTACTTTTAACAGTAGTTCAGTTTAGTTCTAAAAAAAAAAAAACAGCGAATAAAAAGATCTATTTGATTTTTTTTAGAAATCCAAAAATAACCCACTATTTCAATTATAAATTAGAAAAATGCGAAAACAAACTTTATGGCACATAATTTCTAAATAAAATAAAAAGGAAAAATACCGCTCTGCTCTTTCGTAATGTAATATAGTAAAATTTTTTGGTTATCATTTATTGGTCGTTAGGTTTGTGTTTTTTTTTTTTTTTTAATCTTTTTAAATAAAACTTGATAAAATATTTTGTAACGGTAAAAATTAGGCCCCGAAAAAAAAAGAGATGCTATGTACTTCACACCCAGTTATCAAGTTAAGCCTAATCCGACGCTTTTTATCTTTAGAAACCTTAATAGATAAAAGTTCGTTCCCAGGAAACAATACTTTAAACTAACGAACAACGCTGAAATTCTTCTTTCAAAAATTATCTTATCCGCGAAGCCAAAGTAAATAAATTGTGAAACGTAATAAAAAACCGTTACTTATTTTCTTTATAGTGTTGGTTCGATTCTTAAGCCTAAAATTAGGCTTAACTTATTGTCCAAATTAGGAATAATTAATTCTCCAACTAGGCTTACCGAGTTGCATAAACTTAGGCTTAACTAACTCTGCAACTAGGCTTACCGTATTGCATAAACTTAGGCTTAACTAACTCTGCAACTTGGCTTAACTAACTCTGCAACTTGGCTTAACTTACTGCCCAAAACTTTATCAATTTATGCCTAGTTTAATCCAACTTTATAGCCATTGAACGGCCCCGTTTTTTGTTCTCTCCAAGCCGCTAAAAGATTATATAACCTACAATTAAAATTATCTCGAATTTCCACGGTCTGATATACAGAGTTAAAATATAATGGCACTTATTTTACAACTTAGTAGTTCATAATATAGGCTTAAGAAACGAACAAATACCTTTAAAAAAAAATTAAAAGTCATACTAACTTCATATCATCCATACGAAATTTGATAAAAATTTGATTAATTTTTTTGTTTCGCCCTAGATTAACGGTAAAAACAATTCGATGAAACTTCTTATGTTTTTAAACATTATATAATAGAAATTTGAACATCATGGAAGCACACTTTTTTACTTTTTTGTTTAGTTTTTTTTTTATCTTCGTTAAATTTTTACTTATTTCAACATTTATATTATTTTTTTTTTAATTTTTGGTTTCGTATTTTTTTTTTATTTTTTTCTTTTCCATTAATTAATTTCCTTTTACAAAAAATTCTAACACCATTTTCTTTTCGAATAATAAGGCATAAATTCTTCATCAGTACGCTGTCTCTTTGTTAATGTTTTTTTTTTCTTTTTTTAAATATTAATTTTTTTTGTTCGATTCGCGGTATAACTTTTAATCTATAATATAGAATTAATTACAATCGTTTTACCTTTTATTTACTTATTTATTTGTTTATTTCCAACGAGCTCGCGGAGTCTAATAAAAAATGTTATTATTTATATACCAGGAACCACAACTCGAGAATACACGATTTCGAGGCTTAATTTTTTTCACACGCTTTTTCACATGCTTTTCACATTTGTTTCGGAATTTTTTTTCTTTCAATTTGGTGAAACATGGGCGGAAGGTTTATGTGTTTTTTTTATTTCAATCTAGCTGGTGACGTCATCACGTTTTGATGTTTATTTTTTTTTCTTCCATCGCGCACAACACACGCGCACGTAATTAAGTGACGCCACATTCGCGCCATTTTTATTTGCCTATACTTTGTATATATATGTTTTCTTTTGCGGGGGAGTGAATTATATGGTTTTGTAGGAATATTTTTGAGTTTTTTTGTTTTTTTGAATAGCTGTTTTTGTTTTTTTGACATACGTACTTGTTAGGGAATGGTTTTCGGTATTTGCATTTTAGGGGAAGTGGGGTCCGAATTTGAATTGAGTTTAGGTCAAGAATCGCCGCAAAATCTTACGTTGTGACGATGACCGTTGGCCGCTAATAGGAGATTGACCGCGTCACCGTCTAAATAAAGTCGGTCCATGCAACCGACGAAGCCTTGGTAATAGGCCAGTGGAAGACCAGTTGGAAGGGCGGGAGAACCACCTGAAAAATCACAAGAAATTACAAAAAAAGATTGTTTTGTTTAGTACAATTGAGTTTTTATTTATTTATTTAATTTTTTAATTAGTTCCAATTTGAATTGATTGAACTCACCAATCCAAAAGACACCGTCTGTATTGAGTTCCGTGGCACCCTGCTCTGATGTCATACTAACAGATGACGTATCATCAACCGTCAATATTCCCAAACGTTTATTTCTGAAATTTCAATAGTTTTTCCCCAAATTGTATAAACCAAGAAGAGATATCTAGTTTACTAGGGAGAAGTTATAAGATGCCTAAGTATTCGCGCGCCATAGTCCCAGTTCCCCTTTCAAAATACAAGGGGGGGACGTAAAAGGAGGCACCGGGCTATTTCGCCTCTCTTCAGTCGGAAAATACGTAATTTTCGTCATTCGCGTCACCGCACTGACGTGAGTTTTCAAGAACCAATAAGATGCTGGTTGTAATTTAGAGGCGGGGATTAACTCCGGACCTACGTTTGTTTTGTACTGGAGATAAAGCTAGAAATGTAGCGAATTTAGACCTTCACCCCAGTAAACTAGATATCGCTTCTTGTATAAACTTAGTTTAAGTTGAAACAATCCCAAATTTAAGCCGAAAAAATTAAACCAACCTGTGAACTAAGGCGGTGTGCCATTTGCCATCATTGACCTTTCGGGTTCCTCTGACCTTCGTGACCTCTCTTTGACGCCCTAAATTGAAGCTAAGCTCGACGAAGCCCTCGTTGATGGCTAAAGCAAGATAGTCTCCGCGAATAGTAGCTCCTTTATTAATCCAGAGGATCAGACCCTGAGCGTGCGAAGTCCGGAAACGAACGGATATCCGGTTCTCTTTCTGCCCTTCTACCCTTTAAAAAATAATGTTTCCGAAAAAAAATCGGAAGTAGAATGTTATAATCCATAGTATGAAAATAAATAAATAATTCTTCTAAAATAATGTTATATTTTATAAAAGAGATTCTTGAAATAAAGTACAATGTTTTTCTGATTTACTTCCTGTTTATTCCATAAAAAACGAAAGCTAAGCCGAAACTACCGTAAGCTTAGTACACTCCATAAGTATATGAGCCTTAGCCTCTACGTCATTTCGAAGTAACTAAGGGGGAAAGACACAGGGGGTAAAACTCTGCCTTCCATCTCGCTTATTGGCGCGTGCGCTGTGATCTTTTTGTACCAAGACAGTGCGCGCTGAGACGGATGGCAATGTATCAACCCACCTTGGATGTCGCGATATAAACTGAGAGTTGCTTATCCTCTTTTTTACATCGAAAAGGTCTATTACGATTTTCCCTCCCTTGGGTTTTAAGGGTAAAGAACCATTTTCAAAAAGAAGGCGTGTGGCTCACACTTATGAAGATTATTATAGGGTTATGGTTAAATATTAGTCAGGCGCTACAAGCCTGGCAACCTACCATTTTTCCTTAGCCAATTCTACATTCGCAATAGGTTTAGTTCCCATTCTGCAATTATACAGCCATGCGACAACCATTGTTTAGTCAAATTATTCCAAAATATGATAAAGAAGTACTACCATGCAAGGCGTATACCGAACAAGTTGCTAGTGATATCTTAAAATACTTACTTATGAGTTATCTTATTAGGCAAGTTGAAGAATGTCTTGCCCTCAAACTTGACTGGCCGATCACCCAACATTTCACCCATACCTTAAATTCATACAATAAAATAAGTCTGGTTAAGATTTAATCATAAGCTTATAAGATATGTTCCATATAAGTTTGTCACTGGTTACATTAAACTGGAGCTTGTCATGAAGTGATTGAAGTAGGTCATAGATTCTGGGTAAAGCGACGCCTGGGTTTGTCGCTGTCAAAGGCTTAGTACTGACTAAAAACAAAGATAGACTGCAAAACTAACTAACCGAGTGTAGTCACTCAATTCTCGCTTGCCGTTCTGCTGGAACTAGCTCGAGCTTTAAGTCTCTAAGAAGCATTACGAAGTATAGGTAGTGTCATGCTTATGGTAGGAACATATCACTTATAAACTTATGATTTAATCAATGAATGAATAAATAAATAAACCAGGACATAAACCTACCTAATTCACAGAAAGGCCCCATGAAATGAGGATGGCACTTGCATACGTGATTTTCTAGTTGAGGGACACACGTTCCTCCATTTAAACACGGGTTAATACGACAAGGATGTTCTCCTTCGTAACGCCTTATACTACGGGAAGCCACGGCGGATTTGAGCAAGTTATCGGTAACTTCACCATTGATGACCAGTCTTTGAATGGCACCGTCCAGACCCTTGATAATCCCAGATTCTTTATTGACTTCGGCCCAATCTGGTACTCCACCCAAATACAATGGTAGACCAAGATTTAATTCGTTCATAGGAGCCTAAATTAAATATTAATTTTAATTAATATAAGTTATAATGAATTAAGAATAAACCATAACAGTTACGTCACCTTGGATTCTCCTAAAACGATGTCCTGGTCGTCGACAATCAGCGTACCGTGTCTTTTTAATCGGGTAGCTTTCACTTTGTGCCATTTATTCATTTCAACTGGCTCCCTTGATCTGTTGGAAGAAAATAAATTAATTTAATTTCTTAATTTTTAAAATAAATGATTTTAATAAATTAGTGCATTTAAACTTACGTAACTCTCACATTATCACTGTGTTAGAACGCGTGTAAATACAATTATCTTTATAAGCAACAGTTTGTCAGAATAAATTTAATTCAGATGTTTTATTTATTTAGGGAAACTTGGTGTTTGATTTCCCCAGGAATACATACGGCTACTAGGAATAACTGCGTACAGTAATTTTCACTAAATCGCTCGAATAATGACCTATCTCGCTGCGCATTGCATCTTGCGCATGCCTATAGCTACCAACCAATGAAAACACAGTAAAAGGTCAGAATTATGAGGCGTGACGGATAGTAAGTTCTCAAGCCCGGTATACCCACAAAACCCGTATAGAAATTAACTTTTGAGATATGGGTACACAATGATTCCTAGTAGTTGTATGTATTCCTCACTTCCCATATAGTGTTTTAGTATTTAACGTAAAGTTACCGACCCCTCGGGTTTTACGTTTTATACTGAGTTTATACTACTTTCAATTTTCCCAAAACTAAATCTTTTAAAATACTTTGAAAATACTTCGCGCCCGTCTTTCAAAATAGTTGAAGAAAGTCAAATTGAAGTTGACCTTTATGGACCCTTTAGCGAATTGAATTTTTCAAAGAGGATACAGTCTTATTTCCCTCCCGAACCCTCTATTTTCGTTTTCCACCATTGTAAAAAAGTAACGACATAAGTTTATAAGATATGTTCCATAAGTATGACACTACCTATACTTAATTCGTAATGCTAGAGACTTACAGCTCGAGCTAGCTAGTTCTAAGTAGAACAACAAGCGAGAATTGAAGCCCTACACTCGGTTAATTAGTTTTGCAGGACTTCCATCTTAAACATATTTAGTCTGCATTACTTAGCCTTTGACAGCGCCAAAACCAACCAGGCGTCGCTGTACCTCGAATCTACGACCTACCTCATTCACTTCATGACAAGCTCTAGTTTCTAAGTTACCAGTGACAAACTTATGGAGGAACATATCTTATGAACTTATGGTAACGATAAAAGAAAAGGGGAAGAACATAAAAATAAAAAAGGAAGTACTCACGACAGATTGGCGAATCCACTACCGAGGTCGTAACGGAACTGAAGAAATCCGTCGGCCAAATTGAGGCTGACAAAATCTCCGGCTGAGGATCGTGCTTTGCCTCTGGATGAAGGTGGTGAGGAGGACGTTTTCTTGGACCTTAGCTGACCATTATAAAGTAGGACTCCATCGGGGGAACGGGTCAAAAACCACAATTCCAAACTTAGAGCTTGACCTACACGGGTCAAACCGGCCAATTTCAAATAAGATGAATTTCCGTCGAAAGAAGGAACGTATAATTCGTCTTCCAACGCCGCTGTTTTTAGACCTCTTTTGCTTTCTGTCAATAAATAAAGAGTAAACCGTATCAAGTACAATCATAAGTTCATACGTAAGATATGTTCCATAAGTTTGTCACTGGTTAGTGAGAGCTTGTCATGAAGTGAATGAGGTAGGTCATAGATTCGAGGTAAAGCGAGGGAGGCCTGGTGAGGCGCTGGCAAAGGCTTAGTACTTAGACTAAATAGGACCTAGATGGAAGTCCTGCAAAACTAAACCGAGTGTAGTACTTCAATTCTCGCTTGTCGTTCTGCTAGAACTACCTCGAGCTGTAAGTCTCTAGTATTACGAAGCATGGGTAGTGTCATTCTTATAGTAGGAACATATCTTATAAACTTATGGTACAATTGGATGTAAACTCCTCAACGATTTTAACTTACGTTCAGGGCAAGGCTTTCCTTCAAGTCGTGTTGAGTTTTTACAAGGTGACGTTTTATCGCAATCCCCTTTACATGGTTCTTCAGGCACCTCACACGCGCCACCTTCGAAAGTTGAGTAAAATACGTTAGTTTGATTGGTGGGCTATTTTTGACAAAATTAAGTACTAAATTCTAAGTACGCTTACCAGTAAACCCTTCTAGACACTTGCAAGTGAAAGATAGCTTGCTTTGTGGAAGACAAGTAGCACCATTCATGCAAGGAAGACTACTGCATGGATTTCTCGTACATTCGGCTATGAAATGAAGATTTTGTAAGTGTTATGGGACATAGTCATTTTCAAGATGTCCAAGAAATTAATTATCATCTCACCTATTAAATTTCCCTGAATTATATCCCTCGATATTGGATACCGTAGGTCAATTTCTTTATGTCCAATTCGTAGCCTTCGAATGCAACCGACAAATCCGCTATTGACCCCGATGTTGTCAAAAACCCCCTTGCTATTTGTGGGTACGGAACCAACGAACAAGTTCTCGTCTAAGTTCAGAGATTTTAACATGCCTTGACTTCGACCAGAAACGTCCTCCTTGTCATCGAGACTAAGAAGTCCGTCTCTCAGGTACCGTTTGGCTACTAGACGATGGTATTTACCAACTTGAAGTTTTTGTGGCGTTCGTAACGTCACAGCTCCGCTACCCAAATTATACCTGAAGGAAGGAATAAACGAAGTAAATGCAATCAAAAATTAATTTCGGGTCATGTTTATATTTGTTTAAATAATTAAAATTTTGGTCTTAGATACTGTAATTTTAATTAAAATTTACCTGAAGTATTTAATAAACAGAACCTCTTACTACGGTAATACATCAGTGTTAATAAAAATGCATAGAGCTACTAGGAATAACTGTGCAACATCCATTTTCACACAACTTATCTAGGCGGATTTTGTGGGAAGAGCTACCTAGACTAATCATTATGTATGACGAATTTTACATCAGAATCTATCTCGCTGCGCGTTACACCTAGCGCACACACCTGACCTCTGACCTCGCGTCTCCAACAAATAAAGTCACACTTCGAAAGGCGTCCAAATTATGACGCGTGACGTTATAATCAAGCCCATGCAGTGCACAAAACCGGCATAGAAATTAACATGGGAGATATAGGCGCATAATGATTCCGATTAGCTGTATGCATTCCTGGTCTATAAGTATTCCTCGTGTCGCTTTTATATTACTCGGCAAATTCAAATTTTGCGTTTTGTATTTCTTTTAGATCGTTAAAAAAAAATCAAACTACTCTCAAATAACAGTGAAGTAAAATCAAAAGTATTTTGGTTTTAAGTTTGTTTGAATTTGAAACTCTACGGGTTCGTATAATCTACTGCAAATTGAGGAAATTCACCGGAACTGCAGTTTTCTTAAAAAAAAAACCAGAAAAGAAAAAATATAAAGTAACGAGTAATAAAAGTCGGAAATGTCAAATTTCTTGTCGAGCGATCAGTATAAATGCGAGAGCTAAAGTTTCAATTTACAAACGAAAATCGATTCAGCGAAATAAAATAATATTAAAGTAAAGGAAATCACAAAAAAGAGCAGAAAAAAACCTATTATTTTGACCACACACGCGTTGCCTTAAGCCTAAAATAATAAAAATGTCTGAAAATCGATTCGGAACAAAAAAGGGGACGCCTTACAACCACCCTTCATTTCTTTTTACTCCCTCATCTTTATTATTATTATTTTTTTTTTACTTTCTTTAAAAATTTCCTACAGCAATTATTTCGTTTGTGATTTTTATTGAAGGATCAATCAAGATTGGCAAGACATCTCTTAAAGCTTTAAAAAAACGCGGGAAACTAACTGCAATATTAAATGACATTTTTCTGTATAGAAAGGATAGTTCTACTTTCATAACCTTATAATAGACTTCATAAGTATGAATCTACCGAAAAGTCAAACAAAATTGAAGAGATTGTAGCGCCATCTTTAATTAAACGTTTATACTTCAAACCGGAACACTATGCTTTCCTTTCTTGGTATATTAGTTTTTACTGAAAAGGCTTCAGAAAATATTTCCCCTTTCTCACAGCTTCAACTTCAATGCAGTGTTGTCAGGCCCTATGCGAGTCAAGTTGGTCAAATACTGATTCAAACTGTACTGCTATCATTCCTCTCCATAATTCCTTAACTCACAAACGGCCTGGCAACACTAGGGCAACGGCAAAACTTACTTTAGTTGATAAGAACCTCAGGCTATGAAACCCAAAAACCCTAAAGATTACAGAGGTTTAAAAATAGAAGGGCCTGTTTGATCTAAGAGAATCAATCAACTGGAGAAATTTTTGTACAAATAAAATCCGCGAGAACTTCACCCTTCCCGATCGAGAGAGGAAGTAGATTTTTAGAAAAAGAAAGTCGATTTAAAAACCGATAAAAACTATACACATCCCTGGCGCAATCATTTCAGTTATATCGAATTCCCGACACATTAATCCCATGTGGAAAACCGAGGTTTGAATCATGTTCAAAGATACTTGTTGCAAAGTCGCTATTAAATAAACAAAATACCAGCTAGTTTTGTTCATGGGCGATTTACTTAAGGCTAAACTACCGAATAAAAAAAAACAAATTGCCATAATTTAAAACACATATGTAGGGGTGACGTAAATTGCGCTTGAACAGGGGTATTAGTAACTATGGTAAGTACTTTGCGGAAAAAGAATGGACATCGGTTTTCAATGGGATGCCGATAAAACATTTCAATTTTGATTTGGCAAGTCGATAAATCGCTCAGTTACTGCATTACTCTGGTCTATCCTTTCTCTACTAACTCCGCAATATCATAAGTTTATGAGATGTATTCTATAAGTGCATGGCGTTTTATATTCTTGCTGCAGGGGATATAGTTTGAGAACTATGCGGTTTTGTAGTCCATCTACATAAGCTCTCTTTCAGTTTATCCAGGGATAGATTTAATTTTAGAAGTAGGAATGGAGAACTAAGTAATGTGGGCGCGCGTCAAAGTCCCGGACCCCCTTCCACGGGACGGAGGGGTATGAAAGAAGGGGCGGGTCATAGCGATAGAGGTAAAAAGGAATTACGTATTTTCGCCGTCCCCGTCAACAACATCATCAAAACGTAGTTTAAGTGAGCCAATAAGATAATTTAAACTTTTCGTTACGTGTTGGAGGGAGGGGCTCTATACTGGGCTATGAGTCGGACTGAAGTAAATACTAACCGTTCTCCATTCCTACTAACTAAATCTATCCCTGGTTTATCAAATAAATTTAAGGGGTCATCCGTAAAATACTCCAATCATAACTTGAAAACGATGTCCCTTGAACTTGCAAAATTACGATATAGAAGTTACATTTTCGACTCGAAATCGTATAAATAACATGATCCCCTTTAATTTCTGATGCAGACCATTCAAAAACACCCTGTATATACTGTGTAAAATTGGAATTCCCGAGTTCGTAAGCCTTATAATCTGGTTTCAAAGCACGGTAAAGGGGACTCCTATGATGACCCCATTCCATAGTGTAATAAATAACATTGGGAAAGGTTCGGAGTAGAGTCGAATCGAGCTAGGAAACAAGTTAAAAAGAAAATAACGGAAAAGAAGAATGACCTGAACTCAACGTGACCATCGTTAATGGCCAAGGAAACAAAGTCACCCTTTCCCGCTGGCGTTTGACCATTATAGAGGAGGATTCCACGTTCGCTGAATGTCCGAAATTCCAGTTCGATAGATAATCGAGAGTTGGCGTTCAGTTTCTCCATTTCCAGGAAGGAACGACCGGAAAAGGCCGGCGTTTCCACTGGAGATTCTTCCATTACCGGCGGTGCTACTGTAATAAACAAGTTATACTCGGTTACTTGTATAGACACCACGCGTATATTCAATTGAAAAATAAAATAGGCCTTAGCTAAGCCTATTTTTAAACCCAATAAATGTCAATTTACATTGGAAAGATTCGAGAGTGTGATTGAAAACACTGGATCTTTGGTTTTAACAAAGGACGAGAAATAGCTTTGAAAGTATACACGGCAGCATAGGTTTATAAGATATGTTCCTACTATAAGTATGACACTACCTATACTTCGTAATGTTAGAGACTTACAGCTCGAGCTAGTTCTAGCAGAACGACAAGCGAGAATTGAAGTACTACATCACTCAGTTAGTTAGTTTTTCAGGGCTTCCACCTTCCTATTTAGTCTGTACTAAGCTTGCAGCGCTAAAACCAGGCGTCGCTTTACCTCGAATCTATGACCTACTTCAATCACTTCATGACAAGCTCCAGTTTGTATACCAGTGACAAACTTATGGAACATACCTTATGAACTGATGACGACATGTATACCCAATTGCAAAAGTAAAATAGGCCTCAGCAAAGCCTATTTTTAAGCCTAATAAATGTCAATTTGCATAGGAAAGATTCGAGGGTGTGATACAAAACACTGCATGGGTCTTGGGTGTTAACAGGGACAGGTTTGAAAGTATATGCGTGATTCTATAGTTGGCCAAAACAATTTGGTTTAATTTGTAAGTGAGAAGAGAGGATAACTTCCGAAGATAACTTGAAAGGAAAAAGGAAATGAGCTTACCTATTTTTTCAATTGGAGTGATAAGGGTAGGGACGGTACTAAGGAACAGATTCTCCGGTAATTTGTTCTCCATTTCGTCCGGAAGTTCTCGAGTAGATTTTCCAACTTCCGCTACGACGGATGAAGCTTCACCCGAGGACGTTTTCTGAATGGTGGAACGCCTTACTGGTCCCACGGTCGGTGGAGGTGGATTCTGAGCTTGAGCTACGTTAAAACCTTCCAGGGAAAGAAGAAAAATAATAAATATTAAGCGAATTGCTATATTTCAATATACCTGAAAAGGCTACTTAAAAGAGTCAACCGCAGCATTATTTTGTTACGTGTTGCATTTATGGTTCGAATACAAAATACCCAGCCCAATAAAACCCAGAAAAACCCATTGAAACCCGAATAAAACCCATTGAAACCCGAATAAAACCCATTGAAACCCGAATAAAACCCATTGAAACCCGAATAAAACCCATTGAAACCCGAATAAAACCCATTAAAACCCGAATAAAACCCATTAAAACCCGAATAAAACCCATTAAAACCCGAATAAAACCCATTAAAACCCGAATAAAACCCATTAAAACCCGAATAAAACCCATTAAAACCCGAATAAAACCCATTAAAACCCGAATAAAACCCATTAAAACCCGAATAAAACCCGAATAAAACCCGAATAAAACCCATATAAACCCACTAATGAGCTGGATTTTTTCAAACCCTAGTTTCTCTAATTAAATTTAAATTTTTTCCTTAACGATAAAGTTTAGTAGAAAATTGTTACACTAGAATGAATTTAGACAGCTAGGTGACTGGTGTCAGAACCTGTTAATGCACCTGGGACAGTGTTGTTACGTACCTTTCTGACAAGCGCCCTGCGCCCATACTGTAATGGTTTTCTGGTATCTACAACTGAACAGTTGCAACTGACACTCGGACCCGTAGGTTGTCCCGTCCGACCCGCAGACGGTTTGTTGATTGTGGTTCTCACCGTTTTGACATACGTTATCGCAAATGCACTGAGCCCTCTCGTCTTTCTCGCGACACACGGAACCGTAACGACAAGTTAAATGCGCGCAAGTACCAGGTACCGTTCGAGCGATGGACTCTAAATACGAGAAATAGTTTAAAGGGATTCTCAAATTAGTTCAATCCTGAGCTTCCATGAAATAAAGGGGAGAGATATTTAGTCCCTCGAGGGAAATAAAGAGCCTGACTTCAAAGGTACGATAAACAGCTCGCTTAATTACCATCAGTACAACCTCCCGCTATCAGTTCCATCCCTTGGGGACAAATATCGCATTTCATGCCCTGGATACCGTGCCGACAGACGCATCGTCCCGTCATTTGTTCACAGTCGTCTCGAACCGATCCGTGCTCATTGCAAGTACAAGCTATATTAACGAGAGGCACAAGGGTATAAACATTTTCGCTTCCGGACGTTCGAGATTTTGAATGCATTGTCAGATTTTAGGCCTAATCTTATGATAAATAGATAATTCCTATAAATACATGCAGAGAAACCAAGACACAGGCGGGAGGCCGACCACCATCTTTGGTTGATTCCCTCGAGCCAATAGGCACTCCCAGACAGAGTTAGAGGTCACAACACGCGCTGCCTCTAGCGGGAAATAACCCAAGAAGGTGACCTCCCTCGTCCCTATGGTGTTTGTGCTTTTCTTCTGGAATTAATGTAGTAATCTATTTGGATAACTTACGTATGCATCCGATATTGCCTTCGGATATCTTATGAAGGCCCCAAAATCCGGCTTCGCATCGATCGCATCGAAGACCACCCACCCCTGGTTTACAAGGACACTGAAGGGTCACGGGGTCACACGTTTGACCATAAGAACCAAGACGATTGCATTGACAAACACCTGTTGATAAAATATTAAAAAAAACTTGAAGGAAAACACGAACTTCGGGCGTATAGTGCGTCAAAAAAGGTTTGCTAAAACTTCTTAATATTCGAGGCTTTCATTAAATGCAAATTAATTACATGGTACTTTGTTGTTGATTTAGTTGAAATAAAAAAAGCGGGAAAACAACTTACTGGGACATCCAGCGTGTTTGGGTCCTTGCGCGGCTGTTTTGCCATCAGGACAGCATCCGTGTACCGTGTCCATGCAACTTTTAATTAAAGCCACTGCCAAGGGCGATGAAAAAAAAGGTTGTTTCATAAAGAAAGAAATTAAAAATAAAATTCGTTAGTGGAATAAAAAATTTAAAAAAAAAAATCTCTTTTCATTGTTTGAAAGAGTTTCCAGAATAAAACAGAATGAATAGGGTACTAGAGGAATGGTACTAAAAGAAAAGAAAAAAGACCATGGTCATAAAAATGAAATACCTTCGCGACAGCATTTAGCGAAAGAGTTAGTTTTATGGCAGTAACTATTAGGAGGGCAACTTTTAGTCCCTTGAGTGCAGTCGTAGTCCTGACCCGTAACGGGGTCAACCAAGGGAACTTCACCGTCGCAAGGTGTCGAAGGAATTCGGGCGTCTGCACTCCCCACAAAGAAAGAGAGGCAAGGAAAGAAGACATTGTGAGGAAACCACCCAAGAATGAACGTACATAAAAAAGAAACCAAAAGAAAACGAGTAAGGGAATTGGACAATTTTTGGGAAGTACTTAAGCCTAATTAAAAGTCACGAATACATTTAATATCATCATTCACTTATTTAAAAAGACACGCATAAAGATACTTTTCTTCTATAAATTTATCTAATAGCGAATTCCATTGAGCTGATCTGTATTTTAATAGAGATCGGTTCCGATCGGAACTCGAGCAGAGTAAGTGACCAGTGGAAGACGTGAATCAGACAGAGAGTGAGAGGTGATCTCGATTTATAATGGAACACGCAAACCTTTGCAGAACACTCCGAGACCGCTCAGAGGAGTCCAATGGAATTTGCTATAGTATACGATCTTCATAAAGGTGATTGATACACTCAGAGAAAAATTTGATATGTAATCTCGATTTTACCCTCACTTGAGGTGAAATTGATAATAAAAAACTATTTTTAGAGTGCACTTTAACCTATGTTAATCATACTAATGCGCTAATTTGTCTGGTCACGAAAACCCGTAAACTTCAAACAGACTGTCCCTTAGTAGGTACACTCGTAATTGCGTTGGTGGAATGAAAGAAAAGAGCTTTATATATAAAGTCGGCGAACCTTTGCATTTGTTGAGCGCCCAGGTTTTGATTTGTTTCTGCTGTCTACAAGATTCCTCCCTAAGTCGGCATTCGTTGTCGTAAAGTTTTTCGTTGGAACCGCAGACGGGTTCCTTGATGGTCGGACACTGGAAGTGACAGACGCAAGTCGTTAATCCTTCCGTGTCGTAGTCGCAAACTCCTCCGAACAAGCACGACTTGTCGTCGCATTTCTCAGTCCCTGATCCAGACTCTATTATCGCGGAGGAAACACGCGCGACCAAACCAAGAGAGAAAGCCAAACAGAAAAAAAAAGTAAAAAAGGAATGTATAAAGAAAAAGCATTAGAAACGAGAACGAGATAGCTCGAAGCGGTGTAAGTCTGAGTCTCTAGATAGCCTAGGTCTCTCCGTATGTTTAGGAGGTTTATCCTTTCTCAGAGAAGTAGTGTAGGATAAGGGATGCGGGAACCTAGGAAAAGAATAAAAGAGAGATAAAAGAAAGCTACTTGCCAATTCCAGATCCTCCCGCGTCTTCACACTCTCCGTAAAAGAGGGCGTTAAGTTCTTGGCTTTGTTGGCAAGAAGTCTTCTTCATTTCACATTCGTTGCTATACGTAGTACCTGCATTTAATTTTAAAAAGAAAGTTTCCAGAAGATACAATTAGTGGTATCAGTTAATATTAATCATTGCACCCCCATATCCCGTGTTCATATCTACGAGGGTTTTGTGGGCGGGGCTTGAGAACGTACTATCGCGTAACGTCTCATAATTGTGACGTTTTTTCTAACACTAATTTCTTTGGTTGCAAGCAGCACGAGGTCCTAGGCGCGCGTAGTGAGATAGATTATAAATTCGCGAGGTAAAATTCGTCTTACAGAATGATTAGTCTAGCTAGTTCTTCCCACAAAATCCGCCTAGATACGTTGAGAAAATGGCTAGTACACAAGGATTCCTAGTAGCTGTATGCATTCCCTCAAATTCCTAAACTTTATAGTGGAACAAGAAAGGAAGTAATTGAAATGACGTACCATCATTAGCACAAACTGGTTCGAACGTTTCCGGGCAATCAGAGGGACAAACGCAATCGCCATCCTCGCATCTGGCACCGTATTTACAATGAACTTTTTCACACACATCTAAAGTAGGTTCAAGATAATTAGCAACAATTAATTAAGTTCCAGTTCGATGGTTTTCCCTAAAAGAACATTCCACAAAGGTGATAACTAACCACATGGTCCTCTGCTGGCCACCGTAATAGAAACCTTATTTTCGCAAGAAGCAACCCTTAGATGACACTCGCTCGGGTACGTATTTCCGTCACTTCCGCAAAGAGGTTGTTCCAACTAAAAACAAAGTAATTTCAAACAGGCCCTTAAAATAAAACCATAGCAGCTCTCATTTATAAATATACGTAACCCTCGGAACAGGCTTCAGGAAGTTTGGTCTGGGTGAACATATTGTTATAAAGGTCAATTTCGGGGCAGCAACAAAACATAGAAAGGTCAAGAGGAGTTCAACCATTCACTAATTACTCATTTTTGACCCTGTACCCAAAATGTTTGCCATAAGTTTATAAGATATGTTCCAACCATAAGTATGACACTACCTATACTTCGTAATGCTACTGAGAGACTTACAGCTCGAGCTAGTTCTAGCAGAACGACAAGCGAGAATTTAAGTACTACACTCGGTTAGTTTTGCAGGACTTCCATCTTCCCATTTAGTCTACATTACTAAGCCTTTGACAGCGCCTCACCAGGCGTCGCTTTACCAGAATCTATGACCTACCTCATTCACTTCATGACAAGCTCCAGTTTGTACCCAGTGACAAACTTACCTTATAAACTTATGCGGTTCTAGCAATACCCCTTCCTTTTTATTACGAACAAGGTCAAAACCAAAATACCGATATTTTCAAAAACTGTTAGGGACAAAAAGGGGACACCTAATAGTAGTCGAGTGGAAGGGGGGAACCAAAAAATGGGGAAACAAGTCAAACAACTCAAGCGAGGATGAAGAAGGTTGGAAGTTGTATATAGGGAAAGGGGGTTTTACGGGAAACCGATTTGTCAGCTCAGTTCACTGGCGCGAAAGTTATGTGAAAAATTAGTTCGCTTCGAGTGTCTTAGTAAGCAATGTTCCAGCCACGCTCTATAAGTTCATCCCAAACTGATTGAACAATGACTGAGGCGAATTAGGGTTTTCCCGTCGTTTTAATTAACACTATTTTGCAGGTTTCTGAAGAATTTAGAGCGTGAAATGAGTCCCAAAGCTTTTTGTTTTATCAAATTTAAGAGTTGGGTTTGTTAGGAACGAAATGCAAACTCGAGAGCTAATTTTAACATCTGAATTATAAAGGCATTTCTTCGTAGTACTTTCCAAACGAGATGAACTACTCATTTATTTATATAACCACTCGTATTTTCAATTTCATTATACCGTTATCCCAAGGGACCCTTGTCCCTAAACACGAGATCGTTTGATCGTCTCTCTAAGCTAAACAATTAAAATAGAACCTCTGTGTTTGTTATCTAATTTATATTACCCATTTAAAGGTACGGTGAATGAATTTCAACCTAAGTTGTGATGCTTAAGAAGTTAAAAACCATACTTCATCTTTGATAGAACTTTCAGTAACATCGGTTTTGAGGAATTTACAATTTAATTTGTTGAGGTTACAGTTCACACTCCTTTTTTGAAAGAATATTCAGTTCGGTTCTAATATTTTTAGAGTGTTTTATGAGAATCTACGACGTTTCTTGCACCTACGTCACTGCATGCAGCACGACTAGATCTCAGGAACCAGTCGCACACTTACGTAACTTATCTTATAAACTTAAGCTGTAAGAGAAAACAATTCCTAACTTGAGGGAGTTTGGGATCGGTGGAAAAATAATAGGGCAGTACGTAGAAAAGCCTCTATTCAAATGAAAAATGGTATGTCTTGAAGCAGAGAAAGCTAACTTATCTAAAATCTCTTAAAGGGTGGGTGAAAAGGAAAATAACGTAATTATTCTGCCTAATTATAAGACCTATCTGCGTAGTGAAACACCTTTGAAATACCTTTGAAATATATTTCCTGGATATTTCTCTGTGAATTTGTCTTTTACAATTAGTAGAAGAATCGATAAAAAAAATCACTTTGTTTTCCTTTTCACTCTCCCTTTAAAACAAAGCTCCAAGCACTATAGGGGATAATTTTTATTCCAAGAGTAACTGCTTTTGCGAATTGTTCGTTGGGAAAGGAAATGATAACCATATATGGAGAAAAAGGGGCGCGATAAAACTCGATTTTAGAAAAGCTTCAGTAAACTAGATTTTTCCCAGACTATAATATATACTTTCCCATGGGGAAACTCTCGCCAGTTTCTAATCAGTTCTAAACTGTAACCCCCTTCATCCTATGGGAAAAGAATTAACTTATTTTAGCTACTATTTTGTCGTTATACCAGACCGGAACCAAAGGTTCATAGATAAAAACGAAAAGTGTACTTCTTTCACAATTCTCAGCTTGGTTTGTAGACGCCACGAGAAGCAAAGGCCCTCTTCTAAAACCCTCTACACGAACCACCCACCCATCCAATCAGAAACGAGCTTCATTTTGAGGTCAAAGGTTTATACAAAAAAGTAGTAAAATATGGTGGGTTCAAAACGTTAATTCTTGGTACTAGAGCTATAACATCGGGCACCATATTGAGCCTATAGTAACACGGCTGTAAGTTATAAACCCCTCCTACTAAAACGTCAGACCTTTGCTTACCCAATCATCTTTACTCCCCCACTACCCTTCAACTTCATAATATCCTTCACCGCCATGTAGATGTAAATGGGAGGAGCATTCTGTAGCCCCGCCCATTTTTCTGTTTCCCTATTCATGCATGCTTCCTGTCCCTACGGTCGTGAGGGTAATTATACGCAGAGGGGGTCGACACTATTTTCAGAGGAAAAAGGGGCTTGTCTCATACTACACGGAGCGAGCCAGCTTCAATGAAGTATACTTTTTGCTTTAATCTATGTACTTTTTGGTGGTATCTACTAACGTATTTGCTCAATTTATTTTATAAAGAAAGAATTCCGCTCGTGAGCAGGTGGTATTTCAATCAGATAATTTTTGGGGTACAAGGTAGAGCTTTGGTTTAATGTGTAAAATAACGATTACGAATTTAGGTATTCAGAATTTTGAGAGAGCAGCAACAGTTAAGCCTAGTATTGGATTCCCCCAAGAGAGTTAGTTATTCGAGATTTACAATCGTCAATTATTATACGATTCTATAGGAGAAGCTTAGAACGTTAATGGAGAAGATACGTCGTTGCAAAGGACGAGTGGATGGCACCATAAGTTCATAAGATATGTTCCTCCATAAGTCTGACACTGGGTACAAACTGGAGCTTGTCATAAAGAGACGCATGGTTTTGGCGCAGTCAAATGCTTAGTAAAGCAGACTAAATAGGACCTAGATGGAAGTCCTGCAAAACTAATAACCGAGTGTAGTACTTCAATTCTCGCTTGTCGTTCTGCTAGAACTAGCTCGAGCTGTAAGTCTCTCAGTAGCATTACGAATTATAGTTAGTGTCATATATACTTATGGGGAACATATCACTTATAACCTTATGATGTCACTTAATAGTCTTCAACGATTTGGAAAGGGAAGAGCTTGTTTGAGATTTAACACTATATAGTGAGATTAGATGGATGGAATTTGAACCATTGAACTCACCTTAACGCAAGATTTGGGGCAAGCGCATTTGACTTCGCCAGCACTGTTCCTCTCGCAAATTGAATAGAACTCGCATTTCTTGTTCTCGCACCCATCTGGAAGAAAATAAACTATTTTAGATTCGAAATTATTCATTTATAGTTTATTTCTTAGATAAGGGGGCTTAATGATTCCAATTAGATGTATTTATAAATAATGCCGTAAATATGTACGGATTCAGTTGAAATTTTGTACACTCTTTCGTTATACCCTTGAGCAAAGTTGTGTAAATTTTGGTTTTAATGAGTAGAAACCTCGTAAAATAGTAAATAGCTGAAAAGTAACCCCAACCATTTCGAACCGTCGCAAATTTCATAGGTCTTTTGTATTTATGAGCGGCAAAATGTGCGCATGTTTTTGTTATTATCAAGTTTTATGAAGTAAATAAATTAAAATATTCTCCTTTTCCAAAATTTTACTAAATTGGGTATATCTTTACCCCTGAATATTGGTAACTTTTCCAAAGTTATTGTTAATTAGCTTGATTATTGCAACCTTTTCCAACACATGGCTAAATTTTAGTTTATTTCTACCCAAAAAAGAGACGCACTTTTAGCCTTTCGTTTGTATTTGGTTGAAATAGGCCTAGGCTACCAAGAAGCGATCTCTAGTTTATTAGGGAGAAGGTATAAATTCGCCACATTTCCAGCTTTATCTCCAGTCCAAACGTAGGTCCGGAATTAATCCCCGCCTTCCGTATTTTCCGACTGAGGAGAGGCGAAATAGCCCGGCCTCCTGTTACGTCCCCCCTTATATTTTGAAAGGGGAGCTGGGACTATGGCGCGCGAATACTTAGGCGATTCTCCCCCATTTCACCCCAAAACAGTTTCCCCAATTCCCATTTCTCCCAAACTCATTTCTCCCAAAATATTTTTCCCCCAAAACAGAAACATTGGCTATTAATTTCCCTTAAAATATCCTCTCGAACCGTGCATTCCACTGCTTTAATAAACTCGGCGCGTATTTCACTGTATATCTAAAGTAACGCAATAAAAGCAAACTGAATGATTACAACACAACCCAACCTAACCCAACCAAAACCAACCTAACCTAACCCAACCTAACCCAACCCAACCTAACCTTACCCAACCCAACCTAACCTAACCTGACCCAACCTAACCTAAAATAACCTGATCTAACCTAGCCTAACCCAACCCAACTCGAGCTGACCCAACCCAACCCAACTTAACCTAACCCGACCAAACCCAACCTAACCCGACCAAACCCAACCTAACCCGACCAAACCCAACCCAACCCAACCTAACCCACCCTAACCCAACCCAACAAGGCTAATTTTTTCCAGGGATTTTTAATTTATATAGGCTAAAATTAGATCTCAACTTCCGGGCTTGGGCGAAACGGGAAAAAAATCTTTTGGGCGAAATATTCCTTTTGGGGATTATGGGATTGGGGAAAATGGGAACATACCACTTAGGCATCTTATACCTTCTCCCTAATAAACTAGATATCGCTTTTTGCTACCTTGAGATGCTTTAACCTCGCTTTGAATTACGCAGTTTTTCTGGGAAAACGAGACGAAAGATGAAAAACCTCGATCTAACCCAAATCGCAAATAAAAAGCAAATTCAATTATGGTGCAAATAAATTATTATAGAATAAAGAGTGAATAATCAATTTTCTTTCATGGGCTGAAACGACAAAAGAAGCGATCTGGGAAAGCGGGAAAAAACGAGGACCCCGTGATCCCTGTGGTCTCCTTTCCTTTTTAAAACTTAATTTAAAGCACCTTGAGCGGAAAACACGGTAAATTGATTCCTTTCAAAAGACCATTTCAATAAGGATTCACCAGAACCACACCACCAACCAATCTCCTTTTATTAATTTTTCTTCCCATAAATCGGTTCTTTCTCTTTTTTTATGGCCCCGAGGCCCCAAACTCTAAGTTGAAGTTCACTTCATCTTAATTCCATATATTGGAAGGAAAATACGTTCTATAACAAGAATAAAATAATTAATTTTCAAAGAATATCGCGGTTGCTTTTCATGTGATAGAATTTAAAGGGAAGAAGTCTCGAGGATATGTTCTAAATATTCAAAGGAAGAGGACAGGTAACATAACATTATAACAAGAAGTGATATCTAGTTTATTAGGGAGAAGGTTTAAGATGCATTAGTATTCGCGCGCCTTAGTCCCAGTCCCCCTTCTCAAAATACAAGGGGGGACGTAAAAGGAGGCACCGGGCTATTTAGCATCTCCTCTGTCGGAAAATACGTAATTTTCGTCATTGGCGTCGCGCTGACGTGAGTTTTCAAGAACCAATGAGATGCTGGTTGTGCTTTAGAGGCGGCGGGGATTAACTCCGGACCTACGTTTGGAGCTGGAAATGAGGCGAATTTATACCCTTTCTCTAATAAACTAGATATCACTTCTTGGTACAATGTTATGTTACCTACGCTTTTCCTTTAACACAATATTTGATCAAAATTTCTCTAATCTGATTTTACCATTAAAACAAAATATAAGGTAAAAATTATCAACAAAACTTTTGATAAGCTTTTAATTTGACGCACATTAAACTATTACTTAGAATGTTTCCATCTATTCTGTTAGTTCTTCATTACTTAATTACCTTTTCTGATTTGGTTATTTGCCTTACGATGACATAAATTATTAATTTAAATTTCTCTTTATTATTATTGATTAATAATTCAACGCTCCATTATTTTAATTAGCAGATTCTTTTGACTGCCGTTCAAGGTACTAGATTTACTTTGTTTCTGCGATTCTGCAGATTTTGTTATTTGCTTTCTACGATAATCAATTAAAAAAACTAATGACAATAAAGCGCTAACGAATTCGTGGTCGCTAAGAAATGATAATAGTTTTAATCATCTTTAAAATGACTTTCGATTCCTAATACATTATTTATGGACCGAAGTTTTTGGCTTAAGGAAGTAAACCTAGGCCTAGAAGATATTTGAAAAAAGAAAAAAAAAATCTCTGAATCCCCGACTTCATTTATTAGTCAAATCAAATGATAATATATTCTTGACTGGAAAATATCTTCTTTCTCCAGAATATTTTACTCGTAAGGAGAAATTTGAAGAACGTTCTTTCGTCTTCGCAACTAAAACTTCTTCCGAGGGGTTGGTAACTTGCTCTATAACTCATTACACGTATACAGGGTGTTCCAAAAAGGGACTGTAATTATTGGACCGAAGTACATACAGTGGAATGCATGGTTCTATATGGGAAATCAATATTATGTAACTTTTACGACCGATTTTTCCCCAAATGGAACACCTTAAACAAGTTATGATTAGAGTCTTTAACGGATGACCCCTTAATTAAATTTAATTTTAAGGGGTCATCCCTAAAACACAATACAATGATAACTTGTTTACCCTTACCTCAAAACCTGTCATAAAAGTCATCCCATTGTGTACTTCTTCGGTCCTATGATTACCCTTCCTTTTCATAACACCCTGTATATCTTATCATTTTAAGAGGAATTCGCAATAGGCAAGTATCCCTTACCAGAATATTCTTTCTAAAAGAAATTTTTCGCGAGAGTGAGAGAGAGAGCGGGAGCGGGAGAGAGAGAGAGCGGGAGCGGGAGAGAGAGAGCGGGAGCGGGAGAGAGAGAGAGAGAAAATTTATTAATAAAGATTTATCCTTACTGCATAGACCCGGTAGGTGAACTTTGATCTCTTTCTTCTTTTCGCAAGCTTCCTTTCTCATTTTGCAATCGTTGGTATAGGAAATTCCATCCGTTCCACAGACAGGTTGAAATTCCTCGGAGCAAGTGGGGCATTCGCAAATCGGCTTGCCTTGTCGTAATATACAAATGGCGCCAAAATGGCAAGTATGTCCGTGGCAAGGACCTTGTTCCCCTGAAAATATATTTATAATAATATGTATATAAATTTATTCGCTAATCACGTGGTGCTACGTATAATCCATTTATTTCCACTATGTTTAGAAGAAACGTTGGTTGTTAGAAAACCATAGCCATTTCATCAAAAGTAATAAGTTTAATTTGGAATTTCTATATTATTTTGCATTTGAAATTAAATTTTCCAATTCTATTTGCAAATTTTTCTTTAACCCAAAATTTCAAGACTTATTATAATTATAAATTCAATTTAAATGTATCTATAGCAAAAGCAGGTCTAAAATTCATTTATTATTTATATTAATATTAATATATTTTATTTAGTAATGGCACCCCCTGCCTTTGACTTTAATACGCTCTATGGGTAGTTAAGACGGAGTGCCACTACACTATATTGTCTACGACCTACATTTGAAATTTTGAAGGCAGATTCAATTTAAATATATAAAACTTCGCCGCAATTGAAACTAGGCCTAATTTGAATATAAGTTTTCAATAATTCAAGGTATATTAAATCTCTCATATAGTAAATAAAAAAAGAGAGCTATATATTTAAATAATAACAAAATATACAATGTTTCAGAATTCTAAATAAAACAGAATACAATTAAAGATAAACTCTTTCCCTTAAACTTAGCTTAATATACAGTATGTACTCCTAAATTTGATACAGGTTGAGTTCATCCCACTTAACCTTCCACACAAAATTGAGCCATTTTTATACATAAAGTACAGCTTTATATCCATTGAATACTCCGATTGAAACTATATACCCTAAAATAAGTTACATTTTTAAACACACAATACATATATGCACGAATACCAAGTAATAAAAATCTAATAAATTATAACGAAAGCAGATTAAGTGTCTCCGTTTCAAGAGCAGTTTTCTACGACCATAATTCAACCCCGCAAAGGCTTAACGTTTCGCTCAAAAACGTATACATGAGCTTTCTGTATTAAGCAAACTCAACTTGAACAATCTCGAGTGAAACAACAAGACTTCTAACAGGCTAAGCACGTTTTACATATAATTCCAAAAAAAAACGTAAAAAATAACCAAGAGATATCTTAGAGAAATACGAGAGGAGTAGAAAATGCCCTATTAAGAAGGATGAAGAAAAGAAAAGGGTATCCCATTTTACCTTCTTATACTAAGTCAGTTATACTACTCTGGGCAGTGAAGTATTAAAAATAAGGCAAGTGTATTCCAACGAAAAATGGGCTTCTTATCTTAAAGCATACGAGCGGCGCCCCGAAGACAACGCACTATAAAAAGAAGTGACTTAAACCTTCCAAGAATATAGGCATAGTACAAGTGCTGAATGGCACCATAAGTTTATAAGAGTACACTGCCTATACTTCGTAATGCTAGAGACTTCAGCTCGAGCTAGTTCTAGCAGAACGACAAGCGAGAATTGCACTCGGTGGTTAATTAGTTTTGCAAGACTTCCATCTTCCTATTTAGTCTGCATTACTAAGCCTTTGACAGCGCCTCACCAGGCCTCCCTCGCTTTACCTGAATCTATGACCTACTTTAATCACTTCATGACAAACTCCAGTTTGTAACCAGTGACAAACTTATTACGGAACATATCTTATGAACTTATGATGGTACTTTATAAACATATCCAAATTATTGGTCAGAGATATCACTACTCCGTCAAAGAGTTCAAAACTATTAGGAGAACGAAATAAATTCATAATGCAAGGACTAGTAAGAATTGACGATACATTGTAAGTAGTATTAGGCGTCGGCTGAAAACTATACCCAAGTCACGAAGTTAAAAATAGTAAGAAAATGAGAAATAAGACACAGCGAAGAAAAGAAATGTACATTTTCTTACTCCTGAATACGGATCACGATTCTTTTTCGACTTTATCTCATTTTTGGTTCAATATCTTTCTTTTATTTTTCCATGATCAAATTAGACATGATACTAAAAGCAAAGGCTTACGAGGGATTGTGGTTCATTTTGAGCCGTATTAAGTTATAGATATCAGTGAAATAAAATTCGTTGCTTTAGGAGTTTTCAGCACGCGCCAATACAAACGCAACTGTATTATCTAAACCCCATCGCACACTGGCATACCAATGTGTCGAAACTAGATACGGCAGAACTAAACTTATAGTTTCAGTATTACCGAAAGTTTACTGTGAGCGACGAACTTTGAAAGCCACCAGGAATGCATAAAACTACTAGGAATTATTGTGCCCTTGTTATTTCTAGGCTGAAGGTTTTGTGGGTAAACCGGGCTTGAGAACTTACTATCCGTCACGCCTCATAATTCTGATTTCGTCTTTCAAACTCTGTCGTTTCATTGGTTGGTAGCAACGCGAGGTCAGACGCGCGCAAGGTTCAACATGCAACGAGATAGATCATTAATCACGAGGTAAAATTCGTCATACATAATGATTAGTCTAGCAAACTCTTCCTACAAAATCCGACTAGTTAGACACGTTGAGTGAAAATGGATGTAATGCTAACAATTATTCCTAGCAGCTGTATGCATTCCTGATGCCACTATGCACGTAGGCTTTTCAGGAACAACTGAACAGAAAACTGCGTTTGAAATTGAGAGGGCGCTGAGGCAAGGAACAATATAAAGACAAGAAGATGAAGAGAGAAGAAGAAGCGGTTGAAAAAGTCGGATAAGACGAAACAAAGCCGACTACAAGAAAGATAATAAAGAGGAACAAGATATCCGGGGTCTTGGGAAACGTATCTCTCTATCTTTTCGGTATAGACCATTCCATAATAACGTGCAGAGAAGTGTTCCAACAAAGACGGGAGTCCATTCAGCCCTCATATAGGTAATTTCCCTGACGCCAACAGCTAGAGGCAACGCCAGAAGGAGCCACCAACTCGCATTGCACCTCTAGCGGTGGGTGCTTCTTGACGCCATCTGGGAAATAACCCAAGAAGGTCTGTGACCTCCCCGCCCTTGTAGTGTTTGCTTAGAACTCTTCTGGATGGAATTAATGGAACGGTCTATACTGATGTACCCTGTACTGTTTTCAAATTCAAGACGAGGCCTTATTCTCGTATATCTATCTATCTCCTTACTAAAGAAAAATACAGTATACCGAAATGCGTACAGTATAAAGTGTCAGGGTTTCGTGACAGGATGAATAATGCGACTTTAAAAATATATACATTTTCCTCTTCGTTGACATTTTCACACACACACCCGGCTAGCCTAACCCTTCCTAGCTGGCATCCCTCCGATACACCCGTATCGCATCTTTCTTTCTCAACTCCGCTTTCCTGACATACGGCACATTTCCATTTAAATTTACAAAGTTATGAAAAGACAGATGGTTGTCGTGCTTCCATGGTTATACCCTACGTTGATGCCTGCTGCCTCTTGGGCTAGCTGTTGGACAACAAAAAATTACATATCACGCCGCAACGAGTTTGGTCATAATTTAAATAAGATGGGTCCGTAAATACATTAAGTATTTAAATATATTTTAATTAATTTTCATTAACGCGGTTGATATTAAAGATGGTAACTTACTGTGTCATAATTATCATGCTTAGCTTCACTATAGGCCAAAAAACCATGCAGCTTTGATGGAGTATTAGGATATGTACCTACCATAAGTTTGTCACTGGTTACAAACTGGAGCTTGTCATGAAATGAGTGAGGTAGGTCATAGATTCGAGGTAAAGCTACGTACGCCTGGTTTTGGTGCTGTCAAAGGCTTAGTACAGACTAAATAGGAAGATGGACTGAAAAACCGAATTCTCGCTTGACGTTCTCGAACTAGCTCTCAGTAAGTCTCTATCATTACGAAGTATATGTAGTGTAATACTTAATAGAACATATCTATAAACTTATGGTATTACCAACACATTTTCAAAAGTCGATACTAATTAAAACCACCATTAATAACTATTATCGGCCATTTATCCAAAAATAGGTCCACGAAAATGAAGATGAACGAAAATATAAACCTATTATCAAACGATTATCATTCAATCAAGTTCGTTAGATCTACCTCTGAAATATTGAATATCTAATTGAATCTAAGACCCTATCAAACAATTAAAATCGGAATCTATCGATTTCAATACTCGATTCAACAAATCTATAGAATGTAAATCTTCTATTCCGTTACATACAGTCAGTAGAAGTGTTCCAAACGTTTTGAAGGGCAGTTACCCATACGCGTCAGCTGGCATAAAGGGGCATCTATTTGAGTTCTCCACGGTGATTTTCCGCCTTCGTAACCCCCATAATAATTTCCCTTTGTTGCCCCAAACAAATCCATTATAGGCCCTAGTAATTAACCAATTTCACTCATGGTACACTAGCCGGAAACGTCTATATTTAAGGCATCTTTACAAGGAACCAAAACAAACCTCAAAATCGCGGACTCCTGAGAGGGAGCTCTCAAAGGGGAGAGGTGAATTTTCCTCTAAGTAGTTATTATATTATTAAAAGGCAAAAGGGTTTTGGTTTAAGGTCGGTGATGGGCTCAAACAATAACATATTCACAAGTCAATGGAGAATATATTAATGGACCGAGGAGGGGCCGGCCTTTGGTCAAAAGAGGCATGAGCCGACTAGAAATTTCAATATCTTAAAAGGATGACGGATTAGTGCGGCGTTCCCTAGTGCGGAATTAAAGGGCGATGACGCGAGGCTAAAACATTACTTCCTCTCTTTTACTTCCTGACCACCCATTCTTCAAAATATAACCAACGAAATTTTAAGTGATATCGAAACGCAAAATTGCATTCCCAAAACTTTATATTTTCAATTAAATTCTGCTGAAAATCAATCGGTTACTTCTCATAAACCTTCCATTTCTCAGAGTATTTAGGCGGATTTTCTGCAGGGAAGAGCTAGAATAATCATTATTTATGACGAATTTTACCTCGAAAATAATTTATCTCGCTGCTAGTTGCACCTAGCGAGTGCCTAGGAACTCGTGTTGCTACCAATCAATGAAATCACATCGTCAGAATTATGAAGAGTGACGCCCACAAAATCCAAATAGAAACTAACATGGGAGATACGAGAGCGCAATTATTCTTAGTAGCTGTATGCATTCCTGCTATAACTAATAACTTCTGCTCTCAATTTATGCCTAAACTTCAACGTTTTGATTCATTTTAAACCCTAAAAAACCAAAAAATAAAGATTTTTCATCTCCAACGATTGAGCTGCAAGTCTATAGTTGCGAATTAAAAATCCGTTGACCCCAGCTTGTATGAACAACTGTTAGACTTAATGTCACGTGATTAATGGAATATAGAAACTGATTCGACATTTCGACCTCCCTTGAAATATAACCTAAACTCCTCTACTTCCGCGCTATCTACCTTTTCCGGAAGGACATCATGCACGAGCTATCCTTAACGAATCTTCTTGGGAAAATAAGCCAAGAGAGAGAAGGAAGATACAAGATGAAGTAGGGTGCTTCTATACAAGCGTATTTTAATAGCGTTACGGAGGACAGGACCGCGCCCCACATGTAAATCATTTCTCCCTTTGGACTGAAGACTTAAGTCTCATAAATCGCGGAAGAGAGAGAGAGAGAGAGGATACCAGCCTCTTCCTTAGCCTGCCTGCCTTCCATTGGTTTTAAACTTTAAGAAGGTAACGTGGGAGATAGAATTCCCATCCTCATCCCGGGTTCTGCAGTCGTGCAGCCTGTAGTGCCAACGGTTCCCTCCCAGAGTAGAAAAATTTGAGATTAAAAGGGGAATTAAGAAAACGCGGTAAACAAACTCGGGGAATGGATTTTCGGGTCATGCTACTACTGACAACGACAATTCATTCAGTCGCTTTTCAAATTGCTCCCTCACTTCTTCGAGCGTGGGTGGACTCGTGGAGGGCTGGATATATTCTAGAGAATTTAAAATAGCCTAAATTTTAATACAGGAGAGATATTTTAAATAAAAAGATACTTGGTTAACGAGATTGGCTGCATGGCGTCTATTTTTAGCTTGCCTTCTAAAAGGCAATTACTTAAGTCCATCAGATTATCTACTAATAATAGGTTGAAAAGATGCAACGCGAGAAAGGTAATTCTTTAGAAATATAGGTAGTGAAATAGAAATGTGAATCCTTTCAAATTCATTTTGGAAACGAAAATGAAATAGGCCTAACGCTTAGATTTGTAAATTTTCTAAACATGAGTTTATATAAGTTTAAGAACAAATTATACTTATATGTAAATTACTTTCTAATTAACGGAAGTTTTCCAACTTAATTTTAAACGCACTTAGTGAATAATTATTTCGATATTTACGGCTTTTTAAAAGTTCAAGAGAGATTTATATAAAGTTTTGAAATAAATTAGCCTTGTTGCACGCGCCGCGTATAAACTTTTAATATTTCCTAATTAACAAAATATTTAAAAAAAAAGTTTTCCTCTGTAACGAAAACCCTAAATTAGGCCTATTCTCAAAGGAAGATAGTATCAACTCTCGATATTACAACGAACGCGAAAAGATCAGTTGTGATAAAGATAACAACACTTACCACAAACGCCGGGATGAAATGGATGCACACTTTTCTTGAAGGTACATCCTTGTCTTCTCAATTCGCATTCATTATCGTACGTCTTGCCATCAGACGCGCAAACTGGACGCATAATAGGTTCGCAAGATGCTGGACATTGGCACGTCGCTATGCCGTACTTATCAATATCGCATTCTTGACCCGGTCCACACTTCAAACTCTCGCACGGATTAGCTCCTATTAAAATAAACAAAAACACATATTCATTAATTTAAAATAAACAAGGGGTATTAGGGTTATTATATTTCTTCGTAATATCAGGAAAATCCTTATCTCCAATAATAATCATAATAATACCGTCCGGAGGGAGGGTTTTGAAAATGACAATATATCTTGAGTCTTGACACAATTGGCCTTATTCCTGATCAACGCCACCGAGGCGTAGCGGCGACTTTTGGAACTATAGTAATACGGTAGCCAATTACAGGTGGCGGTGGAGTCGATGGATCTGTTATTTTCTATGTTTTGTTGATCTTTCTGAATCATGTGAATAGGCCAAGGCTTAACAAGCGATATGGTTTCAAAAGTATTAAAAGTTGATTTTACTTTTCTTATTCTGTCTAATATTATGAAATAAGATTTTCGGAGTAAGTTTTCGTTCGATTTTGGTCTATTTGGAGATTATTAGGTTAATAATAATTAGTTAAAACATGTTTTTTGAAGTTGAAGTGGTAATAATCAAAACAGAAAATAACAGATCTCCATCAGAGTACATCGACTCCACCGCCACCTGTAATTGGCTACCGTATTATTATAGTTCCAAAAGTCGCCGCTACGCCTCGGTGGCGTTGATCAGGAATAAGGCCAATTACATAACCATAAATTTTGGGTTCAATAAAAGGCGGTGTTTATACATTCAGTCTGTCTACAGGGAATATCAGGCTGCGGCTAATAAGGATGTATAGTTTGATAATATAATATAATATAAAATAAAATGATAAATAAATAAAAAGGATAACGATATTAAATATTTATATTATGAAAATAAAGACAACGCCTCTTATCAATGCTCAGATATAGACCATTCCAATAATTACTTGCAGGTAAACCTTAACCAACACATAGACGGGAGGGAGGTCGCCCTCTAAGGTTATTTCAATGGCGCCAATCAAGATGCAACGCCAGACGGAGCCACCCAAGTTCACTACACGTGGGGAGGCAGACCAGCCGACTCACGCTGCCTCTAGCGGTGGGGTCTTGGCGCCAGGGAAATAACCGAAGAAGGTATGACCTCTGACCTCCCCTGTGGTGTTTCCTTCTCCTCCGGAATTAATGGAATTGTCTGTCAGGTGCACGAATAATGTATGATATAAATTCTTCTATGCAATTCCAAAGTTGATCAATTTGATAAGAGGAGAATTTGGTATTGACAATTATCCCAGGCCCTGTACAAGGAGTGGTCCCTATAACATCAAATCCAGGAGTCAACATTAAACAAGAAGCCCGCAGGTCATCTAGAGTCATAATCATTAGACATGAGGGCTCTCCCCTTCATCCAGGATCATTTAGAAGCGCTACAAAACCATTAAAGACATATAACAGCTTCTGACCAATATTACCGATACTAAGAACATAAGCCTTGGTCAAAGTTAGCCTGATAATGAATGTACCAGGGGATTTTTCCTATAGAGGAGCTCATGGAACATACATAATCTATACAGGGTGTTTCTTATATAAGTCTACCATAAATTAAAGGGTGCATGTGTTCAGGGGTTAAATTGAGTGGCAAGTGTCAAAGAACATGGGGGGTCTACAACATTTAGTTCTGGAGACATGGTTTTCCACACATTGACCGTTAAAACAAGGGAAATGTGGAGAGTAAGACATATCAGCCTTCAATAGCCTTGAATCTAAGAACGATATTGAACCTTTATCTAGCATAGGTAGAAGTCTTTGTACACGCGTTATTACTATTTACTTGTTTAAGTAGCCAATCAATATTTGGAAGCCCATTTCTCCGAAACTTATTGTTGTTTACCCTATCCATGTTCTATGACATGCACTTTCCACTAAGTTTGACCCAAAAAACGCCCCCTTTAATATATGTCAGACTTATCAGAAACACCCTGTATGTTATTTTGGTACAACGCGCTCGCATCCATCAAGAGAATGAGTTCTCTCGATGAGATGAGGATTGCAATGAGGAGAGCTGAGAGAGAGAGGAAAGGAGAAACCCAGAAAAGGCGGAACAAATTGCTTCAAATTATACCATGGTCCCGGCCAAGGGTGTTGGTTGAGGGTGGAATGGATTCGTAGTGTTCTATCTATAGTTCCATAGCCTTCCTTAATCTTAACTTGTCCCATTCCGCATTTTTACTTCTCTCACCAGCCTCTACTCTCCTCTCTAACATCGTTCAGAGTTTTCCCGCGCTTTCAGATGTCCAAGATTGGTCCGTTAGTGCTTTCTCTCTCTCTCTCACTCTCTCTCTTACTTCGTATTGCGCAAAAGTTCAGAAAGAGAGAGAAGAGAAGAGATTATTAGTTCTATAAGATCCTTAATTGGAAAATTGATTAGTTTTCCATTACGGTATACTTCAACTGTCAAGCTCAGTTGGTGGCTAGGAGCCTATAGGACAGCCTCTTATTTGAAGTCTGAGAGTCTTATGTACGTTATATGTTATATAGTAAACAGCTTTTCTGAAGTTTTTTATCTATGGATACGGAGAAAAAAGGACTATAAAGGGTACAGAAATCGATATTTTTTGCTTTTCCATGAAGGTTTCCTAGAATTTCCATGTATTTTGTATTTTTACAGGAAAAAATTGAAGGAAAGTATTTTGTTTATTAATTTTTGAAGGAAAAGTTCAGGTAACATAACATTGTACCTTAAAAGAAGGGTCTTTTTCTAAATATAAAAGGAACAAATATTAAATTGAAATAAATGATCTCTTATTATAAAATAATTAGCATTTAATTAGACTTAATACGCCTTTGGTTTAATAGCGTCTGCTAACCTACCTTACCCCTACCTCTCCGAGCCTGTGAGAATTCAACCAATCCAGTAGAGGTAAGGGGTTCTATTTAGCAGACGCCACTAAAAGAATGACGGATGGCGCAATAGTCCTCTTAAAATCGAGGACTACTGCGCCGCCATTGAGAACGTTTTGACCTTCAAACACGTTTTATTTCAAAAATGAATACTCATCTGTTATCCAAAATTTCCATTGATTAAACCATCTATTTTTAAATTTTAAAATTTTCAAAGGAAATCCTTTACTTAAACAACAAGAAGAAGAACAACTGTCTCGAAAGCAGATACTACTGGACATCGTCAGAGTAAAATTAAAGTCAAATTAATTCAGCGTATTATATTTCCCTTTCAATTTAAACTAATTGCTTGCTATACTTAGGCTATCCATTCCGCCTCGTTTATCTTTGTTATTACCCAGACAAAGATGGAAGAGTGTTGTGATGGAAGATAATTAGTCAACTAATAAGAGAAATGAATAAACCAACCGGAAGAGACGGCCGAAGAACGAAAGAATTAAAATGGAAATTTAACATTACACGGAATTAACAAAGGCTTAAAAGGGGGAAGTGAAATTCAACACCGAAAGAGTCAACAAAACAAGGTCTATTACAGTCCCGAGACTTATTAAGTTTGAGCTAGATTGCGTTGGAAGTCATATCGCGGCGAGCAATTTAAGACAAACCAGGTACACCAAACTTTCTCTCAAGTTTCATCCCAAAGTAAAGGCTTAAGACCCACTCAGACCATAGACTAAAACCTTACGACAGTGAAGTCTCTTTACTCGCTTAATTAGACATGTGACAAACACTCGAGGGGTCGGTCATTCATGAAATCCCGTACGCTACCCGTGAAATCCAATTTAAGGAATCCGAAATCAATGCTGATTTCGAAATCAAATAAAAAATCCAAAATCAGCAACGAAATCACAAAATCAGTAAAGAAATCATAAAATCAGTAAAAAAATCACAAAATCAACAAAGAAATCACGAAATCAGAAGCGAAATCACAAAATCAGAAGCAAAATCAGTAAAGAAATCGTGAAATCCATTACAAAATTCACGAAATCCAAAATCAAAAGAAATCACAAAATCCGACAAAATTACGGGGAAAAATCTCAAAATCCGAGGAAATCATGCGAAAAACCTAAAAATCCAACGAAATCAAGGGAAATATCGCAAAATCAGTAGAAATCACGGTAAAAATAGCAAAATCCGACGGAATCACGGGAAAAATCTCAAAATTCGATGAAATCCATTGGATTTTATCGAATTCTGAAATCAAACAAAATCAAACGAAATCCGACGAAATCAAACGAAATCAAACGAAATCCGACGAAATCAAAATGGATTTCGAAATCCCGTACACTTTTTCCTAAACGTCCGACCCCTCGCAAACACTACATAAAATAATATTTGAGGGTTTATTTTGAAAACTAGTTTTCAGTTTCGTCGAGCAGGAGTGTCGAGATGGCACCACCACCTCGTTAGAGATAACCTTATCTTTAGCCATAGTTCACTCGATCATGTCTTATACCGACGCGTGATCGAGTGAGCTGCTACGCTTTAACAGACGATATATGGAAAGTTATAGGATTTGATATTTTGAATAAATTTGTCTATTTTAGTATTCAAAAGTCATAGTTTAGAAAATCACCCATATACGCGACTAGTTTTAAGTCGTCTGCTCAACGTCTGAACAGGGAAGTGAACTTACGGCGACCGTCGAATGAACGTGAGATTTTACTCTCGTCTGAATGGGCCTTTAGCATTAAAATCTCTAGAGAATACCTAGAAGTCATGTGATAAAAATCTCGACGATACTGGGGGAAAGGTACAAAACAATTTCCCAAATTGCTAAAATCTTTTCTTTCTGAACAAAGAAAAAAGAAAAAGAAAAAAAAAACAACATACCACGGTGTATTTGGTAAGTGGTTACGTTTTTAGGGAAATTAGTTCTCTAGTAATAATAGCAGAAAATGAAAGTGCTGTAATCAGAAGTTAATTAGATAAATTATTATAACACTCTATTTGAACTTATTATGAAATTTAATATTATTAATTTTAGTCTAAAATTTCTTATCTTTTCTTTTTATAAAAGTTATACTTTTAAATCTTTTTAATACCCTTATAAAAAAAGGTAAATTTTATTAGAGAGACGTGAGTGTTTATCAGCAATTTTAAGTATAGGTATAAAAGCGATAAAAAATTAACAGCTGAAATTTCCCCGGTATTATTAAGTTTATATCTTTATTTTTCAAAAACTAAAGTTGTTAAAAAAAATACCCCAATTTGTTTTTAAAGCATTTCAAATACAGAAGAAGCAGTTAATACTAGTTTAGTTACCTTGGAAGATTCTTCTCAAAACTTCAAGTTTAATCTACTTTTGAATGGAAAAGAAGCCTGTACGACGTGAATGTAGTGTTTTTATAGGGGATGCAGGACAATATTTTTATTACTTTATCTTTATTAAAGAATATAATAAAATAGAAAGAAACGGGGCGGGTCTATAAAATCCCTTCTATCGAATTCATCTTTATATAGGCCTGTATAGCGAAGGCATTTATCTCATCCCCGCTCTACATTCTCTTTCGGAATAGAGAGGAACACGAAGAGACTTTATTATTTTTAGGAAAAGCGTCCATAATAAAAATATGAGGCAAGGAGAAGACTCTGAGTCATTTACGACGCGATCCTAAAAATCAGTAGCCGGCAGAACGCCATAGATTGGTTCGTAAAACGTGTCCCACCCCTTCCTCCCTCCTTCCCTCTCCCTTTGAAAGGCGGCCGTCAGTCCGACACCCGAGTCTAAAGGAGAAAAGCACCGATAGGATGAAATAAAAAGAAATTGTTTAACAGACTAAATAATTTTTCATACGGACGCGATTCTATGCTAATAGAACTCTTTTCAAAGGTCGAGGTAGAGCCTGGTGTGTTGGCTATATTGTTTTCTTAAGACAAAGGAAAATTGATAAGTATGTGGACAATTACAAAGACGTTATAATGGGCTTCAAAGTGTCCAGTCCATCAAAGTTAGTTCGAATTGTTTCAAGCCATACCTTAATTTTGGATAATAAAGACATAGATACAGATATGGCTTAAAAAAATACGGACTAACTGGTTACTTCGTAGCCATTTCTAACTTCTTTGTTGTTCAGATACCGTTAGGATGTACCGCTTCCATTATTGAAGCTGTGTATAGTCCTTGTGGAATATGAAATACTTTTGTCTAAGATCTATAACTATTCTATATAGGGTACGAGAAAATTTACAACCGAGTGACGTTTTTACAAGGTTTCCTGCCCTTCCCACTTCTTACATATTGATGACTCCTGTTCGACAAGAAATCCACCTGTTCAGTTTGATTTAGTTAACGCAAAGAAACATGGTCGTTCAATTTTAAAAATCCCATTCACCCTTAGACATCACGAGCTTCTCTCAATCTTTCGCATACATCCCTTCTCTGCTAAGGTTCTCCAGTTTTGAGAATTTATTATTCAGTATCTTACATTAAACATCGTGTATTTACATGATATAATAACGGCTGTGTGGGCGGATCGAAGTACAATGGGATGGTTCTATGGGAAATAAATTTTGAGTTGAAAATGCAATATCTGGGACACACTAAACGAGTTATGATTGGAGCAGTGTTTTGGGAATGACCCCTTAATTAAACTAGAAAGCATTGCCTTTCAGTTCCTTACTCAAATTTAAGGGGTCATCCGTAAAACACTGCAATCATAACTTATAAACTGTGGCCCTTATTTAGGGCAAAATTCATAAAAGTTACAAAATTTTCGACTCAAAAATTATTTCCCATAGAAGCATCCCACTCTATTTCGGTCATACCATCCTTTGTGGAACGCCCTGTAATTAAATCTATTAAAAACCACTAGGAATTCAGCACAGTTATTACTTAGCAATAATTAAATGAAATTCGAATGTTTATATATCTCAAAAGCATTTCGCAGTAACGCCACCTTATAGGCTGAATCCACCTAATGCTATCTCTACGAGCGCCTGTAAAACTGTTCACCTGCCATACACTAATGCTCTTCTAAATAAGAGATTTTTTGAATCCAACTAGCTTGATGCTTAAATGAAACCTAAGAGATGATTCCCATCATTTTCGACTCAAAATTCATTCTCCATTGACCCATCCCACAGCACCTCGGTATTACCACACCCTGTACAGTTCAAATGTCAGTTATTAGTCCAGTTTCAATGAGAGGAAATCACGCTACATTTTAGGATATAAACAATTGCGAAATAAGAAAGAGTTAAGTAAAAGGGATCAAGTAAAGAAAGAAAGAAACAAACGATGAAGCGAACGTAATTCTTAAACCCAAGAAAATCCCATCCCATAGTTAAACTTTCAGAAATTGATCTAAAAGTCCTCTAGATCGTGGAAGAAATGAACCGAGGGAATTTCAACTCGAAATGCTACTATAGTTTGATGTATTAGCCCCGGATTTAAGCTATGGCTTTAGTAGTCTTTCCAGCTGAAAAAAAAGACGAAGGAAATCCCCGATCCAAAAAGTCAGCTGACGTCGAAAGATTGGAATCGTATCCTTAAAACCGGAGTGGGTAGTCAGTCATAAATCCAAACTAAAGGAAGTCAGTACTGTTCCATTGAAATAACAAAAGAAAAAAAGAGTTGCAGGAAAGATGCACCAATTGAATCCGTTCACTTCCTCCAAGAAAGGTCTATCAGAAATTAAGAGAGATGATGTTCTGTGGACGATTTATATTTTAAAATATCCCATAATCTTTGGACCACAGTTTTTAAGATATGTTTGGAGTGATTTACGGATGACCCCTTAGTTAAATTAGCATTGACTTCCAGTTTCTCATGCTAATTTAAAAGGGTCATCCTTTAAACACAATAAACATAACTTGAAAAGAACACTGCCCTTAATTGCCGATGTCCAGTCCTTTCAGAAGCACACAGTATATGAAGAAAGTGAAGTTTAAGAGATTTTATTCGCTATTTACGTTAAAAACCAGCCTCAACAAATCACAAAATTGTAATATTCAAGTAAATGCAGAATAGATTCATGGTCAATATGAAGCAAAAAGGAAGGAATGGCAAAAATATCGATAAGTATTCGAACCACTTTTTTATTGTTTAGGAAAACGACCAGTTTCCATCTAGAGAAATCGATCCAGAATGACTTTTCTACTCTCTCTTTCTCTCTCAATGGAGTGCATACCATTCTTAATACGCAATACGTATAAAGCTAGAGTTATAGTAACGCGTAGCGTGTTTAAAGCGCATACTGAACTGACCAAAAACATTCTTCTTATTACCCCCGACGGATTTACCAAAAAACCTTTACTTCCGCTGAAGCTAAGACGACTTTCATATTCTTTTCCAAACCCAAGGCGCTTCCACCAAGTTCTTTCCCCCCCCCATTCACAAAAATAGGCATAAAGCATTAGGTGACGAGACTCTGACGGACTATGGCTTGTAGCTAGACATTCAACGAATTTCTATCCCGAAATCGATTTGAAAATAATAATAAAAAATACAACATCATAGAGAAAAATTACTGTGCAGTCCCACCTAAAGGACGAAGTTACGGTATGAAGTTTCGAGTGCTTTAGGGATGACCCCCTTAATTAATTTAGCATTCCCTTTTAGTTTCTTACTTAAATTTAAGGTGTCATCCGTAAAGTACTCCATTATCATAACTTCTTTGGTGTTTCCCTTATTGCAAAATGTGGTAAAAATATGAGCATTGGTGTACGGCGGGGCACAGTTTTACAGGGGCTCGTAGAGATAGCATTAGGTGGATTCAGCCTATAAGATGGCTTCACTGCGAAATGCATTTTGTGATAAGGATTAAATAATAATTTTTTAATTATTACAAAATAATAACTGCACTGAATCACACGTGGTTTTAATAGATTCTATAAAGATTTATGTACAGGGTGTTTTACAAAGGATGGTATGACCGATATATGGGCGATTTTGAGTGGAAAATATAATTTCCATGACATTTTGACATAAGGGGCATTGTACAAAAGTTATAATTGGAGTATTTTAAGGATGACCCCTTAAACTTAATTAAGAAACTGAAAGAAAATGTTGAATTAATTAGCACTAACGTTTTGGAACACCTTGTATAAGACCTCAGAACGATTAAAGATACAATTGGGCTGTGGATTCATGGGTTATTTCATAAGTTCTCATCTCCTGTATAGGCTTAAAAATCGTCTCCAAGTCCCTTTTCGTAAAGATAGTCTCCAGTTTTAAAGTCAAACTCCCTTTACAATAGCGAAACTTTTACAAGCTTATGGCTCGCATCTCATTGTATATTCAAAACGCGTTTAAAATTATTTATATTCAACAAATACAAACTTTTGCTCAAAACCTACAAGTATATTCCCGATGGGATACTATTAAGCATATTTATGACTTATATATACATAAACATAGACGGAAACAACTGTAATATATTATCCCAGACAAACCCAGAGGCACGTATTAAGCATATTTTTACAAAAGAAAAGTTGGAGGAACCAGTATTGGACATTTTCCTTCTCAACGAGTTACACATTTTAGATAATAATATATATATATGCCTACTAGCCACTAAACCTTGTCCATGTATTGTGTAAAATCCATTCGTAAGCACGACGAGGCCTTCTTCAGAAACGACAGAAGTTCAAACATAGAAGTAAATAAAATATGAAGTTACGAAAGATCTAAACTCATACATAGTTTCCCCCACTGTTTCCAGGCTGTTAGTGAGTCACGAGAATGGCTAGCGTTCAGTTTGAATTAGCACTTGACTCACATAGGGCCTGACAACACTGCGCTGAAGTTTAAGCTGTGAGAGATGAGAGGAATTATCTTTAGCCCCAAATAGTGAAAACTATTTTAGAAAAGGTCCTTATTACCCGCTGAAATTCAAAGCCTAAATTGTTGAAAATTTGAAGGGACGTCACTCTTAAGTAGTAGGCACGTGCAAATTGGCGGCCATCTTGAAAAATGGCGGCAAAGTAATTGATGCAATTGGCCTTCTCCTATGCAGCGCCACTGGCGGAGGGACTGGAAACTACTCCCATAGAGACTGGGTAACTTGCGAAGGTTCGTATAATCACCACCAGGTGGCTCGAGCACCACGCCATCTAACGGTTACTCTGCGAACCTTCGTAAGTTACCCATTGTCTATGGGACTAGTTACCAAACTCGCCACAAGTGGCGCTGAATAGGAATAAGGCAAATTATGTAAATAATCCTATCTTAGCATTTTATTTTTAATTTTTTCAAGTTAAGAAAAATTATTGGCTTTACTTCGAGAAAATAAACTTCTCTGTATCATACGCATTCCCTCTCAATGTTTCTCGATGTGGAATCGAATCCATTAAAGTATCCCGAGAACACAATGAACCACTCTCCCCTCTCTCTCTCTCTCTTTTAAAAATCCCATAGAATTGTAAAGGCAGCTAGCTATAGGGGCTCCTGGAGTTTTTAAAAAGCACCAGGCTATTATATATCAGCCATTATTTGCCCCATCTATTCATAAACCGTATATACTCACTCGATTCTTTACCTAGAAATAGAAGTTCTATTGTATACACGAAAAAGGCCCAGTCTGGCTTTATTATATAATAGAAAGTAAAATAAAATTTAGACTCTATGATGAATTTGAACACCCACTCAATGTCCTCATGGCTTCCCTTTCGCGCCCTTTTTCTATTTTTATTTTCTTTAAAAGGCTGTTGGTGCAGGAGAAACATGCTAGTAATACAATCAAAAGATTTCGTAGAAGGGCGCAGTACAGGATGCTTGATGCTAAGGGGTCGCGTTAAATGTTTAAACAAAAGACACATGAATATTGAAGCACAAAATGAGACAACAACAACCAAATGGTTTTTGGGTCACAATGACTGCAGGGTTCGTACGGAACCTGGATAAGTCAGGGATATGAAAATTAGGGGGATAAGTCAGGGATTTAATGGTTTTTCCTAAAAAGTCAGGGATATGTCAGAGATTTCGTTTGGTATATCAAACGATGCTTCGAGAAATACTAAATATGAGACAAGTGTGATGAAGTGGGCTCTGGTAAGCACCTTAAAATGGTCAGAGATATTGCCAAAATTTGGTCAGGGATATCCAGGAAAAGTCGGGGATTTTCAATGTAAATATTTCGTACGAACCCTGGACTGGCAGCACTTTATATTGTTGCATATTCATCGGTGAATTGAAGCAATGCAAGTGTTGCAGCTAGGGCTATGGTATACCGACAGTAAAAATGGGCAAATTTTTATTTTGGCCACGGGCTTCCCAAAATTCGCTTTCCTCTTTGGAAACGATCCATCACGAGAGAAGCGTGCTTCCAGTTTCGGAATAAGGACGGCCGAGCTCAAATCATTTAAAGAATGCCATAAAATCAAAGACACCCCTATGCCCTTAAGGCCGCCATTTTTTATAGATTATCTATGTACCGGGAAATATTCGTATTTATTGCAAATTCAGGATGACATTTGGAATTAAGATATGCTAGAAGAGGAAATTTTAAGCTGTAAGGTATAAGCCTGTATACTTTGCCAGTTTTTGAAGTTGTAACTCTTGCTATATTGGGGAGATTCTTGATAATGTAATAGTCCAAATTGTTCTCTGCTATTAAAAATTATTCATTTCAAAAGGGTTGAGAAAATATGATTTAAAAACTTTCAATTTACATCGAACTCAGCATGTGGAAAAAGTATGAACAGAAAGCTAATATTGCTATTCATGTTCTTAGTCTCTAGATATCTTTAAGAATGCATACAGCTAATTGGAATTATTGTGTACTACGATTTTCACTCAACGTATTGAGACGGACTTTTTTATGGGAAAAGCTAGACTTATGATTATGTAGGACGAATTTTACATGGCGAATAATCTATCTTACTGCACATTGAACCTTGCGCGCGCCGCCTAGGAACTGTCGTTGTTACCAACGGAGCTATAAATCACAGCTAGAAAGACGTACCAATTATACTCAAGCCCTGCCCACAAAACCAATATAGAAATTAACATGGGAGATATATAGGGGCACAATGATTCCAATTATTTGTATGTATTCTTAATATAACAGAGAAAAATATGCTGTAAAGAGTTTCATTAACTCTTCTTCTTATTCCACCACGTGCACGATATTACAATCCTACAAATGTCATTCAACACGAACGAGACCAGAATTTGCGCGTGATGGCGCGAGAAACGTTAGCTGGTCAACTTTTTGGCGGGAGATTATCATAAACGACACCGAAGTTTGGCCTGGTAAGGTTGTCTGCAATGGGGCTTAAACTATGCTTTAGGAATACGTAATAATATTCCGTAGGATATTGGGTTCGCGTTGAAGCTAAGTAAAGCTAAAATTTCCACTTTTTCTTTTTGAAATATTTTTCATTTTTTCACCCCTTCCTTCTACTTCTCCTTGTCTGCTTCACACAAAAACGAAACTGTATTTCCCGAAATATTTTTCCGCTTGGCATTCATCCTCCTTACGCGTTCCTTCTAGCCAAGTTCTATTTTTCTTTTAACAGAAACTTAGAAAGGATATGAAAATTTTCAAGATGAAACTTTTTTTCGGGTCAAAAGAAAGAGTCGACTGATGGAAAAAGAGAAAGAAAAAAGTTGAATGCGTTTTTCGTATTCCCATATTTTATTTTTACTTTTCCTCGATTTCACTAAAAGGGTGGAGGGGGGTCGCCAAAATATACATGCATTTATTAACATCAGAGGAAAAAACATCTGGATATTTCTCGGGTTTGCCGACATCGTAAATTAACCGATGTCCATATCGAAGTTTTACTGGAACTATTATTTTCGTCGAGATAATTATCAAGCGATTTTTACCGATTATCAACAGATTAATCAGCAATAATCGGTAAAATTAAGGTCGAACCGATTAATCGTAAAAGTGCCATATCAGTCACCAATATCGGTTTGTGCCCAACACAATAGCTTAGAGACAACTTCCCCCCCTCACTCTCCTACATTCCTATTTGCTACTGATACTACAGTTATAATAACCGAAATCACTGAACTTTCAATTACAAATCTCTGGTAATCGAATAAAGCAAGTTAAATCGAGATACTTGGGTTGAAAAAAAAAACCATCACTATCAAATAAAAAGTATGTCCCTAGTTTGCACTGAACAATAAAACCTAAGCTAGTATATGAGACTGCGATTTTTTCTTTCTCCTTTTCTCTCTTCCAACCCATTTGATTATAACAAGAAAAAGGGCAGCTATTAATTTGTCCAAGACCGGGAAAGAAGAAGAAAAACTAAAAGAAAAGCCTTAACTCTCTTTGTCCGACAAAGAGGTCCGGGTTAAGGGTAGTTAGTTTTTACTCGTTACTTATTTTTGGGAGAGTCCCTTGCAGTCCATTCCTCTCAACGTCCACTGACTAGCTATAGCTCCCAAGACCGTGCACTTTCCATAGAAATACCATAAAAGTTCTAAGCGAGCTAGACTCTAGGCTACATGTATGTAGATACCAGTTTTAATTTGGTCACCATCCAGTCGCACTGGCCCTAGGGTAAACTAGCAACTTGCAGTCTCAGAAGGGGCCTAAAAAAATACGGTAGTCTATGTGAATTTTGAATCAATACAAGCTTGAAACGTAGTCTAATGGAAGGGGTCTTCATGGTAAGTGGTGAAAGTGTGAGGGAAGTTTGCAGAAGTTAATTTATTCGAGTCGTTTTAAGTCGTCAGCTACCAAATGGAACGTTAGATATTACTCTAGTCTTAATTGGTATTTACTTCACAAACATTTACTTCTGTCACAGCTAAAACAAAGCCGGATAACCGGATTTCGTTCCAGGCGAGGACCGCTAGGATGGAACCTATGTTACTAAGCCTTAGCAACTAAGCCTCGGTCTTTATATAATATAAAGAATACAATAGAACTTAAACCACATCTCCTCTTCTTCATTTGTTAAGTACTAGGTTATTTTAGAGTTACAGAGAAGCACATATATAGCTTTCTACACACTGAACAGAGACCTTAGTTCAGATATACACAGAATTAAGCGCCATAATCCTTTTATTTATAAAGAAGGAGAAATATAAAGGATTAAATGAATTAAGCCAATTCGGATGAAGGAGGAGTAAAATATTTTGGTATCCCATATTGCAGACTCCATGAATGTTCTTTGACCCTTTCCACTCACTTTGACCCTAAGAACACGTGATTTAATTTATGGCAGACTTATCAGAAACACCCTACTGCCTTTAATCGCAAAAAGAGTTTATTTTAAAGTGAATTATATTTAATATTTAAATAGTGGATTTAGATGTTTCTAATTAATTAAAAGGGTAGCTCGAGATGAAAAGGTAAATGTTTTTGAGTATACGAGTCACGAGTGAGAATCTTAATGAAGAAATTCATTAGTAGAAAACCAGTTAAAGAGTGCAAGGGAAAGCCGTTTTTTGTTCTGTAAAAATTGTACTGAGCGTACGCCTTCAAAATAATAAAAAAAAAGAGTCCATTAAAATGACACATTCACTTTACAAAGGGAAGATAAAAACTGAATAGTCTACTGTTATATATAAGAAAGCACCCGGCTCTTTTTTCAGGGTCTATATGAAAACGTTTAAAACGAAAACTTTAGGCCTACAACTTGCTCAAATAATTTAAATTTAGAAGAGAAATAACCAGGAAATACTACACTTGTATACTTCCTAATCAGTTTTAATCCTGCAGTTTCACCTCCCCTTTAAAATCCACAGTACCGCTTGGTGAGATTAACTGCAAAAAGCCTTTTTTCTTTTCCTCTCTCTCGAGCTAGTGCTAGCACTATATTCATTTACTTTCAGGGCGCGCAACTAGGGCTATTTAATAAGGCTAAAACATTAAGGGCTTGTTGGATGGCCATATAAGTCGAGCTAGGGTGCCGGGCGTCCCTACCTCTCACTATAATGAACCTCCATTTTCATCTCCTCTATCTCTTCCAGTTCGCAAGTTACGATAAATGTTATTAAAGCATTTTTTACTTCAAGTTGCGTTTGAGAGAGAGAAAGAGAGAGATGGGAGTGTTACTTCTTTTACATACCTCCTAAGGAGAAGTCCGGTGAAAATCTGACATGTATACATGTGATAAAAATAGACTTACAGCATCCCGGAGGACCAAGAGCAATAGAGCATCCGTAGAGAGGATGAAAAGGGTAAAGATTTAAGCCAAGACTACTACTGGCTTCGCGTTTTTATTTATTAGCGAAGATACAAAGGATGTTTTTTTTTACGTTGGATTATTGAGTAAGGGAAAAACATAAGCAGGTCGCACTAAATTTAAGTAGAAAAAAAAAAGAAAAGAAAATTGTTTTATCTAGAAGATGGAGTCTTTAATCTTGGGCTTCTTTTTCTTCCCCGGTTATGTTTTGTTTATGTGAAAGATAGTTTTACGGCTTCTTTACATAACAAAGGGAAGATATAAGGCGTTTAAGAGCAACCAACAAGGCAGTGCCATGCAATTTTTTATAGAATGAGAAATTTCTTAAATTTGCCTAAAAGAGAAGTGGTTGTTATTTTTCTTTATTTTCATACGGACGGTTTCACTAGCACTTTAGGTTATAAAGTTAATATTTCAAATAGAGCATAATCCATTTAGTTATATATACATATAAAAAGAATGTATATACCCCCAAGATGTGTATACGCAACAGTGAATTTTCTCATCTCAAAGGAGACTAATGCACCTGAGATAGGACTACTAAATATTCCAACTACAAGCATTACCGAAGGTAAAAGCACGTTTTCCTAAAATAGGATGGAGAGGTTACAAGTGTTTCTTTAGAATTAGGGTAATATCCACTAGTTCTGTCCTCATAATCTTTCAATTCAGTTAGGTAATACTTCAAACGATCATATACTAAACTTCTTACCACATCAGAAGTTAGTAATTTCCACACCGCGAAGTATAAGACTCATGATGTCTTAGCGTTGAGTTATGACGTCCAAAATTTTAAATAGGACAATTTTTCCTACGATACTCTTAAGTGGTTACCGTTTGAAGTATAAAATTGACAGATTACTGACGTCCCAAATGTAGGTCCAAATAATGCTAAAAGGTCAAAGGTTAAGAGAAAACCATACATAATCTAAGCCTAACAACGAAAAAACTAGGGCAAGCATTGAAACATTATTCCTTGATTAAGAGAACCAACACGTTCACCGAGAGTAGAATGAACCTAACTACCCAATTAAGTTAATTAAAAACCGATAATCCCTGGAAATCCCGTCCTCCCCTTCTCCTTATCGTGCGTTTAAGTAATAACGTATACAATCAGGAATGCATACATCTAATAGGAATCATTGTGTATACTACATCCATTTTCACTCAACGTATCTAATTGGCTTTTGTGGGAAGAGCTAGCTAGACTAATCATTATGTATGACGAATTTTACCTCGCGTTGCAAATTGCACCCTCGTCTGACCTGACCTCGCATGGCTAACAACCAATGAAACGACAGTTAGAAAGACGCCATCAGAATTATGAGGCGTGACGGATAGTAAGTTCTCAAGCCCGGCCAACAACACCCGCGTAAAAATTAGCAAAGGAGCACAATGAATCCCAGTAGATGTATGCATTCCTGATACAATCCATACACGGCCATACAAGCTTATTCAATTCATTCCTAGAACAGAGCCCAAACTAAACCATTCATCTTTAGGGGGCCCATGTTGAAACGGGTCAGGTCGTTAGTTATGTATACCTTTTCTCCGGAATTGGACAGCTTATTCACTAGGCACATTTTGGGGGAAAATGGAAAAGGGACCCGGTGAGAGGATTGAGCGTATTACAAAACATTACTCCGCAATTATCTAAATTAGCAAGGCTCGTTTTGCTATAGGGTAATAATAATGGATAGATTTCTGTCAATGACAGAGGAAGTATGTACCTTATATACTACCCTAAAAGGTATATTCGAACCTGCTATTTATAAATGAGAATTAAACGAGATATACTTATGCCAATTAGACGATAAGGAACATACATCAATAGAAGTAAACAAATAAAATCTTGCTAAATATTGTTAGAAAATGCTGATTGAAAACCTTGTAGTTTTGTCTTCGATTCAGTGATCCTTTATCCAAACCTTTATGATGCTAGAGATGCTCTAATAATAAATTACTTGGTGGCAACACTGCAGCGCATGCGCAGTTAAAGTTAAGAAATTAGGGGAGGAAATTTCTCTAGCCCCTTTAGTGCATGTACACTAGCTAAAAGAAGTGATATCTAGTTTATTAGGGAGAAGCTATAAGATGCCTAAGCATTCACGCGCTATAGTCCCAGTTCCCCTTTCAAAATACAAGAGGGGACGTAAAAGGAGGCCGGGCTATTTCGCCTCTCCTCAGTCGGAAAATACGTAATTTTCGTCATTCACGCCGTGCTGACGTGAGTTTTCAAGAACTAATGAGATGCTGGCTGTAATTTAGAGGCGGGGATTAACTCCGGACCTACGTTTGGACTGGATATAAAGCTGCGGAAATGTGGCGAATTCATTCCTTCTCCCTAATAAACTAGATATCACTTCTTGCTATCTATAGAAAATAGAGCTTCTTAACTCGATGTAGAAATTTTCACATCTTGTGATAAACCTCCGCTAACGTGAATACGATTCGATACGATGGAAAATTATATACCAGCTTAAAAGGACTATTCATAATTTTAGATCAAACGAGGTATATACATATATGAATATATAGAAATTAGATATATATTAGATAATAAGTTTATATATCTATACAGAATGTATAGAGATGGGTCGTTCGAAGGCGCAATAAGGATTAATAACAAGGCACACAATATTAGGAATTTTCCAATGTTATTCAAGCCAGTCGCAGTTGCAGGATTACAAGAGATTCCTGTAACATATTCAAAGGGAGTGCCGGCGCTAGAAACCATTTCGAAATTACGATACTACAGATGAGACGGGTTATATTTGGCTATAGAATTCCCTAAATTGAAATTGGACACCGCACGAACCCTGCACTATCAATATTTCCTAGTCGGAAACATAATTCCGCTTATTAGATGTTCGTACTAATTATACGATGAGAATTATACATAAAACGTGGCGAGGGACAATTGTTCGATTGTCCCTGCTCGGCAAGGTTCGAAATCTCGCGTCTCAGTTTAATATCTCAGAACTGATTTTCTTAAATAGTTGAACGACATTCCATAAAGCATAAGTTCATAAGAAATGTTCCAGTTTGCCCATCACTGGTTACAACTGGAGCTTGTCACGAAGTGATTGAAGTAGGTCATAGATTCGAGGCAAAGCGACGCCTGGTTGGTTTTGGTGCTGTCAAAGGCTTAGTACAGACTAAATAGGACATAGATGGAAGTCCAGCAAAACTAATTAACCGAGTGTAGTACTTCAACTCTTGCTTGTCGTTCTGCTAGAACTAGCTCGAGCTGTAAGTCTGTAGCATTACGAAGTATAGGTAGTGTCATACTTATGGAGGAACAAATCTTATAAACTTATGCATATATTAATACTAGCTTTACAATATTTACTATACAGGGCGTTCCTGAAAAGTCCGTCAGAAATGTTCCAAGGGACATTGTTTTCTAGTTAGGATTGGAGTATTTTACGATTGACCCCTTTATAAACAACTTTTTCATGGACATCACTCCAAAGTGAAGAAGACTTAGGTTCCTATCCGCGGCCATCTTAGAAAATGGCGACTAGAAATATATAAAAAAAACTTCCTTATACTAAAATGAAGTGAACTAATACACGTGTTTTATGAATGGATATTTGGCTTTGAAATGTGACCATGTTTAAAATGGCGGTAGAAAAAAGTATCGTGCTAATTATGATAATGTCCTTCCTCTTAAGCCTGGAAAACAATATTTTATTTTAAATACACGCGTCCGAAATTATACCAAGAGAGCTCTTATTTCTGCAAAAGTATTCGCTCGCTTCGAAGCTGCCACTATGCAAATAAGAGTATAATATACGGCTGTCATACTGGAATACAAAGGTTATATATATTTCTCGGGGATAGTTACACACCGAGCGGCGTTTCTAAAACAACAAAATACGGCATGGGAGAAAATCTACCTTAGCTTGATATATGCCTATTTGAGAGGAGGTTACGGTTGTGGCTGCATTGCGGTTCGGTGTCTCTAATCACCTTTGTTTCCATTAGCTAATTTTACACGAACCATGACGGTAAATTATTACTTAAGGCAAGGCAAGAACACATATGAGAGTTGAGAACTTATAATTAGAGATACGAGCTCTCCCTCTTGTATTGGTAAGCTGTGATGCACCCACTATAAGAACACCGAAAACACGTGTGAAGGGACACAACAGGGATCAACCTTATCTTGAAGTAACGTTCTCGGGTCTTTAATGGGTTCCTGTTTAAAGTCAAGTGCTTACTGATAATCGGTGACGCACCAGGATCCCGACACGGAAAAAACACTGGAGAAGGTGGCACTAAAGGGCTCAATCTTATCTTGAAGTAACGTTCTTGGGTCTTTAATGAGTTCCCCTTTAAGGGCACGTGTAATGCGCTTGCAGCAAGTAATTAGGAAGTTGACCGGGTAACCCCAAGCCCGGGTTCAAGAGGAACTTGAAGTTCAAAGTTAACAAGGTTGTTTATAGTAGATCTTAACTCAGAAGGGTGTAAGTAAATCTGGTGAGTCCCAAAAACAAAACCTAACCCGCTTTAACAGCGCCATTCGATATAATTAAGTCATAATTTATGCGTAATTAGTGAAAAAAAACCAAAGTTTAACTGTATGAATATGGAAATTGGACACGAATGTATAGACTTTCGAATACAATCGCTAGCGTGTAATCTAACGAAGCGTGTGTAATTAATTCACAAATTAGGATCATATTTTGAATTTAATAGAGGGAACAAAAACCTTCCAGACAAATTCGAATATAATTTAGTTAACAAAGCCGTCTACGCGATGGACTTTGATAATTTATGGTACAGGTAAGATTCTTATCTAAGCACCAGCGCCTAATCGAAAGACCTTGAAATAAATGACGGACGGCCCATAAGTTTAAAATCTCCGTTCATACTCCCCTTTATCTCAAGAGCAATATCCAATCAAATCCGCGTCGTGCGTCCTGTTCCCCGTTTATAACTAAGTATCCCTTCTCCAGTTCCAATTTTAACGAAGGACCTTAAGTAATTAAGACGTTCCATCGTTAGTTTCCTCCAATTACGACATTATTATCTTGCCTATACGATGTGGTTCAGATTCGGGAAATAAAGCGTAACGAAAATGTTACTTGAACACGCTCTAGCACCTTGTTAATTACGTTGTTACCCCGGGAGAAATCTTAAAGGACAATTAAGGTAATTAGGGACAACTCTTCTCTAAGTCTTGAGACGAGGAAGGAAAAAAAACACAGCTCATCTCGACAGATGAGAGGGGTTTAATTGAAAGGTGTACATACAGCCATAAGTTCATGAGATATGTTCCTTACGTAAGTTTGTCACTGGTTACAAACTGGAGCTTGGCATGAAGTGATTGAAGTATGTCATAGATTAGAGGTAAAGCGATGCCTGGTGAGGCGCTGTCCAAGGCTTAGTGCAGACTAAATAAGAAGATGGAAGTCCTGCAAAACTAACCGAGTGTAGTACTTCAATTCTCGCTTGTCGTTCTGCTAGAACTAGCTCGATCTGCAAGTCCCTAGCATTACGAAGTACAGGTTGAACTTATAGAAGATATCTTGTAAACGTATGACACAGCTAATAATTTCCAAACGTTTTTGTCTAAGCGGTATGTGTACAGACCTTTTAAGAAATATTTTGTTCATTCGTAGTGTTTACCATAAGTTGATATGATATTTTCATAAGTTTAACAATGATAACTGATAGCTAGTAGTCTAATGAGTCGACTGACGTAGGTGAAACTTAAGACTCTCGTAAAGCGACGCCTGGTGAAGTAACTGCAAAATTCTAGAGTCTTAGCTCTCACTTAAGTGTAGGAAGCGTCAACCTTACGTAACATATCTTATAAACTTACATTCTTACACTGCTAATGAGCTGTACGATAGAGGGCAGCTAGAAAACAATTGCTCGTTAACCTTGTCTTGCCTCCCGTTACTTTTAAACGCGGCAGTCCACGAGATGACACGGTTTATAGTAAGATGACACGAGGGTAGCACACAATACAACGTCGTTAAAGTGTTTACGTCAACTCAAATTTCTAAATGTCATTTACTTTCACCCTATACCTTCGCTTTAAATGAGTTTTCTCTACAGAAAAACCTACAAACCATGTTGGAATTACAAAAGTTGCTCGGGGAGACGGGGTCAACCGTAAAAACATCGTTTTTTAAAAATCCTTATCCCTAGACATTAGTTCTTGTTTGATGATGCCAAAAACATTTCTTGGAAAACGTTCTCTAAACTAATTTGGCCAAGGCTTAACGGTAGATTGTCTCTTTGTAGTTTGTACCAATATTTTTTCTTCGCTGCATCTTAACCACGAGACACAAATAAACTATACGTACAAGAACAATATTTTCAGAGCCTTCCTAAGTAATATCAAAGGAAGTTCATACCCTTAGCTTCGTATAGGAAGTCTTTAGGGGGTTGCCAAGGCTTAGTGTAAAAGAAAATGCCACAGTCAACAAGAGAAAGTTTGTCTTGGCACACTACATAATACAAGCCCCTTCAGAGGTCAAATACAGTGTCTGTCGTTTTCAGTTCAAAAAACTCTTCGCGTTCACAACCGAAATTGAAAACTGGGCCTGACATAAACCTAAATGCACAGAGAAACGACATCGCCAAGGGAATACAAGTACGCGGACTCGCGAACTGTTCCAGGACTTGCTGTTGATCTCTTAATTTTATTTAAACGGACAGTACTTTTGGGTTTAATTAAGATAAAACACTTACCCGTGCTGCATTCGCCGTTGTAAACGATACGCAGATGTCTTCTAGATTTGCAGGCTTCGACCCTGAGTGTGCATTCGTTAGAATACGTTTTGCCATCGGATCCACAAACCGGTTTCACATCTTCCGTGCATCCAGCGTTACATCGGCAGATTGGGTTACGATTATCATCTAACTGGCAAACTTGCGAAGCTGGACATTCGACCCCTTCGCATGGATCTAAAAAATATAAAATAATACGGTATTTTAACTAAAACGTTTTGATTTATTTTTTTCTATGATAAGGTACTAATATTTTTCATAGTTTGTTAGATACTAAAGATTCTGGTCTGAAACCATTTTTTTCACACGCGAGAAGAACAATTATTATTAAAAAAAACATTAATAAAATTATAAATTACTAACGTCGATAACTTGCAACCAATATTTCACTTTTAGCAGGTTGAATTAATAAATATTACAAAAAATCATTTGAGTATTATCATAAGCGAATAATCCTCTTTAAGTATCCATCAGTTTATCTTTGGCGGAACGTCCCTTAAGAGAGATCGGGTGCCAAAAATACAAAAGAGATTTTCTACCTACCATCGTTTTTAAACAAGCACGCGCTGGTATAGACGACTTTGGTGGGAAAAATTAGTAAACGAATACCTCTCCCCCAATTAAGGGGATTTTTTTTTAAATCACCTCTCAAGGGTCGTACTAAGAGTACACTAAAGGAAAGGCATTCACGGTGGTAACGTCTCACATAATTTAATACCGGTTAGGGTGAGACGGATTATAGGCTACAAGGAGATGGACTAGTAGTCCTCAATATATGCCATTCAGAGATACCAACTTAATGGTCGATTATGAATTTATGATATTTCTAAATGTGAAATACAAAATTTAACTTGAAAAATGGTAAATAAACCTCGCATAAATAAAATTCTTAAAAATACGCGGTAAATACAATTTTGCAAAGGCTGTGAAATTAATTTAATCGTATGGGAATTACCGAATGAATTAAGATTCTTTGAAAACATGGTAATTTGGGTGTTGGGATAAATATTAAGCTCCCATTCAGGCACACTTTCCATGGAATTCCGTAAAACTGAATAAACAGAGGAAAGTAAAAGTTTCGTTTTCGTTTTCGATATAAATAAAAGAAAAACCATGAGGGAATTTTAAATTAAGATCTAGGGAACGGTTCGAATTTCGAAAGAGAGAGAGTTTTCGAGAGGATCAGAGTGTTTACGCAAAACTAAACTTAAATTATTCAAGACACCCTGGAAACTCCCAATCCCCATTACCCTAGCCCCGTTGTCTGATTGACAATACGCTTTTCAGGGTTAAAACGTTGCAAGTAAAACTCTTAAAAATTGCACGTTGCAACTAAATTGCCAGTAAAACTATTGTAAATTTCACTTTGCGACTAAATTGCCAGTAAAACTATTGTAAATTTCACTTTGCGACTAAATTGCCAGTAAAACTATTGTAAATTTCACTTTGCGACTAAATTGCCAGTAAAACTATTGTAAATTTCACTTTGCGACTAAATTGTCAGTAAAACTATTGTAAATTTCACTTTGCGACTAAATTGCCAGTAAAACTCTTAAAAATTGCACGTTGCGATTAAATTTCTAGTAAAACTATTGTAAATTGCACATTGCGACTAAATTGCCAGTAAAACTATTGTAAATTGCACGTTGCGACTAAATTGCCAGTAAAACTATTGTAAATTGAGCGTTGCGACTAAATTGCCAGTAAAACTATTGTAAATTGAGCGTTGCGACTAAATTGCCAGTAAAACTATTGTAAATTGAGCGTTGCGACTAAATTGCCAGTAAAACTATTGTAAATTGAGCGTTGCGACTAAATTGCCAGTAAAACTATTGTAAATTGAGCGTTGCGACTAAATTGCGAGTAAAACTATTGTAAATTGAGCGTTGCGACTAAATTGCGAGTAAAACTATTGTAAATTGAGCGTTGCGACTAAATTGCGAGTAAAACTATTGTAAATTGAGCGTTGCGACTAAATTGCGAGTAAAACTATTGTAAATTGCACGTTGCGACTAAATTGCAAAGTAAAACTATTGTAAATTGCACGTTGCTACTAAAATGTGAGTAAAACTCTTAGGAAGTGCACGTTGCAACTAAACCGCAATTCAAACTTTTGTAAATTGCAAAAACTCCCTTCAATATTACCAGGATTTAATTAAATAAGTTAAAATTGAATTTGTTTTCGAAAACTACTAAAAAATAAATGTACCTTTTTCAAAAGTTGGGGGTAAAATATAGTCTGCTGTGTTGAATACTTTGTCTATTTTTATTCACTCGGGACTCTTACAGAGTTTCTGCACTAAAACCCAGTTGAAATTCATGGAAATTAGGAGAAAACGAGCCGGTTCAACAGACATACAAGCGTAAATTAATGTAGGCGTCCAATTAAAAGTGGTTGTATAGGCGGAGGCTAAAAGATTTTAGGTCGGGCAGACGTCCTTAGCCTAGCTTTTCCTCGACTTAATTTCCAATATCCTTAAGTTCAAAAGTTACAAGGAAGAGAAAAAAAAGAGAAGGAAAAGCGGGAAGAATGAAAGGAAGAAAGGTCGAGCTCGGGCGGTCGCGTTCAAAAGGTGGCAGTTTCGATTGCTTCAATTAGGATCCCGCCGCTCGCGTCCGTCTACGAAGGGTTTTGTTTTAAAGACAGGCAGCCCAGCAGCTTCCCCGAGACCAGCGTCCCATTAATCAAGCCCCTAGCCTCTTCTCTGACAAAGAAACCCTAGCTAGCTGCGAGGCCTAGTCCGTCGATGCCCCAAACACTTTCTTGGGCATCCTTCCTTCCAAGCCCCAAGTTTTTGGAGGGGCTATCACTTTCACCCCCGCGGCGGGGGGTACTTGAATAGGGGTACAAAATCAAGCTCTTACCATGATGTACAGGGTAGAACAGAATGTGTGTTCCTTAAGTTAAAGGGAGTCTTCTATGAGTCAAACTGAGCGAAAAGTGTCAAAGAACATGGATGGGGTGTACAAAATTTAGTTACGAAGATGGGCTCCCCAAACATTCATTGGCCCTAAGGTGAAACGTCACAGATTCTCGTAAAGCAACGCCTGGTGAGACGCTGGCATAGGCTTAGTACAGACAAAATAGGAAAATGGACTGCAAAACTAACCGAGTGTATAGTCAGTTTTCGCTTGTCGTTCTCGAACTAGCTCGAGCTGTAAGTCTCTAGCATTACGAAGTACAGGAAGTGTCATTCTTATGGAACATATCTTATAAACTTATGCAAGTAGTACCGCGACATCAAAATAAGTGTTCGTCCGAACCTGTTCTTCCCTGTATGTGTGGAATGAGTGACTGACCAATCAGAAAGATACTAAGAAAGAATAGCCCCCTAACCTTCCCGCATCCTGGTAGCGTTCCTGCAGCTTCCAAAGATGTTGAACGTAGTCCTAGTGCCTGGAAGTAATAAATTTCTTCCTCAACATTAAAAACAAAGGGGTGGACATGAAACACTGATGAAGAGTTAAATAAAGAAGAAAGGGGGAGTATCGGACACACTAACGCTTAATTCGGATCCGGCCAATTTGGCGGTCTCTTTCTTCCCGAAATAACTCAGCTGGACCAATCTCCCCAAGATGCATGGAGGGGAAAAATAAGAAGAGAGCTTCACGTATACGTCATTTTATCGCGACTGTTGATCCCACGAGGTCTTATTAATTAGTGGAAATTCATTTATTGTCGTGGATTTTGTTCAAGGAACGGATTAACAGAGAGTTTAAGAAACTAACCGAGAGACGTGTAGCGCCCTAGACGTTTTGCAAGTTAAGTTTATGTTTTTCAAGGTAGCCTCTGAAAAGGGCGAATTCCCATTAATTTCAGCAGAGAAGCACAAACACAACAGGGGTGGGAGGGAGGCCGCCATCTTGGGTTGTTTCTCTAACACAAAGAAGGATCCACCGCTAGAGGGCACTGCAAGTTGGCTAGCCTCCCTCCGTGTGTAGAGAACTCGGGACCTATATACTCAGTCTGGTGTTGCCTCTTTTTTGCCGCCAGGGAAATAAGTTACCCAAGAGAGTGTCTCCCCTTTTGGGGTGATGCTTCACTGCTGGAATTAATGGAATAGTCTATAAGGTATTTAATTCATCTCAGTGTTTTTCCTATGGGCAAGGCTTAGCTCTCACTGTTAAAAAGTGTTTGAAAGTTGAAACTGCGAATATTACAGGCAATTTTGTATAATATATAATCACACAGGCAGACATTTATGATGGTTTAAAATAAAATGAGTTGCCAAATTCCGGTCCATTTAATTCCCAAAACACTGATCTGTATAAAGTTCTAAGTTTTGAAAGCTCTTAGACGTAAAAAGAAAAAAAAACGGACCATTTTAACTTAAGACTTTGGTCTACAAATAACCATAAAAACTGTCTGACGTGTTAATGTAGCGAACAAAAAACCTTTTAAAGAACAAAATAGAGTAGTCTAACTAAAAACTAGAGATTGCAATTCTTACATTTACTTAAATAGCACTTTTCTATACAGAGTGTTCTGTAAACATTTGTAGTGCGATTTTTTGGGCGATTTCGAGTCTAAAATGTTAGGCCTACTTCTAACTCCATTTTGACCCTATAAGGGCCACCGTTTTCAAGTTATGATTGGAGCGTTTTAGGGATGACCCCTTTATTAAATTATAAATTATTGCCTTGCAGTTTCTTTTGTTAAATTTAAACACACCAATCATAACGCGAAAACGGTGTCCCTTAGAGTCAAAATTACGATAGAAATAACATTTTCGACACGAAATCGCCCCAAAAAAACACATCGCATAATTTCTTACAGACTTTTCAGAATCACCCTGTATATATCTTGAAAAACTGATATTTTTTAGAATGGACTATGGAGAATCATTCTATATAAGATCTTTGCTCATAATCACCAAGCAAATAGGGGGTAAGCCCATGAAAAAACATCCATAATGTAAGTTTCTTCTTCACTAAAGTTCATTTAAAAAAAAGAAAAAAAAGAAAGAATAAGTAAAAAATCCGATCATAATGACTTGACGCCGTGGTTACCATATCCATAAGACGTATTTTTTTTAGTCTCATTTTCCTCCCGTTAAGGCCCATTCAGACTAGACTATGGACTAAAACCTTACGTTCATTCGCGTCGGTGAAGTCGCTTTACTCGCTTAGTTAAGACACGTGTCAACGACTATACATAGAAGATTCGTGTACGGGTTTAGTTTGAAAATTAATATCAGTTTCGTTGGACAGTGAGTGTCCAAATGGCACCACCACCTCGTTAGCACCTTTTCTTTATCCATAGCTCACTCGATCATGCCTTATTGGCGCGTGATCGAGTGAGTTTCGCTTTAGCAGACGATATTTGAAAGGTTTTAGGCAGTTCTTGGCGAGGTATTTAATTATCATTTTGGATAAATTCGGCTATTTTAGTATTCAAAAGCCGTTGTTCAAAAATGACTTGATAAATGCGACTGGTTTTAAGTCGTCTGCTTTAACGTCTGAACAGGGAAACGAACGTACCGAAACGAAATAAACGAGGCGACCATTGACGGGAACGAAGGATATTACTGTAGTCTGAACGGGCCTTTAAAATCGCGGTAAGACTTATACCAAAAAAAAAAAAAGAAAAAAAAGTTCCTATTAAACGATTTTTACAATATTTTATTTCTTTTTAAAACCAAGATATTTTTTTTCTTTTCCTTCAAAGATAAGGAGCCGAGTAAAAAATCATTCAGGGGATTTTTCCTTTCCTTCAATCTTGGAAAGGAAAAAAAAATGAGACTTCTTTTAAAAGTCTTTACTTTCTTAAAGATCCAACATTTAATGAGAGTGACTAGATGCCTTACAGCAAAGTCAGTCCCGAGGCTCAGTGGTTAAATAAAAAATATATATATATTTTTAACGTCGTCGTAAGCCTTGGTCTTTTGATCTTTTTTTTTTTTTTTTGAGAGAAAAATTCCAAAGCTATTTGTCAGTTTTAAGGAAAGTAATTTTTTATAATTAAGGTTTTTACATAAAGGGTTTTGTCTCGTATAATTTTTAAAACCCGATTTTCATTTCGCCGTTTGCCTTTTCAAGATGACACCTTATTCTAAGAAGCATTTTTTACTATTTATTTTTTTTTATTTATTAATATTTAAAGAGTAGAATTAAATAAGCAAATAGAAAGGGCCCTTTACTCGTGAATTTATAATTAAATGTATTTATTTTTATAATAAAACTAGTTGCAGCCTTACGGGACATTTTTATTACTTTTTGGTTGCCATTTTAAAAGATGGCGGACAGAAAATAGAACCCAAAAAGCTTATCATAAGACCCGTTTATAAGATTTAGGGAATCAGTATAAGAAATATTAGCGAAATCGATTTAAAAAAACAATAAAAGTTATTTCATAAGGAAGGTTTTGTTACATTTCTAGCTGCCATTTTTCAAGATGGCGGCGGATTGGAAAAATCTTTCTTAGCACTTGTCTACTACTTAATAGTAACATCCCTGAAAAATTTCAGCCTTCTAGCTAAAGCGGTTTGGACTGGGCATTGATTTTAAGTCAATCAGAACTTTGACGTTCCCCTAAATGAGTGCTTCTCCTTGAACACATGTGTTGAGCGTCATAAACATATGTACAGGGGCTCGTAAGAAATACATAGCCCCCGTATGCCGGCTATGTGGTGCTGAACGGGAGGATGTCTCCCATGTCCTACTGGAGTGCCCGGCCACTTGCCCGGATAATGACGCCTTCGACTGGCGAGCGAAGCATTACGGTGCTCCACTATTGGACGTCTTGGGCCTCTCGGGAGGACTGTGGGACCACCGTGTGGTGCGCGAGATACTGTCAACGTGGTGGTCCGCGAAACAGGCATGGCGTCAGGCAAACCCGTCCGACCTGCCGGACTTTTTGTTTCATTGACCGGGTTCCGGCCTCATTCATGTCCCCTTTGTCTATTTTGTACATTTTTGCCCCAATTTTCGCTCTTCATTATTCTGATTATTTGTATTTGTTTTCGATTTTTTCATCATTTCATTATTTTATTTATCGGTGCTACTTTGTATATTGAATGTGTATGTATTTTTTGTATTTTTCCTTTGCTGAGCTCCCCCTACAGGGGAGCCGCCCCGATTCAAAGGGGTGTACTTCATAGTACGGCTAAAACAATAAACCTGTAAACCTGTAAACCAGTATAAGTTCATCCTAAATGTGGGCTTCCTCGATGTGCAGCAGGTAAAGGAGGTTTACAGTCGATATGGTATTTTAAAAGGGTTTTTGAAACTCGGCTAGTTTTTAAACTGTCAAAATCCATATGTATGCCCATTTCTAAAATTAGAAAACTATAAACTTTGAGGGATTTGGAAAGTTGTAAACTTAAGCAACCAATCTCATTAAAAACCGGTTTTTCTAGAGGAGTATTTGGAGGTTTTTTTGGAGCTGAAAATAAGCAATTAATCTTTGGCCCAATTTCTATTATCTCCAAAACAGCTAACTACATCGCTTAAAGGGTAAAACCAACCAACCTTCTTATATTAAAGCTGCAGGCTTGACGTTGGCTCTTTTCCCACTACAACAAGTCAAAGGCAACCTTGAAAAGATCAATATCCCCATAGAAAACGCGATAGATTAGGGAGCATTCAAAGGGTATAACGAAATGGGAGTAATACAGGCGAGAGCCATTAGTCTCTCTTTACGCGTCGTCGTTCACCATTCACTGATAACCGGTGGTTCCTTGGAGAGAGAGGGGGGGGGGTCGCAGCACCGACCAGGCCGGTCGAACATCGTTGAGGTCCTTTCATATAATAGGGTCAATATTCGGAAAACGTTTCTGTCACCCAAGGGCCCTGACGAAATAACACCAGAAAGGCTATACCCTAACCACCCATAAGTTTTGTCAACTCATCTCTCCGACTGACACTAGAGTTAACCTCGCGGACAGGGACAGGGACAGCGGGGGGAATAAAAGTTTATAATCTGAAGGAAATCATTGGGTTTTAGGAATAAATGGGTTCATGTGAAAATGAAAAATGAACTTTTAGAGACCTAGTTTATCAAGATAAGAGCTTAGTTCTTTGAGTCAACGACAATTTCCTTGTTTTGGGGGCCAGCCAATGTTTGGGAGAAACTAAATGTTGTAAACTTCATGAATGTTCTTTGAAACATTCCAATCAGCTTTAGAAAATTCGCTGCCCTAACATGAAGAGAATCTGTGCCAAGGTTGGATAGGTTGTAATTTTATTTAGGAATTAAATCTGATTGGTTGTCAAGGTGCATGTGAATCTGACGTTTGCCTGGAGCGGCTATTCCCTTTGACAACAATATTCACGCCATTTTTTTAATTACTTCTAGTAATTTACATCACCGGAGAGCTAGATCCATTTTTAGCCATCTCGGTAACAAGAAGCTACCCATGATCAGAAGAAAGAAAAAGAAACATACGAACTTGGCCTCCGGTATAGCGTTGGAAATAGCTTCTTATATCCCCTTTTGTTCAAGCCTATTTAGAAAGTGCAGCCGAAGAAAAAAAATATATAACGTAGATAGGTTATATAGTATAACACTCTTCCGTTTATGTACGCCACCTGGTGCACGTGCCCAACCAGTTTCCCGCAGGGCGTTATGTCTGGAAAGAATGTATCAGAATAAGGAAGAACCCTTTTTCCTTTTTTTATCTGAAGGATGAGCTATTTTCGCGCCTTTTTTTATTTTCCAAACAGCCTGTAGCGTAAACTCCGTACTGGACGACTGTACGATCCAGGATGTTTCATAGTAAAGTATGTACTATTACCGATGGTGTGTTGAAGGGGTGAAAAGGCTTGAAAACCATTACGATATGTGTGTATAAAAACGTAAAGGAATTGTGAAGTGAAATAAATATCTTTTACTTTTTCTCTGGCTTAAATTACCTCTCAAGAAAAGGTATATACGTAAATAGATAAAACTGTTTGCATTTATTTATTTAATTTTTTTAAGAAAAGATATTATGAAATGTTTACGACGATGGGAAGTATTAAAGTCAGATATGCTATATAATGTATAAAATGCATCCTTAGAAGGAGTTGAATTTAATATTGAAGAAATAGGCTATCTACTGAAGAATTGTCCAGTCCAAGGTTGGTATATCTTCTATGGTATATGATAGAGGAAAAAACCCAAACACAAGAGGATTAGAAGCTCTGCTTATGTAACTGTTTTTCGAATCCAGGGTAAACCTTACGTTGTTAGATATCTAATACGAATTCTTGGGCTACATCCATTTTCTGAACGTATCAAAAGCAGATTTTGTGGGTAGATAAAAGACTAATCATTATATATGACGAATTTTACGTGGCGAATAATCTATCTCGCTGCCTGTTGAACCTAGCACGCGCCTAGGACCTGGCATTGCTACCAAATTATGAAATCACAGTAAGAAGCGTCAGAATTGTGAGACGTAACGGGTATAGTTCTCAAACCCGGCCCATGCACAAAACCAGCATAGAAATAACAAGGGAGATAAGGGCCCACAATGATTCCTATTGACTGTATGCATTCCAGGTCTAAAAATTTTAATCTCTCGAACTTCAAAACTACTCAGGTATTCTACATCATACTTAACGAACGAAAAAACAAGCAAGCAAACAAATAAATAAATAAATTCATAAATAAACATATATTTTAGAAAAAAAACTTTTTGTGAAAAAACATATGCTAATATAAGATAACGTTTCAGCAAACCGAATACGGTTCAATAAAACCAAAAACGTTAGCCAGGATATACCTTAAACGGAACGGTATAATTTTGCGCCGGATCCAGAAGTAAAGAAGAAAAAAAACTTACATTAAATGCGATTGGAGATGAAATACTAACATAAGGTGGGATGAGATGAGATGATGAAAAAAAAAAAGGAAAAAATAAAAGAGGAGAATTCTTGTCTAGCCAAGGAAAAACGGACAGATATCCATACCGTATAATTCATCCAGGGAATTCTGGGAAAAAGGGGATTCAACTAAAAATTTGAAAAAAAAAAAATTCAAGATCTCGAGTAAAAACAGACCGCTCTATGATTAAAACATGAAGTACCTACAGTCAGGAAATAGAAAAAAAAATCTTGAGGGGGAGAAAATTTTTCCAATTTCTCACCGTGAAAGAAGTTATTTAAAACATAAGCTACCTACGTTCTGTATGTAGTGGGGTTTATATTTCATATTTCAAGTTTTTTTTTAATTTTCACTTTTTTGAACTATACCTACCTATAAAAATATTTGAAGCGGAAATGTTAAACTAATTTTAAGGTTAGATTACAGTTATTTAAAAAGTAGCGGTCCGGAAATTTTAGTGCTAGAGTGTACGCGTCGTAATGAATGTTGAATTAAGTGTGTACAGGGTGTTTCTGATAAATCATCCATAAATTAAAGGTCTGAAAGGAATGCGTGTGAACGAACAGAGGTGTGTGGTCTATGACGGTTTAGTTGCACAGATATGTACTACCAAACATTGATTGGCAACTGAAACAAGGCAGTAGTCAGGCATCTGGAGTAAGACATATCAGCCTTGAATTGTCTTCACGTTATTGAACCTTTATCTATTTATAGCAGTAGTGTACTACTGAACGGGTAGAAACGTGCTACAATGTGAAACAATGTTCGCGAGCCCGTATCTCCGTTACTAAATGTTGACCCCATGTTCTTATGTTCTTTTACGCCCCCAATTTAACACGAAAAACAAACACACAATTTAATTTATGGCAGACTTATCAAAAACACCCTGTATAAAATCCCAGAAAAAGAAAGAATAGTCGTCATAGTTTTCCAGAAACTGAACTCATCTCATGCATTTCATGTTTTCTTTAAAAATTTCACGTGCTGTTCATATCAATCTGCACGCGCGGTTTCTAATTCATTTATAAGCCTATATATTTCTCGTGATGAAAACATTGATTTTATTTTTTCTTTAGAACCATAACCGCACTACAGAATAAGAAAGTATAGGCCTAGCAGAGAGCCCTAGCAATCATAATTATATAAGAATTAACCCCAAAAGGAAATTGCCCAAGGACAAAATTAAGAAACAAGTTCCAATTTAGCACTTTAACTAATGATTAGGGGTGACAAAGGCCATCATGGTGAGTTTATTGTTAGCGTGTTTATATCCGTTTTGTAGCTTGAAGGTAAACTTAATTCCGGGGCTGCTTTATAAAAGGTATACTAGCAGCATGCATGCTTGGGTCGTCCGACATCATTAAGGCTTACAAAGGTGCGCGTTTCACGCGAGGGTGCCTGAATAATTGTCCCCGTTAATGATCGAGACGCTCTCTTTATTATTAATGAAAAAGGCATTAGCTTCTCATTTATCACGTAGTACCCGGTTTCATGGTTTGTGCGTATATAGCTAAAACTAAAACACTCCCTGGTAATGTATTTTTTATACCGGTTTATGGGGTCTTTAAAACCATAGTACCTACTGCTGCATGCATGTATGGGTTTAATGAGATTGTATACGGATTTCCCTGGTACAAACCCCTGGCAATTTTGTAGTTGTAAGCCACGGACTAAATAATTAATTTTGAGCCGCTCCCCTTCATTTGCTTTGCAGAACTCTATGAGATGAAGTAAATCATCCGTAACACCTGCAGGAATAACGACCACCAATTTCAATGGAACTATAACTTGGCAGTATTAGACCAATTAAGGAAATGGGAGATAATCGCTTCAATCTCTGTGGTTGAAACGGCTTCTCTTCAATATTGGGTTCAGTGGAACTTGCCATACTAACCGGTGCAAGAAAACTAACGTTTATAGCGGATTCCACTGAACTGCTCTCCTTGAGATCGCTCGCGGTTTGCTCTATTTATTCATCAAATTAAAGAAAAAGATCTTGAACAAAAATACGCGCCATTTCCGGGGCGGTTTTAACATCACTTTTTTGTTTCCCTCCAAAATGTCTATGCGGATTTACCTAGAGATTTGTCTTTTAATACAAATTGCTTCCGAGCGGAACTAGCTAGGCTGAGTGCACGACCAGTGGAAGAAGGGAATCCGAATGAGAGCTGATCTCGATTTAAAAATGGAACACACAAATTTTCCAGAACACTCCAAGTGCGCCCCAAGCAGTCCGATGGAATTCGCAAGTAGACTTTCGTATCGCTTATGCTGTTTTTGCATTGGATGCCACCATGGAGCAATATCAAACTAGACAGATACAGTTAATTCAATTTTAAAGGGACTTTAGTTCTCAATTCAAAACAATAACTCAATAGAAAATGGCAATGGAAAACGGCATAACTTTCGCGCTGTGGATAAGGAGGCCCTTCTTGGATTGAAAAAAAAAATTGCCCTACTGCAACCGAAACTAGAAACACATCCTGCGTATTCTCACGAAGCCACCTTTGTACTTCTCCCTGATAGAACCGACACAAACAGAAAAGGGCAAAATAAACCACATGCTACAGTAAAAAGAACAAATGGAAGAAGAAGTGAAGCAGCAGCGTTGTTTTCAAGGGGGGGGGCACGCCGCTGAGTTAGTCCCAACTATTTCCACTCTAAGATAAATTATTCAAGAAGGAATTAAAATAAACTAAGGAAGGCTTGTAAATCTTCCACTCGCGTGCTACAAGTCGTACGTAGAGTCGAATTAATTTCGACATTTCACAGAAGCTAGTTGCTGCATACGCTTAACGGAACCAAAACAGAACCACCACCACCACAAATCTCGTGCCGCCTCTCCGAGAGAGAGAGAGAGCTAGTTTTCTTAATTAAGATTTACTTAGACCTATTTTCCAAGTCATTACGAAACGCATTTCGCTCTGCAGGAAAGGACAACTAGCTCTTTCGTTAGGTTTGCATCTTCAGCATTACCTCGGATGCTAGCTTGGAGGTTGGAAACGTTTGATACTGGAGTGGAATAAATAGTTGGGGTAGGTTTTACAAGACATGTTCCATAAGTTTGTCACTGTTTACAAACTGGAGCTTGTCATGAAGTGAATGAGGTAGGTCATAGATTCGAGGTAAAGCGAGGGAGGCCTGGTGAGGCGCTGTCAAAGGCTTAGTACTTAGACTAAATAGGAACGATGGAAGCCCTGCAAAATTAACCACCGAGTGTAGTACTTCAATTCTCGCTTGTCGTTCTGCTGTAAGTCTCTCAGTAGCATTACGAATTAAGTATAGGTAGTGTCACATTTATGGTAGGAACATATCACTTATAAACTTATGATAAAAATCAAAGGAAAGATAATATGAACATTTTGGGCGCGAAGAAACGTAGGAAAATCTCCCGCAATCCGATGAAAACTTCAACAAGAAAAATGGAAAAAAGAAAAAAAAAAACGTGTGAAAGCTACATGTAGCCCTACGCCACCTAGACTGTGGCGTAAATCATATTTCTCGCGAAAAACAGCACGTGCGAAACTGTTAAAACGCCCGGGATAAAAAGAATGATTAATATCGTTATAATACCTTTGAGCTTTTGGGGGACGAGGGGGCGCTGCTGAAATTATTAACGCTTGTCGAAAAAGGCGCGCTCAAAAAAAAAGACCTTACATCGTTAGATATCCCAGTTGACACAAATCAGATTAGAAAGAGTTTGACGTGTAGCGCAACCTCCTCCATTTTCCCTTTTTCTTACGTAACATTAAGTAAGGAAAATTCAGGGATAGATATTTAGTTACCGATCTAGACGTGATGGAAGTAAAAATTTCTAAAGAAAATTTCCACAAAAAAAACAAAATTGAAGACAGACACGTCTTTTTAAGCTTTTGAGATGGGCTCCTTGTTAGCAAGATTGGAATGGTATGCTATCGATTGGGCGTGTTATCAAAACAGCATTGTCCAAAACGTCTTTTTCATAAACACGTTTGCCATTATAGCCATTTCTCGTTTTAGCGCGTTTTGATTACAGCGTTTATATCTTGAGCGTACGAAAGTACGCCTTTTCCAAAATATTGTTGTTTATCTTTATTGACTTCCCAAAATAATATGCCTTTTCCCAAAAATTATATTTTATATTTACTTCCGATATAACATTACTCCTTTTTGCATAATATTGTTCTTTGTCCTATATACTTAATATAATAGATATTTCCCTCCCTATCAATCACAGTTTGGGCGGAAACAGCAACCGCTGTTTTGGGAAATAGCGCTGTATTGAGAAACGCGGAAACAGCAACCGCGGTTTTGCTTGTACGCGGTTTTGCAAACCGCTGTTTTAGGAACCGCTTTATTCCAAAACGCTCTTTTGAAAACCGCTCAACTACCCGTGAACCGATTGGAATTATTGATATTTTATTTGTTTTTCTTCGGTACTTAGGTATTCACGGAACTACAGAGATGAGGGAATACGGGAGGTACAAAATTCAAATAAATAATTTTAAAATACTGTAACTAAAACCAAGAATGGCAACTAAATATTTCAAAAATATTTAGTTCTTCACTATACTTCAAATGCAAAGAGAAAGACGAACACTTTGTTAAACCAGTGTTCAGCTTTTCTGGCATACTAAGTCTGAACTGAACAACCCAAAACAAAATGAGGGGCAACATTCTTTTTGAGCGAAACGAAAAAGAGAAATAATTTCCTGCCATCCACGATTTAGCCTTCGGAGGATTTAGTTTCGTGAGAAGGAAGAGAGTAAGCGAGATGGGGAGGACAACCGAACCGTACGAAGGAAAACTATTTACCATTCCTTGACGACTAGGGTTTCCAACTGCGGCGCGGTGCAAGAAGCTTCCTATGTACCGCCACAGAGATTGAAAGAGGATTTTGTCGGGAAATTGGATAGGGATTTTGAAGGTTAATAATGAGATTCAATATAGACGATGCGAAGCCTTGGCACGAACGCGTGCACCAACCATCCTTTGAAAGAGAGAATAATCTCATTGTGAAATTAAAACGAAAACTAAATTGGGAAATATATCTGCGGATTGAACTTTGAACATTTTAGAAAATTGGTATACTAAAATCAAAGGCTTGGTTTGGATATTCATAGTGTAATCTCTTTGAATTAAACGTTAATTAATAATTAATAGTTAATATGTCAATTGATGAGGAGTATGCTTCTTTGCAGTCTTACTTTGCATTTGAATTTCATTTTCCTGAGCTTTGGGAAAAGTGTAAACAAACTTGAATAGAATCAAATTTAAAAGAAGGCATTTTGAAAGAAGAAACAAAAGGCTTAGGAATTTCTGTTAAAAGAATTAGAACAATGGTTGCTAAAACCAAAGCTGGCCATCCATAGAAATATGCAAATCAAAGAAGAAGAAGAAGAAGAAAACCAACCGGAAATACCAAAAAATCCCTATAAGAACTTAAGACCACCCCAACCTATATACCATACTCGGGCAAGTTGATTTTTTCCTTTGATAAATTTCATTAGATATCCCTTCGCGTAGTCTTTACAATACTGTCCAGCTAGACGCGTTACAGGCAGACAGGCTACTTGTCTACTTCGATCGAGTCGCTTACAGTGAACGGCTTCTTTTTCTGCCTCATATCTTAAAGGCAATCTCGTTAGGGTCCTTTAGCCTGCCTCCATTGGGCTCAGTTATAGTTCACTGAGATCATCGTTGCCTATGAACACTTCATCATTTTATCATGAAACTTATCGCTTAATAAAAATGAATATCTCCCGCCATACAGGATTGGCATCAACATCGCGCGCAATTTTAGTAATCAAATCTTTCGCTAATTTCATTGGACATAGTGACGTGCAAGGAGAATATTGTTAAAACAAGAAAGCAGGGCGTTACCAAGAAGCGATATCTAGTTTATTAGGGAGAAGGTATAATATGCCAAAGTATTCGCGCGCCATAGTCCCAGTCCCCCTTTCAAAATACGAGGGCGTAAAAGGAGACCGGCCTATTTCGCAGCCTCTTCTCAGTCGGAAAATACGTAATTTTTGTCATTCGCGTCGCGCTGACGTGAGTTTTCAAGAACCAATGAGATGCTGATTGTAATTTAGAGGCGCTGGGGATTAACTCCGGACCTACGTTTGGACTGGAGATAAAGCTAGAAATGTGGCAAATTTATACCTTCTCCCTAGTAAACTAGATATCGCTTCTTGACGTTACGTTATTGGTCAAAGGTGCAAATTTCAAATTATTCATTTTCACCTTCCCTATGCGTCACGTTCCCACCCTTCATCGTGCACCTTTTGAATTTTTAAATGCTTCTCAGTCACAAACAATTCAATATTCTTGCGCAAATGAAATGAATACTTCATAAGGTATCTATATCCAACATCTTTCCGGTATATCCATCCCAGTGCGGGCGCTAAGTGCATAACCCGACTCCATGCAGAGAAAGACACTTTGCCCTTTTACTTATTACTCGTGGGATAGACAAGTAATTGGTCAGTGAGAAAAGCAACAACTAGAATAGTAGGTACAAAGAGATTGTCCGTGCACCCTTTCCTTGACACTACTGCATTATGATAATGATTAGAAGGCAGTCTTGTGGATTATACATGACATGGTATGCGAGGTTAAAAAATTAGCATTTTAATTCAATCTCGATCAACAGCGCGTCGGGCGCGAGTGTTTTCAAATGCATAGTCAATACCATTAACTATATTTTTCTTCGCTTTTGCATGTTTACTTCAATCTCTAGCTGGGTTTTTAATATTAAAAGGGATTGTGTAGTACCGGGTTTACTTCATAAATAATTTATCTGGTGAAAAATTCATATGAAAAAGTAAATTGGTTTAAGTGCTAGTAAACAATATAATCCTCTTTATTTAAAAAAAACTTTGAACTCCTAAGTTTGTTACTGTTTACAAACTGGAGCTTATCATGAAGTGACGTAGGTCATAGATTCGAGGTGACACGACGCCTGGTTTTTGGCGCTGTCAAAGGCTTAGTAATGCAGACTAAATAGGACCTAGATGGAAGTCCTGCATCAAAACTAACCACCGAGTGTAGTACTTCAATTCTCGCTTGTCGTTCTGCTAGAACTAACTCGAGCTGTAAGTCTCTATCATCACGAAGTACAGGTAGTGTCATACTTATGGAAGGAACATATCACTTATAAACTTATGCTATATTAGCTGTATGCATTCCCGCATTTATTAAGACGACGTTTATTAAGACGTTTTTACTTTCCTATTTGAGTAAGAGAGATATATGAGGAAATAAACCGTTCTGTAAATAAAAAATCGAATTGCGAAAGGAGAAAAAAGAAAGGGCCTAATGGGTTATACCTGGAACTATACGGACCAATTTTCCCAAAGGCCGAACGTCCGTCCAAAATGCTGGAGTCTGGCTGAAACTTGACGTCCGAGGTAACCAGGTAAAGGGTGAAGGAGTGGGAGTGGCAGACCATAATAAATAATGGAAAAGGCCACATAGCACTTAAGCAATACAGAGTCGTGTATAGTTTTTATTTTGGCTCGCTTAAAGTCACTAACGGCGTAGAACTAAAAGGGCAAAAAGGCAAGGCATCAAATGAAATATATATATATATATATATATATATTTGTCCAAAGTGAAGCGTGGAAAAAGCAAACAAACAAAACGTAAGTAAACCCCCAAAACATTACGTGAGAGGAAAGAATTATTAGGTAAAGGTGAAGGTGTCGTTTTCCTATACAGCACCAAGAAATACACGTAGCAATATAAAAATTATGTGGATTACCGGTCTCTATAGACTATTCCATTAATTACATACAGAGTAGTGCTCAAACAAAGTGCTCAAACACCAAAGGGGCGGAGCAGCTCACCTTCTTGGGATATTTTACTAGCGCCAAGAGGAACCCACCGCTAGAGGCAGGCAACGCGAGTCGGCTAGCCCATGAACCTTCTGGCTAGCCTCCCTTACCGCATGGACTAAGCAATACTGAAGGACCGATGGCAGCCCATAGAGCCCCATACTAAGCGACTAAACAACCAAAGTTAAGCTTACTTCCCCCTTTTCAGCCCCAAAATGGACGGGGGGGGGGTATAAAAATACTGAGTCAAATGCCGGAAAAAGCTAGCGCCATCTAGACTAAGTAAGACGTTTGTTGCTTCCCTCTTTAGAATGTTGATTCCCCCACTATCCGGTTTGCTACTATCTGCCGCTAGAAGGCGAATTAACAAGTAGTTTTCAACTTTCTCCCTCTGCCATCCGTCCTTCAGTATTGCTTTGTCCATGGTTGGGTTTCCTTGCAAGTAATTAATGTAAAGATCTATAAAGTTTAGACCAAAAAAAAGACGTGTTCAATTTCTACCTTCTAAGAAATTTATGGAAGAAATTTTACACATTTAGAACATATATACACGACACGGAAAATGTCCAAAGTATAAAGTATGTAGTATACCCCATTAAAAAAGTCGTTAATACAGAACTTAAGAGGTTAGCCCTTTCCCCCTTAAGTTAACTTACGAGTACATGTGTTGGTCAAGGCTACATACGAGCGCTATATGCACTAAGAGGTTACGTAAGCCTTTGCGAGTTAGCTTTTGAAAATACCCTCTTGTAACGGTTGAAATAACTCAACTTCAAATCCTCCACTTCTAACGTTATTTAAGAGCACAGAGCGAGAGTTATTTTTATGGTCACGAATACCGTCCATAAGAGTCTAAAATATAAATACGGTTCTCTCTCGAAATTAATTTGATTTACCGGGGCGTTAATTCCACAGCGCTCTTTTTATTTATTTTTAACCTCGTCCTCTTTTCTACGGCGCGGGAAAAATTAATTTAACCATATAGCATAGGTTCATAAGATATGTTTCTCCATAAGTTTGTCACTGGTTACAAACTGGAGCTTGTAATATTGAAGTGATTGAAGTAGGTCATAGATTCAATCTCGTAAAGCGACGCCTGCAGTTTTGGCGCTGTCAAAGGCTTAGTATTGCAGACTAAATAGGAAGATGGAAGTCCTGCAAAATTAACCACCGAGTGTAGGACTAAAATCCTCGCTTGTCGTTCTGCTAGGACTAGCTCGAGCTGCAAGTCTCTCAGTAACATTAAGAAGTATAGGAAGTGTCATACTTACATACATATCATATCTTATAAACTTATGATATGGTATAGGGTGAGCCTGCAACTACAGTAGCAGAGCAGCTTTTATAAGTTTACAGTTTTGCATCACTGGACAAGGGAGTAAAGATGAGGGGTAAACTCGAGATACTGCCAGAGAGAGTATAGAACTTTGCTTTCAGTGGAAAATTTTAATTCAATTTAAGGAGAAATTCTATATCGCATAGGACAGAAGCCTCATAAGCTAATTTTCGTATGTTATTTTTTTAATTTTGAAAGAACAGAAGCTATTAAGCCTAATATAATTACAACTAACGTCAAAAAAATTTCCTTTCAAAATATTAAAAAATATTTATTTAATTAATGTTAAATTGTAAGAAGGTTGTACTAGATAAAAGGATCACTAACACGAATATTTGAAATATTAATATACTAGCTGCCAAAGGCACCCAACGTTTCCCGTCGGGACATTCTTATTACGGCTTTAGGTCGCCATTTTTTAAAGATGGCGGATAGAAAATCGAACCCCCTAAAGCTATAAAGCCTGTCTATAAGATATAGGAAACCTTAGGACTAAATATTAATTAAAAAGGTTTATACGTGTAGCTATCAACGTTATTCCATAAAGGATATTTTACATTTTTGGCCGCCATTTTTCAAGATGGCGCCGGATTGAAAATATCTTTCTTAAGAGGGTGCATAATACTCAAGAATAACATCCCTGCAAAGTTTTAGCCTTCAAAGTAAAGCGGTTTGGACTGGGCGTAAGTCAGTACTCACAAACTCTAAAATTTACAAATGTTTTAACTCGTTTTAACTATTTAAAGGCACAGGATAATTACTATTTACTAATTACCCTAATTTACATATTTAGCATGGCATATATAAGACCGTGTCGTATAAGAGATTTACTCAAATTATCCAGGCATTCTGTAAAAACCTCTTCTCATGCATTTAAGAGAAGTTTCGCAATTAAATCCATGGGTGAAAGTGCAAAATCCTGTTTAATGAAGGCGATCCAATGCAAATCTCGAAACCAAAGAAAAGAAGAATTAAGATAGCTGGTGCTGGGCTAACCCCAATTTCCTTCCGTAAGAAAGTTGGGCTTATAATTGAAAAATCTCAGTTTCCACCTTCAGTCTACATGACGCGTTGGAAACTTAAAAAAGGAAAGAGGTTTTTTTATTTCTTAAGATCCTTGGGTATCCTCTCCTCTTTAACAGATCTAAGACACCAAGGCCCGTTTCCTTAAGCCTCAAATTATCAATTAGAAACTGGAAAGTGATCCTGGCTTGCCTCCAAAACTCATTAGCAAACGCGCCGCCAAGATCCTCAGCTTCTTACATCCCATCCTATCCTATCCCATCTCTCTCTCTGCATCTTCCTATTACTGATTTTCATCCTCAAATTGAACCATCCTCCCGATAATATGTGGAGTCGTGGCGGTGCCCCAAAAGAAACAATTTAAAAAGGAAGAGAAAGGGTCGAACACTTGCCAATTTTTTACAAAAGGCGTTACAATATTTGCCATGCAGTAAACAGAAGAAGTGTTCGACTACTTGAAGAAATAAATAAAAAAAAGCCCTCAAATTTTGCCTTCATCAAAAATAAGAAGGAAGGTCTAGGCGGCGCTTCCCAGATTCGAGATTCTTAGGACCGTCAATGAGTGAGCTAGAAAAGGTCGTTTTTCTAAAAATAGAAACCTCTAGCTGGATTCTTTTTATAGGTAATGATCGGTGGAAGGGGAGTTTGGGGGACATCATCGAAAAATCAGAGCTCAGTTCTAACTATCGAATCAAAGAATGTCCTGAAGTGAAAAGCTGATGTTAGACATGGAAGAATAAGTTCATAAGATATGTTCCTTCATAAGTTTGTTAATCTCTGGTTACAAACTGGAGCTTTTCATGAAGTGAATGAGGTAGGTCATAGATTCGAGGTAAAGCGAGGGAGGCCTGGTTTTGGCGCTGTCAAAGGCGGCTTAGTACAGACTAAATAGGACCTAGATGGAAGTCCTGCAAAACTAACCACCGAGTGTAGGACTTCAATTCTCGTTTGTCGTTCTGCTAGAACTAGCTCTTAGTAAGATCTCTAATATTACTAAGTATAGGTATCGTCATACTTATGGTGAACATATCTTATAAACCTATGGTGGAAGCAAAAGGATGCAAGATATAATTGTCAACGCGATTACGTTCATATCATTAATTTTTAATAACGGACAAGGTATAAGAAAATTAAAGGTTCGAAGATGAAGTGCAAACAAGACCCGTGTACACCAAGAAAATGGATGTATATAGATGGGTACAGGGACTCGAAACTTGGCTGAGATTTAATGTGGCTAGACTTAAAGGACCAAAGAGGTTTTTCTTTTTGCTTTTATATTCAAAAGGGGTGAAGGTGTAGAACGAGACTAATACTCAGCCCATCGAGCTAGGCGAAGGTGAGACGTCGTAGAGAACAGGCCATCATCATGATCGACCTCCCTTTAACAGGCAAGCCAGTGATTTGACATTAGAGCTGCAGTATACAGGGTGTTACTGATAAGTCTGCCATAAATTAAGGGAGATCATGTTCTTTGGGAAAACAATTTTCAGTCGAAAATGGGATAACTTCTATCGCCATTTTGCCACAAGGGACACTGTTTTCGAGTTATGATTTGATAAGTGTTTTAGGGATGCCCCCTTAATTAAATTATTAATAAATCATTGTCTTTCAGTTTCTTAATTAGTTAAATTTAAGGGGTCATCCGTAAAATATATCATCCAATCTTAACTCGAAAACAATGTCCCTTGTGGCAAAAATGGAGATAGAAGTTATCCCATTTTCGACTCAAAATCGATTTCCCAAAGAACACTGCCCCTTAATTTATGGATGGCACACTTGTGAGAAACACCCTGTATACAGAGACTCTTATTGAAGAACAAAATCGACGTGAAAATGAGGATAGGGACTTGAAGTATAGCGAGCAAACAAAGAAAAGGAAGGAGAAAATAGTAACCCTGGGTAACTTGATTTCTTCGCAGCCGTGATACGAAAAATACCGAGGCCCAAAAATTTCCCCATTCTCATAATAAATACTTAATGGAAAAATTCCTGGGTCCCTTGATATTGACTGTGGATCAAATTTCAATCATTTAAAGTACTCGAGCTAGAGACTTCGATTTTTTGATTATGTTGGATCACATGTAGGATATAAAATAGTCTATTTAATAAAGAGTTCTTAACCTTTTATTGGATAATTGAAGTTGTTAATATTTTAAAATCGATTAAAGGATTTATTATAAATATTTTGGGATTGTGATTGAATTTTTCATTTCATTCGAAAGGGGGTATTACTTGAAATTAGAACTATTTATATGTCTACATAAAAACGAGGACTACTGTGCCATCCGCCATTGCTTTAGTGGCGTCTGCTAAATGGAACCTCTTACCCCTACGGGATTGGTTGAATTCTCACAGGCTGAGAGAGGTCAGTGGTAAGAGGTACTGGCCAGCAGACGCCACTAAAGCAATGGCGGCGGAGTAGACCTCGTTTTAAAGTCCAATTAAATGCTAATTATTTAATAATAAGAGATCGTTTATTTCATTTTTTATATTTTTCCTTCTATATTTAGAAAAGGGGGCTTTCATTTATGGTATAATCAGTTTTGTTACCTAAGCTTTATCTTAAACTACCTAGACAACGTCCTTTAAATCAATATTGAAAAATTCAAAGGAACCAATCATGAAGAAATATAACGTATAAAGTTTGAAGCAAAAAAATATCTCTAGCTTCACGAAATCTAAGGTAAATAAAAAAAATCGAATGACGTCATAAAAATACTTCAAACAAGGAACGTGGTATACTATAAAGTATAAATCGTAAACCGATAAATTCTATATTAAACTCGCATCACTATCTATAGGAAGTATTTCAAGCGGAAACGCTTCGCAACAACAAATACTCGACAAACATTGTCCGCACCTCACCCTCTGTTTCCTCATCCTTTTCCTCTCTGTCCGGACACTCACTCAATCGTTCCCCATCCACCCAGATGGAGAGAGAGCCGGAGGAAAAAAAAGAGCAGAGAGAGAGAGAGAGAGAACGCGCCCGAGAAGTAGGTGACTTTTAAAATGTCCAGTATAGCTCTCGCCTGTAGGAAACATTGAGCGGAGCATCGATTGAAATGCTTCCGCGATTTTTCTCGATCGACGTGTACATGATAAAAATACGGAAGTAAAAATAGATAAAGCCGGAAGTACTCAAAAAACAAATGCATTTTCTAAAACAATTGTAATAATAATTAAGGATGCGGATGTTTCTTTTTGCCATTTTTCAAGATGAAAAATAACTGGAAAACATTTGGTAGCACGGTTTGAAATTGGGATGGAGAGGTTTCTTTGGGCGATTTTGAGTCGAAAATATAACTTCAATGATATTTTTTCACAAGAGACACCGTTTTAAAGTTATGTGTGGAGTATTTTACGGATGACCCCTTAACTAAATTTAAGGTATCATTCGTCATTATAACTTGGAAACGGTGGGTCGGACGTCAAAAATAACATAAAGCATTTTTGACTTAATCGTACAAGGAGCATTGCCCTTATAATTGAGGCCTGGCAGACCCTTCAGAAACACCCTGTATAGATTGAACTATTGAAGAGATATTTGTGTAAAGTTCTTCTTAAAATACTTCGCGGGGACTTTACAGCTTCCGAATTTATCTACTTCCGATCTAGCGTATATTGAGGTATGATCCGCTTTAGGGCAGGCAGAAACTAGAAAAGAAATCTAGAAGCGATTGGTATGGTTGCTGAAGGAATAGGGGAAGGTTGTAGAAGAAATACGAGTTGAATACTGATGTTGGTTACTTCCCTGAATGTTAAAATGTACTTTCCCGAGTTAAACTCAATCTGTGAGGTATACGAAACTCAAAACCACCAATACCAAAACGTCCTAAGTTCGGTTAGACTACAGAACACTGCACCTCTCCTAAAAAACGTCAGCCGTTCACTTACCCAATCATATTTACTCCAATACTAGCCTTATACTTCATAAAATCCTAAACCATGGGAGGAGCCATCTGAAGCCTCGCCCCTTTTGCTGTTTCCCTATAAACATTAACTTGTTTTATAAATAATTTATAACATAATTAAAACTACAAAGTAAACTTGTACATCAAAAGATATAAATATGGAACATAGTATGCCTAGGTCTTGTATTGCACGTAATTTATTTTCAATTATAAAAACGTTAACTGTAACTTATTTTTCTGTTAAATTTAAGTCACTTTTGCTCTAAGAAACAATGATTTGTTTTCGACACGAGTTTTCTCGTAACCCTTAAGATACCAAATCTCAAAAGTTTTCGGAAGTGCTCCGGGGACACCAAAAACCTTGTTTCCTAAAGAAAAACATTGAAGAGGATGGTCCACTAAAACTAGATAAGAGACAAATTCGACTCCCCCATGCCATCTCACTCAACCTAATCCGTAGAAAACTGAACAAACAAGTAATGTAATGTAATCCCTACACGGAATTTCAAATAAATCCAGTTTAGATCCTAGTAACTTATAAAACGAACAAGAACCGGACCGGTTAAAGAAAAACAAAAAATTGTCTTTTAAAAATCCCTGAATTTTGATGTCAAGATAATGTAGATATTGCTATTCGGGTTTTCCCTTGTAACCACAAACTTGTATAAAAAAACCAAGAGAATAAAGATATACAGGGTGTTTTTCCGAAAAGGGACGGTATAGGACCGAAGTACACGAGTATGGAAAATCTATTTTTGAGTCGAAAATGAAGTACGAAACTTCTATGAAATTTTGGCTTAACAATAAAGTTATGTTCTTTGAGTGTCACTTAAATGTAAGTAAAAAACTGAAAGAATAATTTCTAATTTAATTAAAAGGTGTTCCATAAAACACTCTAATCATAAATGGTACTGTTATAATCAGGGAAAAATGTCACTGAACATTCTCGACCCAAAAATTCCCATTTCATTCCTACCATCCCATTTTTGAAACACCCTGCATAAAAGATAATCCTTTTTTGCCATCTAAGAAATCTGAACAGAGTTTTCGCGAAATTTCAAAGGGAAATAAGTTGGAGTTAAGCCTTGTCGCCTATTTTTTATATTCTGTACAAAAAGAGAACTTTTTTTCTTCCGAGGCGTCCGTCACCCATTGGAAAATGAACGAAAAAAAAATTGAGTTCTAGGTACTCTTGCGCTTCCATTTCTTTGCAAAGTTGAAAACCCCATCCTATTATTCCTTTGAGGATTCTTCTTCCCCCTTCCCCTACTTGTTGAGTTTCATATATAGACCAAGAAAATAAAAGGACCCTCGAAACCATGAATGTGGGTTGGTGGTGTTACGGTTATAAAAGTTTAAAACTAAACCCCCATCGTCGTCTGATATCTTTTCACCATCCTCCCACGCCTTGTTGTAAAATGCAAAGTTAAAAAGAGAGAAAGATGGAATTGTCTTTCAAAGCGTCGAGGGATGAAGAGGAATAAGGGGATAGTTTGAGCCGAGATAAAACGTTTCAACATAAATCATAGGACCCTCAAAAAATGTTGGGTCTTTTTTATTTTGGGCTCCTTTCTCTCGACTATTTTTGCAATAAATTTAAGATAAACGCGGATTTACTTAAAAGGATTGAAAGGTAGGCTCAAAAATGACCTATTTCTCATAGATGGTGCGGCATAAGTTCATAAGATATGTTCCCTCTCATAAGTTTGTCACTGGTTACAAACTGGAGCTTATCATGAAGTGAGTGAGGTAGGTCATTGATTCAAAGGAACGCCTGGTGAGGTGCTGACAAAGGCCTAGTACAGACTAAATAGGAAGGAAGATGGACTGCAAAACTAACTAACCGAGTGTAGTACTTCAATTCTCGCTTGTCGTTCTCGAATTAGCTCATTACGAAGTAAAAGTTGTATCATACTTATGGAACATATCTTATAAACTTATGATGGTGGGTTTGAACCGCGGACAAATAATGTCAAAAAGCATGACACAATTTTATTAAACTACAGTATCTAATTGGTGAAGTAATTAATATAATATAGGGTTAAATATAACTTAAAATTAAACTATAGGTTGTTTGTTATTAAGGTTAAAAAGCGTTGTCTGAATAATAAATAGGTTTAGAAAATAATAAACAAAATTACCCCTTTTAAGTGGCTTCACTCTTACACATGGGTGTATAGAGGGTGAAACAGTTCTACAGGGGCTATGGGGAAATGCATGGATACACGAACCCTAAATGTTTGCTTTCCAGTAGGAAACAATTATTTTTTTAACGGGATATCATGAGCCCGGAAATAAAGTAACTTAAAACTTTCTCAGCCTTGATGTATGTTTCTGAGTCCATAACGTTATCTTTTCCCTCAACAATGATGAGGAAAAGCAAACCATCCGTCGGCAACCATAAAAAAATGTTCATTACACTGTCGAGACGCGTCTGGTATAACGTTTTTTTTTTCATAAACTATACCCTACTTCACTTATCTCTATGCGGCTAATAACAATCCATTAGAAAGGAAAAAGAAGATAGAAAAGAAACACAAACAAAAAATTATATCGGTATAAATTCCGTTGAAAGCAATTTTGAACTTTCATTAAAATATACCGACTACAGCCTTAACCATAAGTTTATAAGATATGTTTCTGCCATAAGTATGACGCTACCTATGCTAGAGACCTACAGCTAGAGCTAGTTCGAGATAGAACGACAAGCGAGAATTGAAGTACTACACTCGGTGGTTAATTTTGCAGGACTTCCATCTAGGTCCTATTTAGTTTGTACTAAGCGTTTGACAGCGCCAAAACCAGGCGTCTTCGCTTTACCTTGAATCTATGACCTACTTCAATCACTTAATGACAAGCTCCAGTTTGTAACCAGTGACAAACTTATGGAGGAACATATCTTATGAACTTATGCTTTAATGAAAACGTATATGCCCTACTCCCAAAGTATATAGTCTAGTCTGCAATTTCAATCATTACGAGGTTTGGTAAAAAGAGTTGTTCATTCTTTAAAGAAATAATGAAAAACTCACACAGGCCAATTTGTTTGATCCTATAATTCTTCTTTTGAACTTTTGCTTACTAAGAAAGTAAAAAACCGAATGTACAATGATAGTGTGGAAATTGACACTGGTGGTATAAGTGTATTCGCGGCTTTGATAGCGGTGACAGGTGAGAACGTGGGGCAATGTATACACAGAGATAGAAAAAAAGATCAAATAGAATGAATGAAGCGAGTAAAAGGAGATAAAGAAACTAAAGGGGTTAAAACAGAGGTAATTGTTTTATCAAATTAGAACTTCTACTAACGTTAATTAAATTAAATAGGGACACTTCGTTTATGGATTTTAATAACTTTTACGATTTCAAAGGATTATATTTTGATCAAGTTTAATTTAAATCAGGTTTCCTCTAAGGCAAATGTAACTTCCTTCATAAGTTTGTCACTGATAACTGAGATCTTGTCATGAAGTGACGTAGGTCATAGATTCGAGGTAAAGCGACGCCTGATTTTGGCGCTGTCAAAGGCTTAGTAATGCAGGCTAAATAGGAATATGGAAGTCCTGCAAAACTAACTAACCGAGTGTAGTACTTCAATTCTCGCTTGTCGTTCTGCTAGAACTAGCTCGAGCTGTAACTCTCTAGCATTACGAAGTATAGGTAGTGTCATACTTATGGTTATAAACTTATGCTTCCGGTTAAAGGGTGGTGCATTATTAACTAAATTAAAAATATTATTAAATGCCTTGAGATAATCACTATTTAATCAATTTAAACGTGATTTAAACACTTAAAACTGATTCTGAAAATAATTCAACTCAACACGTGTTGCGTCCCAATGACGTATAATTTTGTCTAAGAATTAAAAAGTCCCCTAGTCTTAGCAAAAGTGGTGGGAAAAAGCTAGGGTGTCGTTACGAAAATAGTCTTTTAATTAGAATTGAGCTTGTAAGCCGTGAAAATGAGAAAAACGGCGGGAGAACCGATGCATTCCGAAAGCTTTCGGCTGTCTCTGGGAGCTCGGGAAATAAAAATTTCATGGGTCAAATAAAATTTGCAAAACAAGGAGAAAAACATCAAAAGAAAATCCATTACGCATTCAGGCATACTTTGAAATTGGACTTTCAGGCTGATTAGAGAAAGGATGAAAATACCTGATTTCCTAGGAAAAGTAAGGGGGCTCGGGGTCGCTAAAATGATACCGAGAAGTATTTACGAAAATTTTCGCAACCACCCTTTGGTCGATTTGTTTCAAAAATTCATTCGCACCGAGTTCGATTCTAGCTAAGTTTAAGTGGCTTTTAATGTCGTTTTTTTATCTCAAAGTTTTACCAAAGTTAATTCAGTTACAATATTACGTATCACGGGCACGAATTGAAGTATCGGTTTCGACGGTATACAAAGATTGAAACATGACCTTTTGTACGCTATCATAAAGAAAAAAAAAATGCTACTGCGCAGACTCAAAAAGGGCGAGATGGAAAAAGGGTTGATTTTCATTTTATTAATTTCATGGAAATATTAAATTCACTATAACATTATCTGAAAAGAGCGTTCGTTTGTTTTAAGAGTTCCAAAATATTTTCTGGGAATTGCGATAAATATAACCTTTTGTTAATTTCAAACTATGAATCAAAAGCCAGGATGATAATTAAAATTAAAGCCGGTCCTTTGCTAAAGGACCTAAGAAATTCGCTAAAATTTTCTCTCGCTTTAACCAGGGAGACGTAAGAATGGAGTTAACTGTACGCGCCTTTTTGACTAAACTCCAATAACGGGAGAAAGGGAAAACTTGGTTATCGCGCATGTATCACGTGGCAAGCGACACAGTTCCCCCAAAAATTCACGCGACGAACTGCCATCTCGTGAGAATCTTCAGTACGGGACTTTTGCTTGAAAATAGCCCATTTTTTGATGGAGAGAGGGCGCTAAATAGTAACTCAATATACAAAAAGAGCCCACGTGCCAAGAAGGAACCAATTAAACCTGTTTCTCCCACTTTGGGAGGAGTCTAGGCTCACGGTATTGAATACTAATTCATCCCCTCTTACGTCTCCTCTTCACCTCCTCCCTGCTTTAACATAAACCATTCTCTTCGAAAAACATTAACGAGACATTAAAAATTGAAAGACAATTTGTTGGTACCCGAAATGACGCATTTAAAAATAAAAACACGCTAATTTTACTTCTTTACTAATGAAACTAATGTACGGGAAAAATGGAATGAACATTAAAATTAAAACTAATAAAAACTGAACTGAGATAAACATTTCAAATTAGGCTAAAAGGGTTACGCGTATGGTAATTTCAGTAAATGGGGCGCATAACTCCTAATAAAATTCTGTTTCGTAAATTAGAATCAGGTTATATAACGAAAAACAAAAGTTTAATTGAATAATTTTTTATAACTTTCTCTCTCTCGTAAATGTAAATTTTATTCTAATTCTTTCAAAAGAGGAACTGCAGTATCTCTAGCTTGATTTAGGCTTAAACAAAACACGCAGTATGTGAATACAAAGACGCTAAATAGGGCATCAAAGATACCAGTCTGCACCAAATTTGGTCCGTTTTGTTTGTTGATCTGCCATATTTACTGTTCACATACCCATCAATGTTTCGTCTTAGGTAAGCAAGACGTTCAAACACGAGCATCTATTTAACCCCGACTTTTCAAAAAGGGTATATTAACGATCCTTAAATACATCTAAATCCCAATTAAATTTACGTGACAGTAAAGTACAGCTAGTATAAAATCGTACCGTATATATTGAACAATAGTACGCGGTAATCAATGCCCCAAATATATTCAAAACTTCCAAGAAATCCTATTCCTTACACCCCTGAAGCAATTTCCACGAAATCTTTGCGAGTAATTTCAGCAAAGAGAATTTGGAGCTGAGACTAAAGGCCCATTCAGACTGTAGATTAAAATCTTACATTCACGTCAGTGAAGTAGCTTTAATCGCTAAATTAATCACGTGTCAACGACTAAAAAGATTCATCCACGGGTTCAGTTTGAAAATTTTCAATTTCCTCTGGCAGTGAGTGTCAAGATGGCACTACCACCTCGTTAGCGCCTCTTCTTTAGCCATAGCTCACTCGATTATGCCTTACTAACGCGTAATCCAGTGAGCTGCTACGCTTTAGCAGACGACATATGAAAAGTTTTAGGCGGTATTTTTCATTTTGGATTCGGTTATTTTAGTAATCAAGTCTTGGTTTAGAAATCACCGCATACAAGCGACTCTGTTTAAGTCGTCTGCTCTCGCGTCTGAACGTACCGACGCGACCATAACGAAATTAACGAGAGGATCGTCGACGAGAACGTGGTCTGAATGGGTCTTTAATCTAGATTTTGGAATAATTTTAAGAGATCGAGAGAAAACATTAATTCCTTCTTCCCACCCACACTCGTTTTGCTTTCGTTCCTAGTACAATTTAATGAATATTGCTTAGAACTGAAAGTACCCCTTCGAGACCCTGAGGGCTTTTGCTCAGGTGCAAATGCCCTGCCCTACATTTAGGAAATCGACCAAAAGAGTGCAGGGAGAGCAGCAATGCTAAGAGTAAGACTAAGAACGGCGGATAAGTGCGTTGGAAAAGGGGCAAGAGACAATTAGACCGCCATCCCAAGACCCTGGAAGTATAAGAGATCCAAATTATCTACCATTAAAATGCAAATATTATCGAAGACCTGCCATCCATGGGCCCCCAAACATTTCGGGCCTCTTTAGCGAATGCCATAAAGATTAACGTATATACCTGTACTAATGTACACTACGCGTAAATTATTAACATATACTTGTAAAAATAATTTGAGCTAAGGCCAAGCCGCGTAAGAATACGCAATCTTAAATGTAATAGAAAAGAAAGTAGCACTGATCAACTCAAGAGCATTGGTGTAAGGCAGGACAATAGTTCGTAGAGATAGCATTAGGGAGATTCAGCCTATAAGAGGCTTCACTGCGAAAAACGTATTGAGAAATTTAAATATTATTATTATTTAACAGGTGGTTTTTACAGATATTTTTTTATGATTTAAGTACAGAGTGTTCCACAAAGAATTTATTCAAAAGGCCTAAAATAAATAAGTTATCAATATCCTGCCGCCAGGCTACATCTCCAATCCTCGCGTAGGATTACAACTCCTAGGCAACCTTGAAGGCAAATTTATTGGAACATCTATTGAATCCAACCCTCATTATACATTATAATATATACGAGGTGAAATTTAAAGATATTAGGGTAGATTAGCCTTTCCAAAATCAAATCTTAACGATATCGCGTTGCTTAAACCCAAAATTGCTTTAAAGATTTATATGGAAATATCTCGGGGTCGATCCGCTCTTTGCATCAAATACAACCATAATTTATGTCAAAGTTTTCATCTCCATCCTTTCCTCATCCCCTCATCCCCCGTCTTCTCTTCTCTTACTTATAAAATCTTTAAATCTCGATACATCCCTAAGCTAAATCATATAAATCCTCCTAGCGAGTCCCAGGAGTTGTAGTTTCCGGAATCGTAAATTACGTGTGTTTTCATCAAGTCCAACTGAACTTACGGAGATTTAAGCCTAGGAGGTAAACAACAAAGTGACGATCTCGAATACCTTATCGCTGCCTTTGAGCTTTATTAGTTCCAAATTCGTAAATAAGATTAAAACCATCCCATGAATAAAATCGTTTCAGAGAGTTTCTTATATTACGTAGCTTCCCATTTTAGCAAAAAAGAAAAAAAAATTCTTTCAAAATCAGAAATTTGAAAAATGCATTAGGGAGAAGATATACCGTATTTATGGAAGGAAAATCCGGATGTACGTGGTTTGAAGAGTTCGTGGTTGAAGAATTATTAAGGTACTAACGGGGGAATGGAAAATAATCATTACTTTTAAATGGTCAACCCTTACTTTTCACTTCATTCACGATATCAACGCGTACACTCTTCCAGGTTTAGTACAGATAAAACCAAAAGTACATAGATTAAATCAAAAAGTATACCTCTTTCACAGTTCCCAGCCTTTGGCTGTAGATGTCATTTAAAATGAGATGAAAATTAACTACCCTCCTCTACTTCTACACGAACTAACCTATACCAATCAGAGAAGAGCCTTTTTGAGGTCAAGGTTTATAGAAAATAGCACTCTATGGTGACGATCCAAACGTTAATTCTCAGTACTTGGCTACTAAATTGAGCCTATTCACGCTACGATCGTGAAGGTAATCATACGCAAAAGGGGGTCGACACTATTTCGTTGGTAAAAGGGGGGCTTTCTCATATTACACGGCGCGTACGACCTCCAACGAAGTACACTTTTTGTTTTTATTTGTGAACTTTTGATAAAACGCGTTAAACATGTATGCCGGGGCATAAGAAGCGTCTAATGCTTTTTATTTTTTATAACTTATTTGATCATCTATACGTCAATCCAGTATCACCTGACATTGAGTAATGATACATACACGTTTGGCTTCACAGAAAGGGGACAAGGTGGATTTCACTCAAACCCAAGACTACTTCACTTTTCAGCAACCTAGCCTTTAGGCAGGTTCGTTGGGCTGCCAAAATCATCAATAATGTGGGGAAAAGTAACATACATCTCTCAACCCTTTCTGTTTTAAAATCGTCTCAGTATAATTTGCAGTAAGTAAAAAACCTGGGGGCCTATTCTGTAAGCTTCGAAAGCGAGTTGTCGATCGACATCTCTCTCGACCATTTTTTAATTATTAATTTACTAAAAGTAGATGCAAAACGAAATTATCAAATTTCATAAATGCAAATTTTGAACTATAACTTTAAAGAAGAAAAAAAAATGAAAGCATTGAACATAGACTATCATAAGATATGTTCCATAAGTTTGTCACTGGTTACAAACTGGAGCTTGTGAAGTGAAGTAGGTCATAGATTTGAGGTAAAGCTACGCTTGGTTTTGGCGCTGTCAAAGGCTTAGTAATGCAGACTAAATAGGAAGATGGAAGTTCTACAAAATTAAACCGAGTGTAGTACTTCAATTCTCGCTTGTCGTTCTGCTAGAACTAGCTAGAGCTGTAAGTCTCTCAGTAGCATTACGAAGTATAGGTAATGTCATACTTATGGAACATATCTTATAAACTTATTACTATATATAGTATGCAATCTTACGCCTACAATTTCTTATTCAGAAAACTACTCTTCCAATATTAGTTCATCAAATATGTTAAGCTTTTAAAAAATCCCTCGTTAATTATAAATCGAAATTAAATAATTTAGTTCATGCATTGGAGTATTTTCACTAAGTAAGTTTGCGAGATTCGAGCATCTCTTAAATGAATTTATTTTATTTGACTTTTTCTTTGAATTACTAATATCGTTAATTAGTGTCGAACCTTTTAAGGAATCCTTTTGGAAAGCAATTTTTTATTTTTAATGTCGGAATTAAATAATTTAGTTGATTCACTGACATCGTTTCATTTAATAAATTTGCGAGATTGAAATTCTCGAACGGCTTTTAAGCATTTAATTAAATTTATTGCAATTCTTCTTTCAATTTCCGTTACCTTAAATTAGAGCCAAACCTTTCAAGACTCATTGATGAAAAATTAAAAAAGTAATTTTAATTTCAATTTGAACTTGTAAGCTTTTAATCCAAAAATAAATCTACCCCCGTCATCAGTAGCGTCGCTAGGGTTTGAAATTTGGGGGGGGGGGCTAAACCTGGGCAAACTAGTTATTATAAGAATTTAATAAAAAAATTGCATAATGGGCTCATTGGAAAATGTGTAGACCTTTAAACTGTCCGTAAATTTGTGTCAACCGTCACCGTCAACGTGAAATTATTCGCATTTTAACAACCTTTTATTGATAAAAACTACGGAACCGATTATGAAAGATTTTCACTCGTCTTAAGTTTATTTTTAGTTTTGGTTAGCTATTGGGACTCCCTTCGAAAGAACATGAAACATTTTACTTGTCTCCATCTGTTCTTTTCTTCAAAATTGTACTGTTTGATATTGAAATTCATCTCTGCAAAGATGAAACTTAACGAATCTATCATTATAATTTTTAAAATATTGCTACAGAATTTTAGGTTGCTAACAGCAATTTTTTTGGTAGGGTTTACGGATTATTTTGGGGGGCTAAGTTTGGAATTTGGGGGGCTATAGCCCCCCCCCCAAAAAAGGCCTAGCGACGCCACTGCCCGTCATCAAAGAAGGTAACATCCTTCGACCTTTAATACTTAAAAAACTAATTAAAACTAATTAATAATCTAACTGATTTACGTAATAAATTAATTATTTAGTTTCAATCAGAGATTTAACCTTTATGCAAATATTGAAAATTTTTGATCAAAGAATGTGACATCCCTCAAACTTAATATTTAAAAAATTAGCCAAAACAAGTTAACAACCCAACGGACTAAGCGAAATAAATCAATTATTTAGATTTAATCAGAGAATTAACATTTGCGCAAATATTTCAAAACATAATTTAGAAAAATTAATCCAGGGTGCTTCGTTTTAAAATCCTAATTTCCATACTCAAATTTTGTTTAGGTTCTATTTAATCGTGTTTTACTGTCGTTTCATCTCGATGCAAAATTCCTACAACCCTTTTGGTACGTAAATGAAATAGAGAAGGGAAAGAATTAAAACGGGCGATTAATTTCGACTAAAATCCACAGTAAGTGTAGAGGATCTAAAGCTAGTTATCTGCGCTTGCTTTCCTAATTCAGAGGTTGTTTTAAACCGAAAAATAAGGCTTAAAGATTCGATTAAAACGTGGGGAAAACTGCAGTCGGGTCGAGTGGTTGGTATAAAACAACTTTAAAACTCTTTCTATATTGATGAACCAATAATGTAAGGTGAAGCATTCGTAATTTCCTAATCAAATATTGATTAAAATTTTCAATTAAACAGATACGCCCACTTTATAATATACCGTTCAGTAATTGACAGTATTATATAAACCGCAATTTATCCGAATAAACTTACGGAAATACATTAATTGAAGTATTGAAATCGTGTCCTTCCATTTATGTCTAAAGGAGGAGTAGAAATGGAGTCGTATTGTGGGATAGTCTACACTGCGAGTCTAAACTCCTCCCACGGTGAGCGAAAGGGGGTTAATTGGTTCCTTCTTGTCACGTGTGTTACTGCTTGTATTTTGAATTACTATTTAGCGCCCTCTCTCCAACACAAAATGTATTATTATTAAAAATGTCTCGTACCAATTGCGCCTTTTTGTTTTAATTACAAAGATTGTCACGAGATGGCAGTTTGCGGGAACGCTTGCCGCCACTCGCCACGTGATAAGCCGTTAAAACTGAGGTTTCCCCCACCCTTCATTTCACCCCTTGTGGGAGTTAAGATTCACGGTTGTCAGTAAAAAAAAAAGGGGCGTAGGATTCCTCTCCTTTTCAACTCCTCCCTGGACTATTTCTCAGAGCTTCGCCGTTTAGTGAACTTCCGCTATACACAGCGACAAGTCTGGCAACACACTCTAGCAAGTGAATTAAATTGAAAGCCTTTATAGGCTTAGAGGGGAGCTACTTGGAACGCTTTAGGCAATAAAATCGGAAATAAGGATCATCTAAGAGTATTTTAGACCCCTCTTCCTTAGAAATGGTGTCCCCCTTGGCACAAAACAACTATTGAATTTACGTGGATGTTAGAAACACTGGTTCTTATAAGTCGATATAATTCGAAAGCAAGCACTCTTTAGTTCATCTTTGATGTCGGCTTACCGTTCAATTAAAATGCATAGAGTTTCGATTTTGGCAACGTTTTCCTTATATCGAAGTTTAAATTGGACTGAATCCAAAAAGCATTCATATTTGATGAAATTTAGTACCAATACGCTTTGATATAGAGACATCACCAGCGTTTAATATTTTATATTGAAAGTCGAGGGATTTATCGCTGGGAACAGTTTCTGTTTATGGTTTGGGCTGTGGGTCAGATTTATAATTCATATATGTGAATACCAAGGGTCAAACTGTTACATTATTAAGTTTGCCAAGGAAATTGGACTGATGAATAATCAATTGAAAAGTAATATTGAGGAAGTCAGCTTTATTTACAGGGTCATGCTGGAGCATGGAAACTCATAGCGGAGTCAAAGACGTTACTCTACACTTTGCCTATCAGTTCATAAGATATGTTTCATAATTTTGTTAACTGGTTACTGAGAGCTAATCATGAAGTGACGTAGGTGAAACTTCATAGATTCTCGTAAAGTGACGCCTGGTGAGGCGCTGTAAAAAGATTAGTATACAGACTAAACAGGAAGATGGTAGTCCTGCAAAACTAACCGAGTGTAGTACTTCAATTCTCGCTTGTCGTTCTGCTAGAACTAGCTCGAGCTGTAAGTCTCTAGCATTACCAAGTATACTTATGAAAAATATCTTATAAACTTATGATATCATCAATCAAGAAACCATATTTATGAATAGCCATCTCAGGTTTGCAAATATGTTGATGATGTGAGGAAACCGAGAATAATAAGACATCAGAGCACAGCACCAATTCTCTATTTGAACACTTTCGGGTCTTAAGCTGGTTTCTAGAATAATTATCTAAGTCTAAATGCGCTAATATTAACCTAAACCGTGCATAACTCTGAACTTAAACAGTTACAGAAGACAACAATATTTAGATGAATTAGCTGTTTAATTCACTCTTGAAGAGGTTACGACATTGTTCTGTAAATCCATTAATGAAAACCAGTGGAACATACTTGACTCCACAAGTCATTCATTCCTCTTGGTTCGGACCTTGCCCACACTCCGAAAAGGGTCCCATCTCCCATAAAAATAACCCGATCTTTCACCTCATATCACTATCAGTCTATTTTTATATAGGTTAAGTCATCTATAAAACCTCGAGTCCCCTTATAGCTCCAACATGATGTACTGTATACACAATAAAGCTCTGTGCCAGCTAGGGCTGGAAGAAAGCAACGAAAAAGAAAAAAATTGCCTTTGAAAACAATCCTTCTCAGAGGCGGTAGTGGTGGTGCCGAAACCCGGGAGAAACCTTAGGGCTCCCTTAGGAGGAATCTTACCCAAGCTAAGCCTTGGCAAAAGAGAATGCAAGCCAGGAAGCAAAAAATGAAGTGTTATATTAACAAGAGCGTTATTTTCCGACGAAGAGTCCATGCAGGCGTATGAGGGAAGAAAAAAAACTTCTGATGACTGAAAGACAATAGAGGAACTGGTGGTGGTGTCTCAAGCTACAACCTACAAGTAAAAGTGCAAGTTGCTAGCGAAGCTACGAAAATCAATTTTGCCTCATTAGCCTCATTTAGTTCGGCGCCGCTGTACTCTGATTGCTTTCGTCCACCCCGTGCATCGTTCCGTCCCTTATTACATAGCGGCTTGGCTGTATGTACTCTCGTCTTTTCATATACCGCCCGAATAAACCCGAAGCAAATAATGCCCAACCCTTAAAATGACCCTACGACCAAAAAGAAAAAGAGACAGCGGCTTCCTATATACTGTATATATATTTAAAGAAATTATGAAACAGAAAGAAGCTTTTCAGAGTTCGTTAAATCGTTAAGGACTGCATCTCTTCATTGGGTAATGAGTAAGACCAGGAATGCATACAGCTAGCAGGCATCATTGTGGCCCCATACATCCCATGTTAATGTTTGTGGGCCAGGCTTGATTACTATCCGTCATGCCTCATAACTCTGACGTATTTCTAACTGTCATTTCATTACAGTTGGCAGCAACGCGAGGTCGGTTTCATTTCCAAGGTGCAAAGCTCAGCGAGGTCATACATAATGAATCGATAGCTCTTCCCATTAAATTTTTGGTTTCAGTTTGGGACGACTTCATATGGCGGCCATCTTGGATTGATGTCTATCTAGGGGGTTATCACTACTAAAATTCGCCTAGATATGTTGAGAAAATGGCTATACAATGATTTCTATTAGCTGTATGCATTCCTGGAAGGACTGACTTTAGGTAAAGGTTAACTGTTATTAATTCCGCCTTCTTTTAGACATACAAATTTATGTTAACGGAGAAACTAAGTGTTTCATTGCCCCTTTGAACGATCCCGACTAGATAGATACAAGAATGAGTAAAAATAAAAGAATCAATGAACTCTCTGGGAGGCTTCCTATTAAGAAAAGGCCGTGTATTACATTGCAGCAGTAGCCATACATAAGCCCCTTAGACGAGAACAAACTAATAATTCCAAGACTAGCAACCTTCAGTCGCGTGTATTTGTCCAAGATTCATTGGTATCATTCTCAATCTCAATACCTTACAGCGCTGCAGTTGTAGTTTTTCGCTTAGAGGAATGAGCCAACGCAAAGAGGACCATTAAAGATCATGATGGGCCACAATAAGTGACGTCACGTTACCCATGGCAACACAGACGGAAACGAGTGGGAAAGGGTGTAACCACAACTCCCCAAAAAAGAAAAAGAAATGTACACTTCACAAGTGTTGCCAGTCTTTTGTATCGTTCAGTTCAACCTACTTTGAACTGAAACTAGGTTACTATAGTTAGGTGGAAACGATGACCTCTTAATTAATTTTCTCTGTTTTGTATAGTCGTGATAACTCTAAAAGTTTAGGACTATAAATCAATAAATACAAAAATATCTTTACCTGATGTTACTCAACATCAGAGGTGTTTTACAACGATGTAGTTTGTGTCAGATTGAGCTGAGAAATATTGAGTTTTGGGAAATTCGCCAGTGTGGCTATCCCCTCGTTTGTTACCCTTCTAGAGGTTTGTAACTCTCAAAATAGGAAAGGGTTTAGTCGATAGGTTAGCCCAGCCCGCTTGTGAACCAAACTCTTTGATATTGCATTTTGCATCCTTTATTTGCAGAGTGTGTGCATAAGAAGAAAAAAAGGGTGAAGTTATTTTTTTCTCTCTTTGCTTCATGCAGAGGAACGCGTGGATTCTTTTCATCCTTTATTAGGCCCCAAGACTTTCCTTTGGAATTCAAGAATGGATATAGGAATTTGGAGAACCATTAGCCCAGGGGTAGCCCGAAATCGTTTGCTAAAGATTCCTGAAGTATGTTTTGGAGCTACGTACGGGGAATTAGAGAGTGAATAGTGAAAGCTAGATTCGAGATTCTTGCGCAAGCACCTTATTTAAATATTAAAGTAATAGCTTTCCTTTTCCCGCCTTAAGGATGCTAAAACTAACTGGATCAGGGTTTTGTTTTTATTGTTATTACCGGTAATTTTGAAAAAGGCTGAGTTCGCACTTGCTTTGTAAAAAAAAAGATAACTCTGGGTAAAAGAATTAAGATAATGAATGTATGTTTTGGAGGCGTGATCTACACTTAAATGGCATTAATAATCATAAGTTTATAAGATATGTTCTCCCATAAGTTTTTCACTGGTTACAAACTGGAGCTTGTCATGAAGTGACGTAGGTCATAGATTCGAGGTAAAGGGACGCCTGGTTTTGGCGCTGTCAAAGGCTTAGTACAGACTAAATAGGACCTAGATGGAAGTTCTGCAAAACTAACCGAGTGTAGTACTTCAATTCTCGCTTGTCGTTCTGCTAGAACTAGCTCGAGTTGTAAATCTCTCAGTAGCATTACGAAGTATAGGAAGTGTCATACTTATGGTAGGAACATATCTTATAAACTTAAACAACGCATTAAATTATGAATGAATTCATATTCACTGATTAAATAACGAACAGATGTTTGATAAGATTAAGAGGTTAATCCATTCTATATTACAACATACTCGCTAAGCCTAAAACCAAGATATTTCAATTTAAATTCTAGGGGCATTTTGCGCATACGCATTGGAACGTCTTCGCAATTTTCAACACCAAGTCCTTATAGGAGAAAACGGTATGTGACATTCTAATAGCCAATTTAGTGGCGTTGAACTCAATTTTCAATGTCCGACGCTAACAAGGGAAGAGTTGCCAAACACACTCGCAGCTATAGCGTGGTTTACTATAAAGGTCCAAACTACCGCACGCCCTCGAGTTTAGAAGGCCCGCACTCTCTCCTAACTTCGGAAACATTAAGGGCTATACTCCCGGAAAACGCCAAAGCATATAGGCAAATCAATCAGTCTCCGGGATAGCTCAAACATCACCAGTCAACTTAACCCCGCCAGCATGCACCAAATTGCGTGTCGTGAGAATTAAGCCTTAGTTATGGCTCCTTTATACTATTATCGGGCCAACAAACGTGACCAAAAGTACCAAACTATAAACCTATTACAATTGAAGCGCAAAGTGCAAACTCCGAACCAAGTGTATATGGCCCCCTATCTATCAGACCAATTCAACGACAAGTGACAAGGCTTGAGGCTTGACATTACCATAAAAGTTGCGGATAACTCGATAAAACAAAGGGTCAGCGATTATATATTGCCCGTATTACCATGTGTCCGCGAGTATGGCCATCAATCAAATGTATAGATTTATGAAAGTAATTAATAAACTTGGTTTTTAGTCTAGATAAATTACTACTTAATGTTACCTACAACAACAAAATAAAAGATTTGGAAGAGTACTTACCACATCGTCCTTGATACTTGACGTAGAGGTCCTTCATGTCTTTGCAGGCACTGCGTCGTAGCTCGCATATGTTGGGATAATCCTGTCCGTCAGAGCCACAAACGGGTCTAGAACCTCGGCTATCTCCGTACGTGGCACACCTCTCTAGACATACGCATTCGGACGTCGAACCGTCCAAGGAAGGTCGACACTCGGCCCCGAAATTGCAAGCCTTGTCTTGACAAGGATTCTTCAAGTCTGCGGGAAATTTGTAGCAAGTCTCGGTCAGTCGGGTCAAATGGGTTAAGAGGAAGTAGTATATGGCCTGATAGGCGGGTGACCGCAACCGCATGGTCCGCCACCACGACTGGCGCGAACGAAATAAACCGTACTCTGACCCTTGGCCAACGCGATTCCGATTTAAGACTATTTAAAACTGTTCCGTTGTTTAAAATTCCCAATATATTTTCAAGTGTTTTTTTTTTGTACTAAAATACGAGGTTGAATTGGAGAAACGCTTACGTCACATTGCTAACCCCGCTTTTATGTCTATTTTTGCTCTAATAACGTCTCAAAGTTTTGTTAAAACAATTCTTTTCTTCGAAAACGTAAACGTGGATTAAATTATTAATTTCATTTAAAATTTGATAAACATTGTTCGAAACTGCGATTTAAAAACATTGTCGCCCGTCTTCCAATTAATAAATTGTTATTAAAATATTATATTACGTAAACAATAACCGCACCACTTTTATCACATAATCTCGCGTTCAGTTTAAAATATATTGAATCTAATGAAAATTCATTTATTATTGATCCCTCTTTCGGTCCTTCCTTTAATTCATTCTTTTTTTTTAGTTGTTGATTGACGTAAGGTTGGGTGTTGGTGGTACGATAAAATGGCTTTACTTTTATTGAGAAGCCAGAATGAAGCAGGCTTAGAAGGAAAATTTGAATGCAAAAAAAAAAAAAAAAAACGATAGTGGGAGGAACAATTTACGCGAATCGGGTTCAAAGGTCAAACGCGTTGCTGGCAAGGCAAGGCAGAGGCTTAGGTACGAAATGCCGCTGACTGTAGCGGAGATTGAGTCTGCATATAGAATGAAGTTGGGCTTCTAGGTGAGAGTCAAACATGGTAATCTTCGATAGCCTTATCAGCTCCCACACACTGCATTTGGCGCGAGGGTTACCAGGAGAAAGACGCGTGTACCGGAGGAAGTGGGAGCCAATGTTCCTCTCACTGTCTCTCTCTCTTTCTCCCTCTCTCTCTCTCTCTCTCTCTCTCTCTCTCTCTCTCTCTCTCTCTCTCTCTCTCTTTTTTTTTTCTCCTATCGATTCTACGCTATAGTCTGTTCTTTTTTCACTATTTTTTTTCTTTTCTCTCCTTTGGATTTATCCCTTTTTTTCCTTCCTTCTTCCTAGCTCATGCCGAATCTTTCATTCTTTCTTTATTTTTTTTTCTTGGCTACGATTTCGTTTTTCTCTTTTCTATTTACTTATTTTGGTTTAGACTCTAGCGCGTTGGGCACGCCAACCATTTGCGCAAACAATCGGTGTAGAAGCTACGTGTACAACCACGTCCGCAAACTCGGTGGTAGGTTTAGCAAAGAAAGACTCCTGAGATATCTACGTTCGAGAAGTAAACACTGCCACAAAATGAAAGAAATAAAAACTTTTCCCGTAGGCTGTAGACCGACGACTTCAAGAAGTTATCTCGAAAACTACGATTAAAACTCGGGCCCTCTCGCCTCGTGACAAACGATAAATACAACCTGTAGAATTACTTCTAAGCTAGGTCTATACTCCTTCTCGCGGAAGGATATAGTCACGTGTTAGATAAACATTGTTTCCCGTTTTCCATCAGATTTGTTTTTATGTCCAGCACCTAACCAATAATTGGTAATACCGCTTCCAAATTTCAGAGTCCATATGGTTCAAAAATAACTTTTCCGATTTACCAATGCCATTTATGAGCAGATATTACTGAAAGTACCCTATTTACTCGGTTTAAACGCCGAAGTTAATCGAAGTAATTTAAATTTAATCTCTCACTACTAATTATCATTTTGATTAGATTAGATTAAATAAGATGAATATTTAACGAAGCTTAATCTCTTACAGTTCAGTAACTCTGGGTTTGCGGGATCTGGGTCTGGTTCTGGGGTATTACAGAGCGGTATTCACAGTTCAGTTCGATTGAGTGGAATGAGTCCAAAGATACGGAAACTTCACAGAGTAAGAGGCGGGGAAAGGGGAAGCGTCTGTTTTTTCCCGCCCAAATCATAGTTGTAGCTTTCTCTCGTATGTAACGCTACTTATCCACCTGGTGTCGATCTTCTTAACTACCAATAATAGTCCAGAGGAATCCGTGCAAGCTCACGGCGCTATTCCCAGCTAAAAGCCAAAGACGGAAGCGCAAGTACAGCGGTCTCTCAGTCGAGGGGAATATTACACTAATAGGAAAATTAGACACGTGACAACGCGCCTTGTATCGCGATCCGTTTGGGTAATGACGTCATTTCCGATCTCAATAATGACAACAGCGTCCATCTTCTACTTCCGGTAGCATCCTTTTAGTGATTGGCGCATCCTTTATGAAGAATTTGCGTAAATCCAGTGATGATTTTTAAAAACAGACGAAAAAGGCTTAACAGGTTCTAAGCCTTTTTCATTAATTCTTTCTCCATGACAACGTACGTTTCTTCCGTTTCCTTGATCAACTTAGTCCCGAGAAGAAAAAGGTCTTTTCTTACCCCGTTTCTCTCATCGCATCTCATTCTCATTCCCCATCAGGTTTTTCTTTTCAAATTTTCACCAAAAAAGAATATTTTTAACTTCTCCCTCCTTTTTTCCTTCTTTTTTCTTGAGAGTGTGAGAATTCTTATTCTTTTCCTGGAATTTCTTCTTTCTCCTTTTTTCCTTTTGTCAGTGATTCTAGTATACTAGATTGTTCGTCGCGTAAGAGGTGTTCTAGCTAGCTAGTTACTCGCGTTTCAACGAATTTAGGATCACGAAAATGATAAAGAAAAAAAGAAGTGGTGGGGAAGAAGAGAGAGAGAGAGAGAGAAAAAAAAAAAGCTAATTCTTAAAGCAGCCAGGGAAAACACTTGTCGACTCTAGTACTCGATTATTTTAAAGAATAACTGGGTTCAAAATGAAGGGGGGGAAATGGGGAGGGGGAGAAAAAGAAGCGAAAGGTGATGATTAAAATTTTACACACATTCCTTCTTCTTAAGGCAAGATTCTAGAAGATGAAATTTCGAGATCCTTTATTTTTTTTATTTTTTTTTCTTCTTGTAAAATTCTTTTCTTCGTTTTCTTTTATTATTATTATTTGCTCCCTATATATTTTTCTTTCAAATTCTTGAATATTTTCGAATTTTCGAAAATTCGAAGATTTCAGTTCGGGGAATTAAAAAAAAAACCAATTGAAGAAAATTAGCATTCAGTCGAATTTTATTTCTTCTCGGTTGAACTGATTGACCCCTTTTTCTTGAAATATTTCTTTTTATATCAAATTTTAATTTGTTATTTTTAATAAAATATTATTTTATTAGATGAATATTTTTGTATTTTAGACTTCAATCTTGAAGTCAAATTCTCGTGATTATTTTCGGGTCCATATTAAATTCTTCTTCAAATGTATACTCCTTCTTAATTTAATAAAATTTAGTGACAGTGATCATATTGTTTTCTTTTTTTACTGCTAAACCTTTTAGTCTTTTATAGTAAAAGGTTGACAGAACGAAGGCGCGAAAATGTGTCTATAACATAGTTTAGCAGCGTATTTCGTACCAGTAACCAGGCATGAAAAATATTTGGTAGTCTGGGATACATCTAATGGGTTTCGACGAACTGTTTATTATATTTTTCTTTGCAGTTTTTACGCCCTTGACGTTAGCCGTACAAGATATCACCGGAGTTACGTAATAAATAAGTATATCTTCCAAAGCTTATTTCCACTGACGTCAACGAAACGTTGAGTTGAGTCTTAAAAACTTGCCATTTAAGAGACTTACATCAAAATAAATCCTTCGGAGAAAGTTACCGAAGCAAACAATATTTTTTTAAAAGTAATAACGTTTCGGGAATGACAATCCAATTACAGTGAAATAAATATCCACTCCAGGATCTCCAGGATTAGAAAAAAGAGTAAATTATCAAACCTTGATCCCGCATTTATTTATGTTAAATGATTTTAATTTAAAGTATAACGTTTCCAGTAGCGGCTTGATATTCCTTTATTGGATTGAAAAGCGCGTGCTGTCGCGAGTTTTAACAGCGTCCGTCCGGTACCCGGCCCGTATGGAAGGGAATATCTCGTGGAATTTCGCTAAGGCCCGGCCGAACCTAACAGCTCACACTGGCCTCTAGCAGGCTCTGTCGACGTTTCTACCCTTTAACTGCATGGGAAAGCTTCTGGAAAGCGTCTCAACTCTCTCTCTCTCCTCTCTACTGGCGGTTCTCATCCCGGGATTCCCCCTGGTTTCGCTACTACTTCCCCTTTTCGAGCCCTTTTCAACTGAATCGATCGGTGCGCTCGAGCCAGGAATCGCGAGAACAGGCGGCATACTGTTCAAAGATCATCAATTGGTGTGAAAATATATATATAAGCTTGTCATCCACGTGCTCAACATGGTGAGAACATTACGGCATGGAGGAAAGAGATGAGAAGGAGTCGAATCTCCATAAGATATGTTCCATAAGTTTGACACTACCTATACTTCGTAATGCTACTGAGCTAGTTCTAGCAGAACGACTAGCGAGAATTGAAGTACTACACTCGGTTGATTAATTTTTGCAGGGCTTCCATCTAAGTTCCTATTTAGTCTGCTGTAGTGTTAAATTACGGTATAACATTCAAATTGAGTTAAAATTAGTATTAAAATTAGTAAATTAGGAAATTGTAGGATTCGAATTCCAAATTTAAAAAGCAAAACCCCATCTCCATGAAAGAAAGGCGCTGGTCGTTGACCTTTCATATAGAGATTGAAATAATACTTGGGGCTCCTGAAAAGACTTGGGTTTCCTTGGCCAGGGAAACACCGGTACTTCTACTCCCATTTTGTAGCGATTCTTTCTATTCTTAATTATTGAGTTTTAACTTTCGACGAAAAACTGCAGCGCGCCCCGCGATTAGACTTCGGGAGACCGGACGATCAAATCCAAAGAACGCGGGTCAAGACCACAGCACCGAAGATGTAACAACGACACGTAAAGTACTCTTTCAACTAATTATTCGTTTTACGTGAATAACCACTTGGTTACTAGGAAGGTTCTCACGAAACCTAGACTCTTAGAGACATTTCTAAAATAAGAAATATTAATATTGTGGGTCATTAACCTTCAGTTAATGACAGAATATGTTGTCTAATTATACTAATTAATCTGTTAGGATGCATCCATTACGTTAGTGTTAAATTAATAAAACTATTAAGATTTGGCAAACCCTAACACCCTATGAATTATTACAAATCCCCTAGACAATAAACTGACCTTAAAATTAATACAAATCCCCTAGACAAATAGATACGTCTCGCTACCCCAACCCTTTCCACCGGTACGCGAGTATTCCCGGGCCAATGGTGATTTTTTTGTAGTGCCAGGAGACTCAAGGTAAGTCCTTGAGAGTTGAAATTAAAACTCAATAATTAAGAATAGAAAGAATCGCTACACTGCTTTACTAAGTCTTTTACAGCGCCAAAACGAACCAGGCGTCGTTTTACCTCGAATCTATGACCTACCTCCCTCACTTCATGACAAGCTCCAGTTTGTAACCAGTGACAAACTTACGGAGGAACATATCTTATGAACTTGTGATATAACCTTATCTCTGCACCCCTATCTACAGCAGTGATCCAGCATCCTCAGTGTTTCGCTAGAGTCGTCCCTGGTACAAAACGTCAACAATGCCCCTGGGTCAAAAAACAGAACCTATAATTCGTGGGAAATAGCTTCTACTTTTAAACGACGCTACGCGGCAGCACTTAACATACCCTACCAAAGGTTGCACCAAAGGAACCTGCGCAAGGTACTATGGGATCCTTTCATTGCCGCTCATGACCCAGCACTAACATTTCTATTCCATCCCACCTCTTTCCTAAATTCAACAAATTAAGATTTCCTTTAAGTGATTAACTTCTGTTGTTATAAAGTGATGAAATTCTAGTTTACTACACAAAAGTGTAGCCGGCCGGCCGGCTGGGTACTCGGACGACGACTTTTGTATAGTATACACTGCGTGAAAAAGGAGTGCTCTTTTATACTTTGAGTCCAAGCGAGGTTCCGAATTTTTGATAGCAACGTAAACATTCGACGACACACTTATTAGTGGCCCAGAATGAAAGCCGAGTAGAGCGCGTAAAAATGTATAAGGGGGAGAATTTTTCTAGCTGGCCTAGCAAGCAATTTTTACCCATTCACTTTGAACGTCCTTTTCTAAAAGTTTCGCCCGCATGGATATACGGGTTGTCACGTATTTCAACCCCCTTCTAATCTTATTGGTGTCGAGATCACGCCTCATTCGCTGCCCAAGATTCTACTGTATTTAAAAGGGACGGTAAAGGGTATCTTTGGTTCAAAGGTTACAAGACAATAGCTTTCTGTGACAAGCCAACACACAGGCGGGAGTACAGTCCACCAACCAAGAGACAACACCAGACGGAGCTACAGCCCGAGTTCACAACACGCGGAGGGAGGGAGGCTAGCCAACTCGCACTGCCCTCTAGCGGTGCTTCTTGGTGCCTGCTGAGAAATAACCCAAGAAGGTGACCTTCCCTGCCCCTGTGGTCACTGTTTGGTCACTCACTAAGGGAATGGTCTATTTAAATTAAACTTAATTTAATTGACGTCTAGACTTTTTAATTCTAATTATTATTTAAAATAATTAATATATCAATTAGGAATCAGGCACACAACTACAGTTACAATAAGAGCTTCCAAGTATTTCATAATAGACCTTATCGCTTTAAAAAAGTGGTAGGCAAATCTAAGTATTGGGACATACAAAAGGGTTAATGCATTGTCATCCGTCTCTACACACTATCATGAAACGATACGAAGAGACTACAGCGCAGGCGCCAAAAGCGAGATGGAAGGCAAAGTTTTACCCCCCGTGTCTTTCCCCTCTTAGTTATGTCATCGAAATGGTCTATTTCGTATCCAAATTAAATCGTAAAATTAAAGTTTTGGCGTCACATAAAATTCTTCGTTCAATATTTTCATTTCACTATCTCTTTGTAATTCCATGGAGTATTCGAAAACGAGACTCGGATAGAAAAAGTGGCCACACAAAGAGCAGAAAAGACACGAGAGTAAGGGAAAAGGATCGAATGTGGGAATTGAGGGCTAAAATCACTGACAGCTATTCTCTTATGCAGACAGTAACGATCTCAGGAAAAAAGAAGCAACTCTTTGTAAGACGATGCTCTCTATTTCTAACGCTTACTCTAGACATTAGCATCCTTTTCCATAAGACAGAAGTAAAACAGTGTGTTCCAAAAAGGGTGGGTTATTATAGGACCGAAGTGTAGTTCAGGTTGGTTCTATGGAAATCAATTTTGAGACGAAAATGTTCTATACTTCTATGACATCCCCTAAACAAGTTATGAATAGAATGCTTTATGGATGACCCCTTAACTTTAATAAGTAAGAAAATGGACAACAATGCTAAGGGGTCATCAATAAAACACTCAAATCATAACTTGTTTAGATATAGAAGTTACATACATTTTCGACTCAAAATTGAACATTTACCATAGAACTAACCATCCCACTGTTGTTCGGTCCTCTATAATTATCCTCCCCATTTGGAACACCCTTCAAAAAACAGGAATTACATTTTCATCATGTCATGATGCATTACTTCAGTCTTATCATGATAAGTCTTGAATGGATACCACCATCAAAGATCACTTGAGTACTTTGGTTTAATCAACTTTTATTCTCACCCTCGAGGTGGCTGAGAAAATCGGAAAAACGGCATTCGAGTAGTGTTGAGGGGACACCAGACCATCCATAGAGTAGCGAGCGAGCGATCTACTTGTTGAAACTCTAGACCATCCATGGGACGTTGGGGTATCTTTTCTTAGCGGTTTACTCTTTCTTGGATAGAGGGTTTTTTGGCGCCCTCTCTTTCTCTCTCTCAACTTATTTTTCCCCTTTTTTCTTTTTAACTTCATCCCTTAAACGGTTTCTTTTTCTACTTTGAAATCTTGGGGGCTTAATTATAGGAAACCAAGGCCTAGCGGCTTCCTTCTGAGTGATAACTAGGAAAGGTATACCTCCTCGGCTGTCGAAGGCCGTTATAGCTTGGATGGGCATTAAAAACGTATTAAGTCGATAACCTTTTCAAGCTAGAGCGCTACTACGCTCTCTCTCGCTTCATATATAGACATATAATAAATGATCTTGGGCCCGAAATGTTGCCGCGATAAATAAATCGCCAAATTTCGAATTCATCAAACGACCTCCGCCTCGTTTTCTCTAGCGCCCCCCCCCCCCATTCGCGCGACTAGATCGATTTTCAAGGCTTTATACGGAATGACCTAAAATTTGAACTTTGACCCCTCGAAACGACCAACCGTCGTCTTACAATGAAAGGGAATTGGGCCAAAAAGATTCCTCCATCGAAATAGCTGACGATTTATTTTAAAGAAAATGTGACCCCATACCTATATAAAGTGACAAAAAGAAAGACGTGAACTTTGACCTCTTTGAATCGCGCCTCATTTTAAATTAGGTTATCAGCTAGCTCTACTTCTTTCATCTTGCGCTAGAAACTGTTTACTTTTAGGGTAAAATAAATAAAATTACCTAATTTGGAGTAACCTTTGACCTTGCTATACAATGGATCGCTCTTAAACAGCCATCTCTGCTTCTCACTGTTTTTTAAGAATTGCCCATGTTCTTAAGGCCTTTTCAGACGACACAACTTTTGATTTAACAAGATGAGTCATAACGTTGAGCCAGCAATGATGGGTCAGGGGTCAACTTGGTAGTTCAACTTATCCAACTTCGGTTCATACGGCCCAACTAGTTTGCTCAAAAAATTGTACCGTCTGAACAGGCATTTAGAAACCAAATTCTATTAGGTGGGAAAGAAGGATTCTCTTGCAAATGTTTGAAACGCAAGCCGAATACGAAGTAACACCCACCCAAGCAATCTAGATTTCCAATTTTATCGAACGAGCCATGCAAAGCGAGAAAACCCAGGCAAGGAAAAAACCACGAGGTTTTCAATGTAAGCGCGGCGCGAAGAGTTCATACACCGGCTGGAAACGACATGTGAATGAAAATGCCCGGAGAAACGCAGCTCGAAAAGGGAGGTCAAAACAACACAGATAGAGGTAAAATACTTTAGGACACTACCATATACCGTAAAATAGGGTCATCCTACGTCACTTTTGGATCTTTGCTTTGGCGCCTACGAAGACGGGGAGAACCGTTTTGAGGAAAAACAGTGGCTAACTATAGTAAACAATCTCTGCCATATGGTGTTATAGACAAAATATAAACAGGCCTAAATAATATTCGTATCGTCTCTATAAACGTTTATTGGTCTATAAATATTTGTACCAAAATTGAAAAGTCAACCAATTTTTGCATCGCATTCTGGTAAACGTCAATCACTGATCACGGAATAGAAAGGACTTGCATACCTGAGTTTTTTTTATTTAACTTGCGTTTCTAAAAACAATGTGTATTCAAAAAGGGAATTGAATACGAATAAAGAGTGACGTTAGTGCATGGGCTTTGTGTCCTTTTTCTCCTTTGGAAACTGTGTAATAAATGATACGCAGCAGTCCTTTTGTTTGAACTCAATAAACGAAACCTTGGGAATAAGTTTAAAACAAGACCAACAACACGCGAATTTTAAATTCTGGACGACCGCGAAGCTGTATTTCTAAATAATTTGCATAATCTCTTTGAAGCAATGTAAAACAAAACACTGGACAGCCTTTCGTCACAAAGAAACAAAGCTTTAAACGGTATTTTCTCGAATTTCTTGGTTGCATCAAACCATTTCAGTTAATTCCAGACTTACCTAAAGAAAGCTGGAAAACCTTAAGACTCTATATAAAGCGATGTCATGTTCGGTTGGAAATTCTCCCAGAGGCTCCGCCTAGTCGACAAATGACATGTGTGTAAGAGAGAGAGAGAGAAAGGTTGGGAAGAGTACAATTGTATTGATATTAATGACAGAGAGGCACAACCATAGCGAAGATGCTCTTTGGTTTTCCCCTTCTGGGTTCCTGCGTGGATGGTACTTTTGAAATCAAGGAAGTAGAAACAAAAATGTTTAGTGACAGGGCGTAAAAGTGGATTTGGCGGGAAAACGGAGCATAGGCAGCTGAACTCATGACCCCTAGAGGGTGGGTGAGTCGCTTCCATACACGTTCCTACGCGGAAAGACGCCGGGAATTGTTTAAAAATACCACCATGGAACGTTAAGATGGAGCCAGGAGATGAAGAAGAGCGGGAGCTAGAAGCTGCCATCAGGACAGTTCGGGTTGAAAGGTTATTCGAATAGGAACGCTGGAAGGAACGCCAGTGCGACTTTGGAAGTAGAATTAGCATCTTTTCCCGCCCTTTAAGGTTTCAAAAATTGAAGGCGACAATTCCCTCCAAGCGGAAGTAAGGCTATAGCCCCCCTCCCCTACCCACTTCCCCTCTATGTCCGGATTGTGGAAGTAAGTTGACGAGCTAGGGAAATCTAAAAGCATTTACGCCTTAATAACTCAAACCCTAAACATACATTTTTTCTTTTTCTTTTTTTTGGATTTTCGCTGTAATAAGGACTTACAAAAATACCACTTCTGTTCTTGACGGTTAATTTAAGAAAATGGGTTCAAAAAAGCCCGAATTGCACGCAACAACAAATTATCAATTTTCTACCAAGGGTTTAAGGGTCTTGTTTTCACTTAACAACAATGAACAAAACCCAGGCGGTGTTTACTAACAAGTTTCCTAGAAGTTTAATTGCTTAATAATTTATTTTAGAGACAACGTTCTTATACAAAGTGGGATGAGTTATAACTATCTTTATTTAAGATAATAAAGAGGCATCAGTTTCAATGTAAATAATTTCATTTTTTGAACAGTTAGGCTTAAGTAACGCCTTAGCAAAAGTTCATAGAGAAAAAACGAAAAGTATACTTCGTTAACCTTTTCCAGCCTTTGGTTGTGGACGTCATGTAAAATGAGAAGAAATTTAACGACCCTCCACTCAACCCCCTACACGAACCAACCAAGCAATCAGAGAAGATATTTTTCTTAGGTCAAAGGTTTAAATAAAACAGAAATCATTGGATACTATATTGAGCCTACTCACACACATTTCTTGTGCTACGGTCGTGAAGGTAGTCATACGCAACGGGGGTCGACACTATTCTTAGATATAAAGGGGGTGGGGTTTCTAATATCACACGGCACGATCAAACTCCAACGAAGTGTACTTTGGGTTTCTATCCATGTACTTTTGGCAATTTATTTCATCGTAATTTTTCATCTAATGAAAACTAGCCTTTCTTACGTCATAAATTCATCCAACGGATTGCTTCTAGGAATGAGGAAAAATGGACGGAAAGTTAATTTCGGATGTTTTTTATTATTATTCCTCCCTTTCGCCCTAGTAGCAGAATACGTCACGCGGGAAACACAATTATTTTCAAATCCCATCTCTTTTCACGACCCTAGCTCTAGCTAACTCTGACCTACGCTATTTCATTCATTCCTCCTTTTCATCAAGACAAAGAGGATGCTAGAACGGAATGAGTAACGGACAATATAATTTTTCATTAACGTGAAATCTGAAAAATGTAAAAATGCGTTTCCCCCCTCCTTCGAATCCTAACTCATCATTGCTTGCTAACTTTCCTAAGCCTTGGTCTTGGTTTTTAACAGGAGAAGCAAGCGAACAATTTATACCTATTAATAATTCATCGAGGTTCTAAAAAAAAAAAAAAAGAAAGGACTCTGGAACTAAAGGACGAGGAAGCAAATGAGAAAAGACGCGATCAGTCACGTGATCTACGGAAGGAGTCCCGCCCTGGAGATGGAGAAAAATTTCCATCCAAAACTAATTTAACGGAACGACGGGCCGAAATATTTTTAATTGCGTAGGACGGGGTGAGAGGTTGATGGCAGGCCCTTTATACCGACGACATATTTCATTTGACGCAACAGTAGAAGGCTATTCAAGGGGGAAAAGACTTAATATATTGGGTCAAGTGATTTTAGTCGCGGCCTACTCTAGTGTATTTTCAATCAGATTTTGTCATGGAAAAAAATGTCAATTCTTTAATAGGGTTTTTAAGAAAATATATTAAAATTAGTCTATATATTTAAATTGAAGGCCTAATTTTTAAAAAAGCACTTTAAGGAAGTATGTCAAAATTTATATTAATTAGTTAGAACAGTCTTAGTAATTATCTAAATTAATGTAAGTCAGAGTCCAGATTGATTGGCTTACTTTCTAACTATAATCAACTCCCAGTCCAAACCGCTTTACTTAAAAGGCTGAAATTTTACAGGGACGTTACTCTTAAGTATTAAGCGCGCGTTAAAAAATATTTTTCCAATCAGCCTCCATCTTGAAAAATGGCGGCCAAAAATATATAAGAGAAAAACCTTCTTCACAGAAAAACGTCAGGCTTTTCAACCGATTTCCCTCCCATTTAATACACTGGTTTCCTAGGTCCTACAGACAGGCGTAATGTCCTTTGGGGCCCAATTATCTTTTGGGCACGTAACATACATACAAAAATCTAATCACTCGCTATTTCAAAACATTCAAACCAAAAATACGTCAGTTACAAACTTTATCAAACAAAGGCCAGCTACTTTATGTAAATATAATAAGCCAATTTTTGAGGAATTCTTCCCCCCCCCCTTCCAACCTCAACCCCTATTTAAAAAGAGATTCTACGGTTTATAGGTGTTTCTCCTAAAACTTTAACTCGATTAAATCTTTGTCGTATTTGAAATTAGCGTCGGCGTCCTTTTAACGTGGAACTCGGGAGGTGTCCGAGCAGTCCAAGCGTATGTGAGCTAATCAAATATTCGTTCTAACGTAGTTTCCTTCGCAGCAGTCTCTTCCTGAATCCTGGACATACCCTCATTTCGAGGCGACGTCTATGAGAGAACTACAGGCCGTGCTGGGACTAATTAGAGAAATCGGCTTTTCCAGGAATACGAATAATTAAGCCGACACCACGTGTACGAAATTTGCAAATGGCTTCATTCGTTAGGTTATTTTATATACAGGGTGTTGCAAAAAGAGAGGGTGGTAGTGTCATTCAGTGCAGTTGTTATCTTGTAATAACTAAATTAAATTAGAATTTTAATATATATCATAAGATACTATTTAATTTATGTATACTCTGTATTTTAAATGTGCAACATGTGTATATTCTCGTGAGTTGCTTTGCAACTTTTTTTATGCACAATAAACTTCAATTTCAATATTATATTTTTCGCAGTGAAGCCAACTTATAGGCTGAATCCACCTACAGGTTTACAGGTTTAAGGTTTACAGGTTTAATTGTTCGCCGTACAATGGTACGCCCTTTTGAAACAGGGCGGCTCCCTACAATTGGGGGAGCGCAGCAGAAGTTAATAAGTCCAACAAAATGCGCAAATGTTTGTGGTGGCAGCGGGGGACCTAATGCTATCTCTATGAGCGCCTGTAAAACTGTTCACCTGCCATACACCAATGCTCGTATAAATAAGAGGTTTTTGTGATGAACTAACTTTATGCATAAATGAAAACGAAGGGATTGTTCTGATTCTGATTTCAAAAAATATATATGTTTGTAAATAAACTCCAAGGCTTAAACGAAGCTCTTTTGTTGAGCTTTTTACACACGCACACCTTCTATCGGGTTCTATTCCTTTTGAGTTCAAAGGTCATGATTAGGAAATACAATATTGCACGTCGTTTTCGGTTTAGTTCAAATTTGTTACGTTCAAGATTGGATGATAATTATCATACACGCATGCGCGTAATGCGTTGTCAAAGGCTGCCATCATCTATTTCAAAACAGGGATATAAGCAGAGGGAATGAGCGATTGAAATCGTAATCAGAGAATAATCATTTCTGGAAAAGTGTTTTTAACCAGCTATTGGGTCCGTTCGCATCATCATCAACATCGATTATGTTACTGTTCACTAAAATCCAAGGCTCTAGTAGGCGTACAGAACCCAATAGCGTGGGGTCAGGTGATACGGGATAAAAATATAGGAGTGAAACCTTCCATCTCACTTACTGAAATCAATTCTGAAAGTATATAATTAAAGTAAACCAGGAATTACGAACTTAGAAATTGGTTTGAAACGAGAGAAATCGAACTACACCATAGGAACAGACCAAAAAATTTAAGGGGAATGCCACTTCTCAGAACAATTTTTCCTAATTCTGTATATCTTATATAAAATAAATCATAACCCTAAATCATTTACATAAGTATGGGTTTAATGTAGAGGCATACACAGTATCGGAGTTGCCAAAGATTTTAACCATAAGTTTATATGATATGTTCCATAAGCATGACACTACCTGTACTTCGAGCTAGTTCTAGCGGAACGACAAGCTAGAATTGAAGTACTACACTCGGTTAGTTTTGCAGAACTTCCATCTTAATATTTAGTCTGCATTACTAAGCCTTTGACATCGCCTCACCAGGCGCCGCTTTACCTCGAATCTATGACCTATAGTTCAATCACTTCATGACAAGCTCCAGTTTGTAACCAGTTACAAACTTATGGAAGGAACATATTTTTCGAACTTATGTTTCGGCACCTCACCAGGCGTCTCTTTACAAGAATCTATGAGCTACTTCATTCACTTCATGACAAGCTGCAGTTTGTAACCAGTGACAAACTTATGGAAGGAACATATCTTATGAACATGTTTCAACTAACAACTATCCAAGACCTCGGAAAAAGCTGTTGGAGGGAGTGAGAGGAGGATTTACAAAGTGTTTTACCCTAATAGGATTTTACGAATGAAATATTTGAGTGTGGACTTTGAGAGAAGGAATACAAGCTAGAGAAAAATATAAGCTATATATATATAGGGATAGAAACGCATCCGAGCATTCAAATGATGCTTTATACCAGCTTTCAGCTTTCTACCAAAAAGTTTATACGCCGTACATACAGCTCGAGTCATTGGCGGGAAAACTTTATACTGTACTTTTGAAAGTCGCCACCTCCTCCTTCCCCCACTCCCAAGTTTATTTCATCCCGAAGAAGCCATTGGTAAGATTATATCCACCAAAAAGGCGTATGTGTACCACCACCAACTACAAGGTCTTCCTACATTGCATTTCCGTTTGCCACTTGCAGAGAGCTTGAAACAGGAAGTTATAGCAAAACTCCGGCTTGTACAGCCTCAAAACTCTGCATGAATTACTTCCTTTAAAGCGTGAATATTGAACAAATCGATTGCCCATACTGTACTTCGGTGGTATGTTACCCTTTTCGGAACCACTTACATCATAAGTTTATAAGATATGTTCCTACCATAAGTATGACAGTGCCTATACTTCGTAATGCTATCTAGAGACTTACGTCTCGAGCTGGTTCTAGCAGAACAACGGTTAGTTTTGCAGTCCATCTTCTCCTATTTAGTCTGTACTAAGCTTTAGACAGCGACTCACCAGGCGTCGCTTTACCCAGAATCTATGACCCACTTGAATCACTTCGTGGCAAGCTCCAGTTTGCAACCAGTGACAAACTTATGGAGAAACATATCATTTGAAATTAATTCATGATATATCCTAATTCTCCTCAGTTCTACATTCATTGTGCAAAATGGACAACTTCATGCTTTACGTTTCTTGGTGGTTAAGTTAAAGAGATCCTTATCAAACCAGGCCGCGTGTACCGACAGACGATGGAGTTCGGGAAAAGTGGAAAAGACAGACAGACAGAAGGAAAATAATGTATCTGAATTCGGGGGAGTTGGGAGCGGTCGGCCAGGATCTTCTTCTAGTATACAGACCAAGAAGTGATATCTAGTTTATTAGGGAAAAGGTATAAGATGCTTAAGTATTCGCGCGCCATAGTCACAGTCCCCCCTTTCAAAATACAAGGGGGGACGTAAAAGGAGGCCGGGCTATTTCGCCTCTCCTCAGTCGGAAAATAAGTAATTTTCGTCATTCGCGTCGCGCTGACGTGAGTTTTCAAGAACCAATGAGATGCTGGTTGTAATTTAGAGGCGGGAATTAACTCCGAACCTACTATATGTTTGGACTGGAGATAAAGCTAGAAATGCGGCGAATTTATTATACCTTCTCCCTAGTAATCTAGATATCACTTCTTGGTATTACTAAAAGCCTATTATTTTCGCGGTAGAAACAGAAAGGAAAAATAACAGAGGGAATCCAGAAGGCATGCACGCTCCAGTTATATTTATAGCTTAATTATTTAAAATAACGATCCCCATCGGTTCTATACGAAATCCAAGAATTTACGGAAAATAAGTGAAAACAAAATAATGAATTGAGAAAATTGGGGTTCGAAGTCAAACTGCCTTCCTTCCTTGTTATTGATGAAGAATATTATTCCAGATATAATTTCGCAGAATTTAATTACAAATCTGATCGATAATACTTCTTCGCCGTTTAATTAAGCGATTCTTTAAAATTATTAAAGTTTGACTTAAGGTCCGTTCAGACTATCAGAGAGAATTTAGAAGGGGAGTGGAAGGGGTGGTTTGGAATGTAGCGCAACGTCGTCTGCTAAACGTTATCTAGGCAGGTCGATTTCCGGTATGATGCGTTTGTAACAGAGATATTTTAGAACACGTGACCGGAAACTCGCCTACCCCAAAAAGCTCAACGCGACATCTTGTTTGGGTGTCATCACGTTTAATAGAGTCAAAGGGGGGGGGGCCTTCCACTCCCCTTCTAAATTCTCTCTGAGACTATAGAGTAAAATCTTACGTTCGATTCCGTCAACGGTCGCCTCGTTAATTTCGACAGGTTCATTTCCCTGTTCAGACGCCAGAGCAGACGACTTTTAAACGAGTAGCACCGTATCTGAAGTGATTTAATAACCAAGACTTTTGAATCAAAAATAACAACTACAGAGTCAAGAATCCTAAACCTTTTCAAATATCGTCTGCTAAAGCGTAGTAGCTCATTCGATCACGCGTCAGTTAAGCACGATTGAGTGAGCTATGGCTAAAGAAAAAGCGCTAACGAGGTGCTGCCATCTAGACCACTGCCAGAAACAAAAGTCAATCTGTGTGAACTTAGCCTAATCAATTACCGACCAAAGAGACTCTCTGAATGGGCCTTCATACAAACGTAACAATTCATTTTACTTTTACGTACATCCGAGGTGATTATCACTCCCCAACTCCCTGTACACCCATTACTCGCGTAATCAGAGTCAAGAATTTCAAAGTAATTCTCTTAGTGAAGGTACAGCGTGAAACATCTCAGTGAACAACCCCTCGCTCTTACCTTAACTTACCTTCAGTTAAAGGTATAATTCAACTGAACCAAGGCCAAAAGCATAAATTAGGGGCAAATGAAGATAAGTACCTGTACATGACCATCAGATATGAAAGTTAGTTGTACTACCAATACACTTCTTACATTCCATTCCCCTCTATCACAATACATTGGGGACCCGAACCCTATAGCGGGTCTCGCCCTCAAAAGTATATAAATTGTATATCGGCATGCAACCCAATAAAAGGAAAAAACGGCAACTCGAGAGTTGCGGCGGCAAAATTGAGGAAAAGGCCCATTTCCACTTGATTTAGGTTTTTTTTTTGCGCCGGCAACGCTGGTTTGCTATAGCATGTTCTCCTTTCTTTCAATATATCAATGCGTGTGGCGAAACGATTAATAAAGTAAAAGGCTGTTCTAATAATAACACGCTTTCCACCTTCCCCGTATTAACTTCATTCACTGAATGCACGTGAACATATATTAAAAAGGATCCTGGCTCGTGAATAAGGCGCGCGGGAGTTTCTTTTATTCGTACTTAGATAATTAATACAGGGAACGGCAATAATAGTTACATTCCCATCTACAATTCCCTGACTTTCCCTTCATTCATCCTTAGATAACGAACGTACTTTACAAATTGCCAAGGCGAATAAATCCCTCAAGTCTCGATATATATATAAATGTATATGTTCCTGCCCTTTTTAATTTTACACGTAATTTTAATTACGGTAAAATTTAAGAAACGGCACCAAAACCCCTGTCCCTGTCCCTGTCCCTGTCCCGGACGCGTCCGCGAAACGAACGCTTACGATGAGAGAGAGAGGGAAACCGGTCGCGTCCGCGAAACGTACGCTTACGATGAGAGAGAGAGATCGCTAGCGTACGCGGTGGCGATACGAAGCTCCGCGTAGAGAGAGAACTGCCTGCCTGGTATATTAGTGAGAGGGGGAAGAGGGAGAGGGGGCATCCCGCTCGGAGAGAGAGGAAAGAAAGGTAGTTTAAATCTCGCGGGCTTTTTTGAGTGAAGGGAAACAAGATGATAATTTTCGTGCACTACTGCACTTTTTTAATTTTACACGGAATTTTATTCCGTTAAAATTTAAGAAACGGCACCATGCGCGTGATACATCAGAGATTATGCTGAATGGTTAGGTTAGGTTAGGTTAGGTTTCGTAAAATAGAGGGGACGGTTTACGGTCATAGTGATTTCTGGTTTAGGGGATCCAGGATTTGGTTTTAGATACATTATTTGATTCGTATGGTTTTGAAAAATTATACTTTAGTGGGGTGCACAATTTAGTTTCATTAATATTATTTGAAATGTGACGTTATTAGAAATTAAGGGGATACACGATTGCGTTTCAGAAATGTTTTTAGTTGTACGATTTATTGGAGATCAACTATACGGGGGGTCACGTGAGCCGTGTAAAATTACTATTAAGGCCCAGCCCTTGGGCCATCTTGTTCTTTTCTTATTTCGGTATTACTGGGATCTGAACCAAGGCCTAGCTAACTCCGAGTTCGCTTTAAGTCAGGCGTTCTCTACTGTAACCTATGTACACTCCACTTCCGGTTCCTAGGAGAACTTCCGTTTTTATTCAACCCCCTCTCTCAGTCGAACTTCTCTATATATATTCTTTTGTATAACCGAGGCTCTTCTTTTTCCTTAAACCATCAGAGCGATTTTTTTCTCTTTCCTGGCTTCGAATGATTCCAACCGAGATGTTGGACAGTTAAAAAGGAAATTACTTTGTTTTTTCTTAATCCGCAAAACCCACCAGGTGTATTTCATTAGTTATTAATATTCCATGTAATTTCAGTGGGTTATTAGTGAAAGACAATGTATTATATCAGGAATACATCGATTTCCATTACTTGGAATTTTTGACTTGCATTTATCTGCTTAAACGAAAGGGGAGGAGTTATAGACCGCCACCCATGACGTCACGTCTAATATATTTGAACTTAGAATTCACGTGACCTTGATGTTAACTATCGACCTATCCGCGCTGAATACGAATGTAAACAAGTTCTCTTTGAACTAGTAGATCAAGGGTGCTATATTTGTATTAACCAATGAAAAGCGAGGAAGTAAAGGCGGGGGGGGGGCTGTTACTAAAAGTTTTAAACCCTTCCCCTAACCTTCAAACAGATATTAACATGGGTCTAGGGCTTATTCTTAAAGATTCCAAATAGCTGACTTTATTACATAACAAAACCAAAAATGGCAATTATCCAACCCCTCTCTTTTAACCCTAGTAAACCCTAAATCTCCCACCCAATCGAAGCTCATTCCTAAGCCTTAAAAAATTCGTTTTGAGCTTTGTTTTTTTCCAATTCGAATGGAGTTCGTTAATGTAACGGGAGTCTACGAACAAAACTATATTTTTCCCCATTATATTACTTACTCTGTATTACGTATCTTTACACGAATGGACTTAGAAAACAAATGAAAGCAAACTTAGGGGCAAGGAAGCTATAAATAACTAGCTAGGAGTTGGGAGATGGCTATCGGTAGCGTTAGGAATGCATACAGCTACTAGGAACCATCCATTTTCTCAACGTATTTTGTAAGTAAATTCTCAAGCCCGGCCCACAAAACTCCCATAGAAATTAATATGGGAGCATAATTATTCCAATTAGCTGTATGTATTCCTGGTAGCGTACATTCTACATCTTATTCCAAGCATCCCCCAATTTTTTTATTTGCTCCAGAGCCTCTGGTTTTTTATCCGGATTTAAAAGGTATTTTATCTCTGCTCTAGGTTCTTCCTTTACCCGAAAGACGGGATTTAGAATCACTACATTCCTTAAGCTTAACTCGCAATACACAATTTTAAATTGGATTTTTTTTACTTAGAGTAAGAACCTTAATTAAATATTTATAGAATTATGAAATGAATAAAAAATTAATTAAAATGTATGTCACAGTAAAGTAACCAATTTTGTACGAAAAAAAGTAGAGCAGATTTTGTAGAACGAAAAAAACTAGACCAAATTTTGTACAAGGAAAAAAATTAGACCAAGTTTTGTACAACGAAACAAAAAATAGGCCAAATTTTGTACAACGAAACAAAAAATAGGCCAAATTTTGTACAACGAAACAAAAATAGGCCAAATTTTGTACAACAAAAAAAAGTGGACCAAGTTTTGTACAACGAAAAAAAGTGGACCAAGTTTTGTACAACGAAAAAAAGTGGACCAAATTTTTTACAACGAAACAAAAATAGGCCAAATGTACAACGAAAAAAAATTAGACCAAATTTTTTACAACGAAAAAAAGTAGACCAATTTTTTTACAACGAAAAAAGTAGACCAATTTTTTTACAACGAAAAAAAGTAGACCAAATTTTGTACGAAAGAAAGAAAGTACCCTAGGATCGTAAAAGAAAACAATAGAAATAAAAAATAGTCCATTTCTCTTTTATGAGAAATACAGTTAACTGTATTAGATACAACAAATAAAAGGATATTGTTTTATAGTAGACTCTCATCCAATATTTCTAAGTTTCATTTCTCAATAGTTAGTATAGTAAAGTTTCATGCAGACCCAGAAGAGAGATAACAAGGTTTAGAATATAGGCCTACTCTCTATTATTATTTTCCCTTAGTCTAGTCCCGATAACATATTCTAGTCTCACAGGTTCCCGTGAGAACAACAAGCTCGAATAAAAACAACAACTTGAGTCGTGACTATGTATTGGGAAAAACGAACAAGAAAAATCATAAGCGAGGGGCTTGTCACTAAAGTCATATAAATCATATCTAAGGACAATTTAAAACTCCTCTAATAATCTTGTAACGAAACTGCATGGAGATATATTTGAGGTCAAAGGTCACTCCGTTTTATAATATCTAAGGTGAAATTGAATTGAACCCTAGCTCATTTGCACGAAATTACCCATCCAGAAGTGGTTCAAGTAATCAAATTTGTTCGAATTGTTTTTTGTAATTATCAACGTAAATATTTGTATAAAAATTCAATAAAAGCAAATAGATTTTCGGGTGCTAACCACATGGTTTTCATAATGGTTATGTGTTTGATAACAAAGACGTTAAATGTGGCTTCAAACCACACGGACCTTGAAGTCCTATAACGTCTTTTGTAACTGAAGACATACAACCGGATGTTACGAACCCTGTACGAAGCAGACGACACCGCACAGCTCCCCCCTTTTTCAAAAGGTTATAATGATTACATTACGAAATATTTATGTACAGTTTTCGTTGCGAAATCATAAGAGTAATTTAACTCCAGCACCCATTTTTCTATAAAGTATTAAGTATCCAACCCCTCAAGTCTTAAGATAAAAACAAATGCAAAGAAAGTGAAATAATATATAAAGAAAAACGCACCGTATTTGATTTTTTTTTTAATAATTTTTCGAAGAAACTCATGGAAGCGCGAAAGAACGAGAGCAATGCGAGATGATGTATTCTTGATATTAAAAAACATTTCCTTATTTCTCTTCCCTCAAATAATTTTTTTCTTCTTCTTCTTCTTCTTAGTTCTTACGTAAAAATATGCACAAAAAATAAAAAATGAACTTTTTTTCCCCGAGATTTTTTTATTGTTTTTTACTTTTTACTCTGACAAACCGAGCTTACCTTTTTGGCTGCCTTACTACACGCCTAAGCTCTATCTAAATTCAAATTATTTCGTATAAAAACTTTAGCCCTCATTCGTATTCGTTTATTCAAGCGGCAAGACACTACGACGAAGAGAAGATAGTTAATTTTAGAGATTGTCCTTTTTACTCTTTTTTTTTGACGATAAAAACAAAAAATAGAGAAGAAGGAAAGGTTTTTTATCATTGAAGGATAAAAAAGAATAACCAATTCCAGAAGGACGGAAGGTTTTTGCCTAACAGGAAATTCCAGTATATGTAGATAGAAACAAAACCATAAGCTCCCAATTTAGGAAAGGAAAGGAAAAAATAAAAGGAAATATTTAGTTTACTATATCGAAAGTTATCTATATAGTCAAACATCTATGAATATCTAAAATATATTTTTTTATATAAAATAAATAATATAACCTTTACAACAATGGATGCCCCCATTCAGACTACAGTAAAATCTGACGTTCCCGTCAACAATCGCCTCATTAATTTCGTTTCGGTTGGGTCGGTACGTTCATTTCCATGTTCAGACGCGAGAGCAGACGACTTAAACAAGAGTCGCGATTTTTGAGCCATTACTTTTGAATACCAAAATTGTAGGATTCAAAATGACAAATACAGTGCCAAGAATTACCTAAAACTTTTCACATATCGTCTGCTAAAACGTAACTCACTGGATCGCGTGTCAGTCAAGGCATGATCGAGTGAGCTATGGCTAAAGAAAAGGCGCTAACGAGGTGGCACCATCTGGACACTCTTTGCAAGACGAAACTGCAAAATTTTCAAACTAAACCCGCCAAACATTTACGTAGTGGTTGACACGTGGTCTAATATTAAGCGATCAAAGAGACTTCACCGGCGTCAAAGTAAAATTTTAGTCTTGTCTGAAGAGGCCTTTAGCCATACAGTATAGGCGAACTAGATTCAACTAAAGGATATAGTGTTCTTAAAACTATAAGGAAGAAACACATCCATAGTTAATTAACAAAATTAAGTTTAAGGTGTATTGTCATGCGGGAAATTATTTCATTCATGAAACAAACAGCTAGAAGAGAAGTCCAATCTCAATTTCAGCTAACTCGCATGCATCGCCTTTAGTTGTCCAACTCAAATACAAAACTAAAAAAGTAAAAAAAACTCTCTCAAAAAAAAAAAAAAGAAAAAGGTGCAATTTCAGAATAACCTAGGTTAGATAGGTTTTCTTCGATCCCGCAACAGAATAGTAAGAAAAGAATAATAAAAGCCAACAATACTGCACAATTTTGGTGGCTCGAGCACCACCACCATCCCAGAAAAGGTAGCAAAAAGTTTTTCCAAGCAGAAAAGGCGTAGGAAAACCTTAGCCTAAGTGTTAAGGAAAAGATGGGTATATTTGCTCGCCAATTTCAAAGAACTATCTCTCCTTAAGGCTGGTTTTCACTTCACAGGTAACTTGCCCTGAATTTATGCGTAGAATTCGGTTTCTATTTTATGGTTTAATTTTTTTACACAAAGGAAAGCGGTGACCAAATAGGAGTTGACGAATACGTGACGTCATAGGCGTAATTTTGGTCAATGGTCAGCTCTCGAGAAGTTTGTTTCGACAACGCCATTTGCTTTTTATATTTTTGAAGTAAAGACGATTTAGTTAACTGTGGAGTTTAATTAAAATAAATATTAAGTCCTGAATACTTTGTTGAAGAATACATAAAATTTAAAGAAAATCGATGGGTTGCTACGTGTGCAATGTTCAAGGTCAAACTTAAGCCTTTGTCTTTACGAGTTCGCGCTCTCTAGTATCACAATTTTCTGTGAAAACAACGCGACTTTCCGCAACATTATGCGGAATTGTTTTTAAGGTTCTGCGAGACTTTGAGTCGGTGAAAACCAGCCTTTATACGTTCCTCCTTTTCCAATATAGAATGGAAGAGACATACTATATTTCCGCAACCGCGGACGGAAAAGGAAAAAAAAAACAGCGGAGATGTTGGTTGGGACTCAAGAGAAATGGTGATGAAAGACATTTACGGGATACAACTCTCAACGAGTATCCCCCTATTTTGCTACAGTTCATTTCAGACTGAAAATGCAGCACGTAAAAGCTAATAATCCTTTTTTATAGCGAATTCCATTGGACTCCTCGGGGCAGCTCTCGGAGTGCTCTGAAAGGGTTTTTTTTTGGTGTGTGTTTCAATGGAAAATCGAGATCACCTCTCACTCGGATTCCCGTCTTCTATTGGTAACGCGCTCGGCCCGAGTTCCGCTCGGAACCAATCTGTATTTGATGACTAATTTGAGAAAACAGCGAGCTATTTCAGAGCAGTCCATTGAAATTCGCAACTAAAGACCCACGATTGAACTTACTGATTTGAATCAAATATTTCAAATTTGAAACTTAACAATATTAAAGACGATACCTGAAATTAACTTTTCAAATAAAACCATAATTCACTTTACATTACGAATTTCTTTCAATCACATCTTGAGTATAACTGTTATAGTATAGCTTTCCAATCGCTCTGTACTTTACTGTACCTTCTTATTGAATCGAACTATACTAAAATGACTTACTAAGGGGGTGTTATAGCGCGTTCCATTTGAAGGAAGACGCCAGTAAAATCTCACGATTCAACTCGGAGTTTGACAAAATAAACAAAACGTTTGAAAGAAGAGAATTGAAATGGCCTATGGCGCTTAAGTGTGGTTGCGTGAAAAAAACGCAAGGAAAAAAAACCAATAATGATAACTGCTCAAAAAAGAAAAAAAATTACCAGTCGAGGAGCTATAGCGAAGGGTCGTGAGCTAGTGTAAACAGCACACACACCCTATACTGGTTTCTAAGCCTAACTTGGAGGATTTGTTTATAAATTGATACTATACAACGTTACAGAGGAAGCTTCTACTGAGGATAACATTATACAGTATAAGCCGAGGTTAATAATCCTTTGTAGAATTTATTAAATTACCTCAAGAATATGCATGGCTTAGTTGGCTCCAATTTGCTACAATTTTTATTTTGTTTTATTTTGAAGCAAAGTTGGGTATATACAGGGTGTTTTTGAATTGTCTATCAGAAATTAAGGGGATCATGTTATTTGGGAAATCAATTTTGAGTAGAAAATTTAAGTTCTATGATTTTGATTTTGCCATGAGGGATATCGTTTTCAAGTTATGTTCGGAATGGTTTATGGAAAATTACCCCTTTATTAAATTAGAAATCATTGTCTTTCAGTTTCATAATTAAATTTAGGGGGTCATCCGTAAAATACTCCAATAATAATTTGGAGTTATAATGTCATTGAAGTTACATTTTCGACTTGAAATCGTCCAAAGAATATGATCCCCCTTAATTTCTGATAGACCTTTTCAGAAACACCCTGTATATTCTAAATATTAAATTGGTAATTAGAGCTCTCTAGCAGGTGCTCGCTCACGCAAATATTACTTTCGAGTCTCTATATTCCTTAAGCGGCTTGCCAAGAAAACGCCAAAAAATAGAAACAGATCTGCGTCATAAGTTACTTCTCAATATCGAATTCATTACCACGCATCCCAAAAAACAAACCGTTAAAACATTCATGAACATTTCTATATACATTCATAGACACATTTCTTACTTTCTCCAATGGTATAACTTTAAAATGTACGTTATTGTAGTTGAGAAAAGAAGTGGGGAGTGGAAAGTAAGACGCCGTGAAATTTTTATAATAAATTTGAGGCGTGGCTCGACTTATCTATCTATCCATAAAAAAAATGTTTGTTTAAGGAAGGGGATTAGAGAAGCTTGAGAAACTTTACCCTGAGGAAAGAAGTGGAGAGACAACGCGATCAAAGCTATATATATATATATATACATTTTTCAGGGCTATACTGAAACGAAATCAATATTAGCATTTTTTTTATTTTGTATCTTCCCAAAAGGGATTATTATAATATTGGTTTTTCTTTACTTTACTTTTTTATGCATAAACGTCAAATAATCTAAGAACTGCAGAGAAAAAAATAAACAAATATAAAACACATTATTTAAAACTAATAGCCTTGGGCGCAACCTTTTTAAAACTTTAAAACTTTATCTCCATATTTTTATTTATGCTTTTAATTTTTAAGTGCTTAGTTCAATCGTTTACCTAAGCCTACCTTTATACTACTTTGGTCTAACTTAAAAATACATAAAAGTTAAGTTTCATCAGAAGTGAGATGAGACTAGAAGTACTGAGATAACCAAATTCTTCACTCGGCGAAAGTGAATATTCTTGATAACACAAGAACGGTTGGCCCTCTAGTAGCGGTTTCAGAATTTTCCCTCCAAAACGTGAGACGCTCGCGGTGGTAGACGGCCGAACTAGATTCAAGGAGCCGCGTCCGTGTTCGGCCGTTTTAGGATGACGGGAAGGGGGTAGGAAATATTTTTGGAACTCGACCATTTTTTTTCTCTCTAGTTTTAGCGCGTGGGAAGCGGGATAAAATCCTCAAATTTGTTCAATAGTGCCAGGATCTACTATCAATGCTAGAGCCCTTCACTTCTAGTCTCATCTCACTTCTGGTTTTATTCATCGTGTTTCTGATAAGTGAACTAAGAGTAAACATTGAGAAGAAAAATTATAGTCAATCTCTTCTTAGTTTCGTATTTGTTTAAAATATAATTTTGTTAACTTAAAATTAGGCCTATAATAGGTTAATTTATTTATAAAATTCAGAGCTCTGTATAACTATATATAGATAAGGTTAAGGGTTATGAAAAGCGGCGGCAGTAATACATTTTATAATTCTAAATAATAATTGAAAAGCGACGCCTTTAAAGAAAAGAAAAGACTAGAGTGTCATCGTCATAAGGGCCCTTTGAGATTGAGATTCAAAGAAATCCTCATTAAGAACAAACTTGTATAAAAGAATGAAACCGGTGAAAATCTAGACCCTAGAGAGGAACGGAAGAGATACAAAAATAAGTAGAGAAAATTGAAACCCGGAAGAGGAAACGATGTTGGAAAAGATAACAGAGGAAGCTCTAGAAAATTATTGCTCAACTAAAGCTAGGAATATATTTATTTATTTAAGAGAAGATTGGGAATTAATAACAGATTACGTGTGAACGCGGAAATAAATTTTTAAACTACTTTATTGGCTCTCTTGATAACGTTGACATACTATCCCTTTTAAAGATATACAGGGTGTTTCTGATAAGTCTGCCATCCATAAATTAAGTGAGATTATGTTCTTTGGTAAATGGATTTTGAGTCAAAAATGTAAAGTCTTCTATATCCATTTTGAATCTAAGGGACACCGTTTTCAAGTTAAGATTGAAAATAGTATTTTATGGATGACCCCTTAAATTTAATAAATAAACTGATTTAAACAATGATTAATTAATTAATTAATAATTTAATTAAGGGGTCATCCCTAAAACACTCCTAAAATCTTAACTCCAAAACCATATCCATTGTGGCAAAATGTCACAGAAGTTAAGTGCATTTTCGACTCTCAAAATCGATTTCCCAAAGAACATAATCTCCCTTTTATTTAAGGATGGCAGAAACACCCTGTATATAATGAAGAGAGTTAAAAATACCTTTAGGAGAAAGAAAAGATAAATGAGGAAAAGATAGGGATGGGGACTCTTTCTGGATTGAATACGAATAGTAGAGTTGCCTGGAATTAAAACTCGCCTAGAGGGGAAAACGATCGACGCGTAGAAAAGCTAGCTACAGACTAGCTTCTTTGAATCTTAAGGATAATAACAAGCTCCTTTTATGAAATTTCAAAAGGTATTCTATACCTTTCTATACGGTTTCAAACGAACGCCTTCTTAATTTGGGAGGAAAGACGGAAATCATTAGTCCAGAGCAACCCAAAGATAACGTTACCGGATGACACAAAAGGGGCCTATAAGTATATTGAAGGAAAAGTTCCTAAAACCCTCAACTTTACCCGCAATATGCAAAGTGTTCTTGAACTAGGTTGAAATTTATTTATTACCCCTTAATTGTATCTTTTCGTAGAACAGAGGTGTTTTGAAGGTAAAACACTTTTACAGGGGCTAAGGTGAAACGCCTTGAGGGTAGCTGCACCTACGGAACTTTGAGTGAAGCGATGAAGCATATTTTATAGATAATATTTTTAAGTAATCGTAATTATCTTTAAAGATTATATCATTTACTATAAATAACCATGAATTATATTCGCTTATTTACTAGTTAACTAGTAAAAGCTACGGGAAAACTAGGCTTAGTGCATTCCACCATTTTCCAACTTCAATTTTACGGATGACCCCTTATATAAGAAACTGATTTAGACAATGATTAATTAATAATTTAATTAGGGGATCATCCCTAAAACACTCTAATCATAACTCGAAAACAGTGTCCCTGAGATAAAAGTTACATTTTCGACTCAAAATCGATTTCCCAAAGAACATTCATCCCCTTTAATTTACGTACCTAGATATATCAAAAAAATTCTGTCTAGTAAGTAAAGAACCATTACAATAACCGAATACTTTGAAATTCATCCTTGAAGAGTTTCTATTTCGGGAAACATGTAATGTTACATTAGATATACGAGAAAATAACAAAAAAAAGCAAGATCCTTATTTTCTTTAGGACAATAAAGAAAACCTGATCGAATAAATACGCAATGAAACAATCTGACAATCGAACAAAAGAATTCGGGAAAGAAGAAGAAAGAAAAAACCTTTGCACTTTTTTTATTCCTTCAATCATTCCAATACGAAATGAGAAAAAGAAGCTAAAAATCACGTTTTTGTTACAACACAGACGGCCTCGCTTAGATTCGAAAAAAATAAAAAACAAGCAAACATTCTCCATTAAAAGAAAACAAGAAAAGGTTAGACAGCCTCAGTTCTTCTTTCACTTTCTCCTAAAACAGGATTACCCCCACCCAAATAGCGTCTTTAAAGGCCCGTTCAGACTATAGTCTAAAATATTACGTTCACGTCAATCGGTGAAGTCGCTTTACTCGCTTAATTATTAGACACCTGTCAACTATTATACTTAAAAGAGTTTTTGTGGGTTTAGTTTCAAAAATTATTATCAATTTCGTCTAGCAGGTTAGTGTCCAGATGGCACTACCACCTCGTCAGCCCCTTTCTTTAGTCATAGCTCACTCAATCATGTCTTACTGACGCGTGATCGAGTGAGCTACACATTAGAAGACCATATATATTTATGTTTTATTTCAACTTATTAACTTCGTGTCCAGTTCAATTCTTTTTGCGATAAAAATCTTATTTTTTGGCTTTTCGACGAATGAAGAAGATACGTGAAGGAAAAACAAAGAAAACATATGAGAGAGAGAGAGAGAGAGAGCGAGAGAGATAAAATGAGCTTTAGAGAATGGCCATCGGGCAAGAGAGATAAGTAACGATCTTTATGGGTTCGGAAATGATTACGTTTGACTTATTTGTAGGTAGTATCTATGGCGTAGGTGAATGGAAAAAGTGTTGGCCGATACACGGAAAAAGTAAAAAAGCTTTATTTATAACCTTTACCCTTAGTTGACGCCTCTAGGCTCTCTCGTCATGCCTTTCAATATCTTATTTTTATGTGATGTTTCCTTCTCTAATGGAATTGCACACTTCTTGAAATAATTATAAACTTCTGAAAACTCAATTTTATACATAAATAGATATGATAGATTGCCTTGTCGACAAATATCTAAACTATAGGCCTTGGTGGTTATATTGGTTAACCAAAGCTTGTCTTTAGATTGCTGACTTCTTAATAATGTCTATTTTTGTATTCCTATACTTTCGTATCAAAGTTTTCTTGATCTACACCAATCCCGAAGGCGAATTTTTCAATCTCATCGAAAAGAGTACGAGGTAGTTTCCAGCCCACGCAACAAAGAGCTGTCATTAACAACGCACCACGTATAAAATTCCTCAAAGAAACTGTCCGCGAACTTGAAATATTAAAGTCGGGAATATTTGACACTGAATCTTATCTGCATTCGATACACGGAATCGATATTGTATTTCAGATTTAAAAGGCTTCAAAGTTACACTAGGAGTCTGACGCTAACCCTAAACTATAAGAAAGAAAGAACGAAAGACTCGGTCTCGTCCATTGAATGAGATATAGGCGTATATATTCTGTACCAGCCAGTAGTTCTCTAAGCCTTGGCTCTCTAGCTATAGGCACCGAAGTACACTCCAATAGTACATCAGTTGAGATCTTTTGAAAAAGAAAATCGTGGTGGTGCATGGTGGTTCCAGGAAAGCCACGGCGATACCATCGTTACGGTACTCGTGAATTCGTCGAAGGGTAAAGAGGATATCGGGGATGGAAGAAAGAAAGAGAGAGAGGGGGTGGAGACAGAGAAGGAACAGAGGATGAAAACCCAGTACCAGAAACTCGCCAAGAAATGATCAAACACCTTATTAAAAGAGGTACGTAGAAAGAGTGAATGAGAAGCAATTTCGGTTCGATTCCTGCTCAGCTCTCATCGCTTTTCTCTATATACCTCGTTCTTTTCCATCCCAAGTTGGCCCTAGTTGCTGCCGATCAGGAGGATTGGTAAATGCTAGGGTGGAAGGAAGATACTCTCATGAACTTAGCAAAGGAGGATGTGGAATAATACTTGAGCGAGTGAAGAAGTTCAGTTTTAGTAAAGTTATGTTATAGCTTATATGGCTTGTATCAGACAGTGCGCGTGTAATGACGTGCATTTCGTAATATATTCCACTTTATTAGCTCTTTTTCTTTGTCATAGAATAATAACTTAAGTACCAAAGCCCAATTCCCACTTACGATTACCATACATTAATACGCTTGTTCGAAAACACGGACTATAATAACTTCAAGGCCGTATACGTTCTCTGTGGAATTTACATTTTACGCACTACTTAAAGCAAGTCTCGGCTGAATTGGTTTAGTTTAAACCAATACCACTAGATGCTCCCACAGTCGAGGGGACTAGTTTTAGCTCCGCCCTCGGTGACGAATTCTGATTGGTTCAAGGTAAAATTGGTGTGTAGGAGATTAGCCAGCATCTTAGGGGGCGCCGATATTTGCTTTAAGCACAAAGCTAAGCTTCAACGATTGAATGGTCAATTTAACATTTAAATCTATAAAGTTACTTAATCGAGCCTCTGATGAATAATTTTGGGAGCCTACTTAAAATTAATTATTGTCATTCGTATCAAGGGCACTTTACTAAAGTTTTCATCACTATACTCGCTTACCTACCGAAGGATGAAGGGACATTGAGGTCTACGGGAAAGAAGGAAAAAGTGAAGGGATAAAGGTCGAGAGGTGGAGCTCATAGTGAGGAGAGACGCTACCAAATTGAGGGAGGAGAGACCAAGGCGGAAGAAAAAGACGGACTGAAAAGGATGAAGCCAAGAAGAAAAAAAATATGTGAGGATATAGGAAGGTGGGTGCATGAACGAGGAAGTCGAAACGGAAGGAGAGAGAAAATCCCGAACGCTATGGATCGTTCGGACACGGAAGATTTGTCTTTGGATGAGAAATGATCCCAGCAGTTCGCCAACGAGCGCGTCGCCATTCATCCAACCCATACACCTCACTTTCACATCCGGCGCCTATATCCCTATTCCCATCTCAACATCGCGACCTTTTTTTACATATCCCCGCATGGCCTCTCTAGATATATCTCTTAAAGGGAAAGGGAAATGTGAAGTCTCGTCTTCCTCGAATCAATCAGAAGTTTATGAAAGAGACACTAGAAGTATATCTCAAGATTAATTTAATAGATAAGCCCATTGGGATTACGGTTAACATGTAGTCCTCTAGTCCTCGGTCATCTTTAACCATGGACTAACTTAAAGGGTAAGCACCACCGCGAGGCAGAGTAACAGGAAACAACCCAACCATTCCCTTTTCCTCTTCTATTTTTTTTGGTTGGGGGGGGGGGTGTACGATTCGATTGGTAAATATGCTTTCACCCGTAGCTCTTCGAGTGGCTTGATCGAAGCCAAGGCGCCATGCCGCAATCCAAAAATGGGCAATGGCCCGAGTGGACAACGAGGAAAAAAATGTTGTACGAAAAAAAAGGGGAAGGGAAAGAACATCGAAATAAAGAAAAATCAAGAAGTCTTCGCCCCCATCTTCTTTAACACATTGAACATCAATCACGTGGCGTCAAACGCGCGCGCGTCTTTCCACTAAAAATATCTTGGTGACCCATCTTGGATCCCGCCCTCGCGTGACCCCTCTGTTCTTATTGAAGTTATCCTAGGCTATACTGTGTTAAAGGGAACTGTATTCTAACCAATACGTTAACACTGATTGAATCTGACTTAACATCCTGAACTTTCATAGATTTAAAGATGTATACAGTATAGTTTAGCTTTATATGATGGGTTTCGGGATAAATTATAAAGAAAAAAGAGCATAGTCGTTGGGAAATAAACCTAGTTATTAGAGGCTTTAATTCGATACGGAAGTCAGTAAAATTTAGTTACATATACGATCAAAGAAAATACCTTCAAATGATTTGTTTATAATGAGTTTTTGCGATAAAAAGGGTTGGATGTCGTACAGGAAAGCCTCAATTTCCGCAATTACCCATAAGTCCCTTAACTTTCCCGCCTGATTCAAACGGAACTGAATACTGTAGTACTGGCCTAAACGCTTTTAATTTGAGAGTTTGGTAGAAGCAAACTTGTGCACGCACAAACGGAAACAAGATCTACAACCAAATATTGGACCCAAACGTCTTTGAACTTAAGCAGACTAACTATTTCCTATTTCAAACTACAACCCAAATATTGGCTTTGCGTAATTTCTTTTAATGCAATATTTAGTTAACCTAAATGTAAATAGATTTTCTTCCTTGGCATAATAATAGTAGGCTTGTCTTATCTTGGATACTTAGTTTATTTTTTCTTTCTATGTAAGATTTGAGGGAGTTACTGATGTACACATAGCGAGTCTGCCGGTTCAGCAGACAAAGATTATTTTTGCTGAGTCATGGATGGAAAAATGGCTGCCAGAAAAAGGAAGAGTGGAAAAACAGTTTCGACGGAAATGAAGCCAGAGGCCAACACGAAAAAAAAACCTTCCACTATATTGACAGAAAAACACAAAGAAAAAAGGTTTCCCCGTTTTCCGGAAATCGTCGTGGCCAATGACAAATTTCACTTTGAATTGGTACTAGGTTAGAAACTAGGCTTAATGCCTTTAAAAGTGACTGAAACAATATACTTGACCTTTGCTAATGTTGTATTCTACTGGTGAAATCGATTGATTTTAGGCTTAGCTATACCAGAAGCCGATTAGGCTTTACACATGAAGTACGTAACATGTGCCTGGGGGAGCTACACGATATTCTCTAAGCTCCTAGGAAAGAACCTCCCCTTACGCGGAGGGAAATAGTTCAGTAACGCGGCTCTTTCGGATCCATCCGATCCTTCCGCCTTAAGAACCGATTTACCAGGTACATAAATTGGGGAACTACTATAAAGACTGAGTAGGGTGTCTAAAATATTCTTTAGATAAAACTATTCACAATACCAAAGATTATTTGGGAGTAAGGCGTTAAAATGTTATCAATCTGGGTAGCTTTTGCTTGGACTATTTAAGACGCCATGCATCTGTTTTTTTACGATGAATGTTTTCTGTTCTCGCGGTTACGGCGAGCTCAGCCGCCGGCGGCTCTGGAATCGGGATACCGGCACCATACCGCTGTTACCTAGACAAGGCCTAGTGTAGTTTTAGAGTCTATTATTATTCGCATAGCTATTTTTCTGTTGAAATTAGGGAACTAGTATAAATATTGAGTAGAGTGTCTGAAATATTCTTTAGTTAAAACTATTCCCAATACGAAAGATTATTTGGGAGTTAAGCACGAAAATCTTTTAATCTGGGTAGCTTTTGCTTGGACTATTTAAGACGCCGTGTATCTGTTTTTTAACGAGGTATTTTTCTGTTCTCGCCGTTACGGCAAGTCCGGCCGCCGGCGGCTCGAGATGCGCCGCTCGGCCTCAGCCGCTGATATCTAGCCAAGGCTTAGTGTAGTTTTCGTGTTTAATTTTATTTGCAGAGCTATTTTTCAGTTGAAATTTAAAGAAAATCTTATAAATCTGGGTAGCTTTTGCTTGGACTATTTAAGACGCCGTGTATCTGTTTTTTAACGAGGTATTTTTCTGTTCTCGCCGTTACGGCAAGCCCGGCCGCCGGCGGCTCGAGATGCGCCGCTTGGCCTCAGCCGCTGATATCTAGCCAAGGCTTAGTGTAGTTTTCGTGTCTAATTTTATTCGCAGATCTATTTTTCTGTTGAAATTTAATGAAAATCTTATAATATTTAGTTGAAGACTTATTAAATGTCTCGAAAAATTTCGAAACTTTAGCTTTAAAACGTTAAATAGTTTATAACGACTACCGAAATTCGCCTTCCGGGCTTCCCGGTTATGTCGACGGCGAGGTCGAGTCGAGTTCCCATTCAAGAAAATAGTAATAGCCGTCGCCGATTGGTCTGGCATTAAAGAGGTTATCTATGATTAGGGGGCTCATGATTGGTTAAAAGCTTTTTTGTTCGTCTGCTTAGTTTTTACTTCGGGAATATCATGAAATCCATGGCCAAAGCTATGGAAAAATGGGACTTACGTACTTTATGTGTGAAGCATAATCCGCTTTTGGCTATACGAAGGCGAGTAAACTACCTTTTCTTATCAACCACTTTGAACAGGTTTTTGTGGCGTGTGCTTTGAATGTTCTTAGCCTAACGCAAACATCGATTTTCTACCTTTAGATCTAAAAATTGTTTTTCTTATTTATTTTATAGGCAAAGGTGTAAAAGAAGTAAACAGTTTGGAGAAATAATTCTTAAGTTAATAAAGAAAAAGCTATAGTTAATTTGAATAGTAAATACGCTGGCAGTTAATTTGAATAAACCTTTAGGCCTAGGCCTAGAACTTTTCAAGGAATTTAATTGAAGAAGCGGTTATGCAAACTCGAGGTACTTTTAAAATGTAAATTAATTATAAGATTGCAAGTATTTTAATTAATCGTAATATGAACTTCACCCAAACTTTACTAAACAGGTTGAAGGGTTATAATTGGCAGTACGTAATTATAATTCGGAATTACTAATTACTGAAAACTTCCTATATATATATTTATTATTTAAAACTAATTATTTCGGAAACACTGTACAGGGTGTTTCTAAAAATTCTGTTAGAAATTCTCACATTCTATGACATATTGCCCTATAATGGCCACAGTTTTAAAGTTATGATTGGAATGATTTACAGATGATACCTTAATTAAATCAGAAATCATTGCCTTTAAGTTTCTTATGTTAATTTTGAGGGGTCATCCGTAAAACACTCCATCCAATCATAACACGAAACCGGTGCTCCTAAGTAAGGAAACGTTACAGAACATTTTCGAATCAAATATTGCGCATAGAAAACTGCCCTATAATGTCAGAAACACCCTGTATATACCCGACGTAAAGACCTCATTAAAATTAAGACGTCTATTGTTTAAAAATACTCCTTTATAGAATTCGAGACGAAAGACGGCAGTCACAATTAAATGCTTACTCAATCATCATACAATTAAACTTTTGGTCTAAAACCCTCGAAAATACTTGATAATTATATACTACATCAGGAATGCATACAGCTAATAAGAATCATTCTGTACTAAACATTTAACTCAAGGTATCTAGGCAGACTAGTCACAATGTACGACAAATTTTATATCGCTGACCGGCCCACAAAAGCCCCAGAAAAGTTTACATGGGGTCACAATCATTCCTATTAGATGTATGCATTCCTAAAACAACATATACTACGAAATTTCGTACTAAAATACCACTTTTATGTTTAATTCATTAAGCTAAACCCAATCTAAAGTTTACAGGTATTTTAAACATTTTATTTTAGTCATCCTTATTTAACGACGAATTAACGTAATTAAAAGTTCATGAAAATTTCTTAACCTTCTTCTATAAGAGATTTATTAGGTCAAATTAATTTGCTCGCATTGAATAGTGTCTACGAAACTTAGGAAGGTGAGATTCTTCGGGCCTTTTATTTTATAATCAAACTAAGGCCGCCCGTAAAACGTAAAACTAAAGCCGGGCTAATTAGTAGACTGTAGGGAGGACGCAAAAGCTCGGAAAAGCCCCCATCATTATTATACGAGACAAAGATGGAGAGAGTATACAGGGTGTTTCTGAAACGTCTGTGAGAAATAATGGGGATGTTCTTTGGAAAATCAATTTTGAGTCGAAAATGTAGCTTTTATCGCCATTTTGTTGTAATGGCCAACATTTTCAATTTATGCTTCCAGTATTTTACGGATGACCCCTTAAATTTAATTATCATCATAACGTTAATTAAAGTTATTAAGTTTCCAATTTTATTTATAACTTCATCGCGGTTTTTGTATTTTTTCTAGAGAAGCCAACAACCCAGGGGCAAACTTGATAATGTTATTCCTATGGGCCCCTGTAGAACGATTTACCCGCAATACGCCGGTGCACTATTATACATTTTTTTGATTTAAATTATGGTGCATTAACGGTATTATATTTGTACAGACAATCGTTTTAAAGTTAAGATTGGAGTATTTTACGGATAACCCCTTAAATTTAATTAATAAATGATAATTAATTTAATTAAGGGGTTATCCGTAAAATACTCTAATCAAAACTTAAAAACGGTGTCCCTTGTGGATCGTAAAATATCACAGAAGTTACATTTTAGCTCAAAATTGATTTCCCAAAGAGCATGATCGTACACCCTGTACGTGTAGGCAGAATCCTAAGCCACAAAATCTGCTCCTTGGCCATACCGGGATAAAAAGGGGATCGGATGAAAAGGGAGAGAAAAGGTTCTATCTCGTGGGACGACGGATTAACCAACAATGAGCAAGGAGGAGAAACAGAGCTTTAGCTATCCGAGCTACCGCTAAACAAAGTAAAACCAAATAAATGGGAAAAATTCACCAGACGTGTAGGCCTAAAGCAGAAGCAAGGTAAGGCAGTGAGTGTCAAGTTATATCATAATAAACTTCACGATGGAAAAAAAGATACTCCCCCTTTATTTCTTTCTAAAACTTTACGTTCCTTTCACCTATACTATAAATAATCTCGTTTTAATACACCGCAGAAACCCATACCTCTCTTTTCATACCCTTCTTTTAATTAACAACCTGCACGCCTCATTACAAGAAGTTCATTACAAATAGTTCTGCTCTAAAAAGTGCCCGGCTGATTAATGATTAAATAAAATTTAGATGGCACTGACTACATAAGTTGATCTACTTTAAAGAGATGTACAATGCGTTGTGTGTCAAGAACTATATTTTTGAGTTGTAGCGTTACTATTTCCTGGAGTAGTGATTGGGCAATGTCATGTGACTGTGAGCGTGGAATGACACCACGTATAGATTCGGGGGAAATGCCAATACCTCCTTCCTAATGCACTGATAATGCTACGAAATTCACGCATGCCCAATAGAGCTGCCCATAACACATTTTACATTCCTTTGAAGGAGACATCGCATCAAGTAATGGACTTCAGATTTTGCTAAAGACACGTAAATTTTGGGCTTGAGTATTAAGGGTATGTATGGATGTTTAAGTGTATATTTTGTGAGATATATTTGGCTATGGTGTTAGAGATGTGAAGAGGAATAGATCGTACCATCTTCTTTTCCCTAGGAGGGTAAGGCCTAGACTCCAACGCATCCAACCCAAAGAAACAAAATTCAATCAGGTATCAAAGGGTCGTAACTAAATATTTACAGGTCAAAAAGAACATTGTTCAACTGCGCCTTTAGAAACAGGCGCGATACACAACTAACGCTAACTGACAACAGGCTTAGATTGCCTCTGACACCTGTATGAAACCGAAACCAAGAATGACCCTCCTTTGAAGGTCATTCAGGCCCAGGATCTTCGTTTAATTTCATCTCTAAGAAAGAATACTCTCATTTTAAGATGTATAGAAAGAGGAGGGAATGTATAGTGGAAGATACACGATGGGCTACGGATAAAGAGAAATATACATTTATGGTAACCGTATTCAAATTGGAAAAGGAGGACGGGTTAAGGGAAAGGCCCGTCAAAAGCTCAAGTTGTTTAAGAAGAAAATATAAAGAGCTTAGCTAGCGGAGAAAGATCAAGAGTAAAACAGAAACCGAGGCTTAAGGGAACCTCTCAATTCTTTATGAATTTTTAAATTCGTCGGTTTTAGAAATAAACGTCGGAATCGAGAACCATCTCTTTTAGAAGAGAATGAATGGACATGACTATACCAAAAGCGAATAATCCTCTTTAAGTATACATCATAGGGTCTTTGGTGGAACGTCTTCTAGTCCTCTAGAGACCCCATTTAGACATGGTAACTTAATGATATATTATCAATTTATGACAATAAACTCGCTTTAGCTTGTACTATTGACAATTTTAGTTGAGTAAACAATGTTTTCTTCTTTTTTTAAAAAAAGGAAAAAATTCTTATCAAAAGAACGGGTTATAAATGAAGAAAAAAAGATTAAATATGTAAGAATATATGGCTTTCGTAACCGTTCTACTCCTCTTGAGTTAATTCTCATGTGTACGTACAACTTGATAGAAAGTACGATTATGGTATCTTATATTCAAATATGCAAATGACTCAGGATCTTCAGAGAATTTCACTATTAACCCTATTGTACTTGTAACTAAACTAACCCCAAATATTCGTAAATAATTTCAACCTAAGAAAGAGTTACACTAACCAATAGAAAAGGCCGCAAATTACGCTGATGAAACTAACCCATTTCTAGCTTACAACCAAGTATAAAAAGAAAAGTTAGGGAATTTAATAAAGGGTGGGGGCACCAAGAGTCCATTGCTATGAACTTGGCAATATGACTAACCCGGAAAGGAGTCCCATAACGGTGTCTGGATCATTCTTCAACTGTACTGAAAGAATGCGAATTTGACGCGATACGAGATGCTAGGCCTTTGTGCTCATTGAATCAAGAGACTTTTGGGGGCACGAGGATTTGGTAGCTAGACCAAAGGCGCGCGCGCGAAAAACGGAGAAGAGCGCCAAGTGCATGCATGCACCCTGCTCTTTTCCATTTTCTCGTGCACCATCCCTCTCCATCCTTCTCCCAAATGAGTTGGAATCGTATAACAGCCAAAAGATAATCATCCTTAATAGGGAGGAGGTCGCGAGGGTATGGATAGCGGGACAAAATACCACTCTTTAGAGAAGCGCGTTGATTGAGGTAAATGTTTGGGTCCATTTTTGGTTCTTCAGCCTCCTAAGCATACAACACCTCAAGTTATTTAACTTGAAATTCATGGAAGTTATACTATTAATATAATGAAAACAATCATAGAAATGTTTGATTCTGTTGAAGAGATAAGTCTAATTCTCGCTCAGTATTCCATTGCGCATAACAATTACTTTATTATTATTACGTCACAGGCATCACGTGACGACAATATGCAAAGACTCCTTAAGGAGTGGGACTTCATGGACACCCATTTAATTTTTTGACGAGATTGCAGTGCCAATTCCCTGAATTCGAAATAAAACGAACCAAATTTATTTTAACACTTTGAACCACGCCTCTCCTCGGTCACGTGCAACTCTGACGTATTTCAAATAATTAGTAACCACCCGTCCCTGCTATCCTTGGAGACACTTTTAACTGAATTAATTTTCTCTTAATGAGTGAAGCCAAAAGCTACAATTGGGGATATTTGCGACATAAATCGAATTTCAAAGCGACATCAGATTGGATATTTTTCGTTTTTGATTTTCATTGTCAAATTTGACAGTCTGATTGTTAGCGTAACATTCGGTAATGAACTTCTACGTCTCCTTTTGGCCAGCATGGCCTGCCAGGCATCAAGGCAAAATCGTTTCGTCTTTTCCGCCATCCATGGCTAGCGGCGGCGGCGGCTAGTTCGTTGGAGAAAGGGATTCTCTCGACTTGGGGAATAGTGGGAGTGTTGCGTCTGGTAATAGCCTTCATTAACGCGAGGTAGCTAAAAGCTGGAACCATCCATCACCGAGCGCGTTCCGCTCTGGGGAATCCGCGAGCTTCTCGAGCCCCCATGCCTATGCCTGGGTGTATAGAGAAAGGAGAAAGTAGGGGGGTGGTATGTTCTATATTAGGTTCTGGAGTATGTGGGTATTAATATATACTTATACATATATGTATACTTATACGCGTAAGGATCGTGTTTGGTTTTATGAACCTCACGTACTAGCACGCGGGGATAGCACCCATCACATCACGCTTATATTCGTTTTTGTCCAGAAGAAAATTAACCTAAACTTATCCAAACATCTAAAGGCCCATTCAGACGTGCACAACAACGGTCGCCTTTTTAATCTTGTTTCGGTCGCCTCACCGTACGTTCATTCCCTGTTCAGACGTTAAAGCAGACGACTTAAAACGAGTCGTGTATAAATGGTAATTTTTTGAGCCAAGACTTTTGAATACTAAAATAGCCGAACATTCAAAATTAAATTGCAAATACCGCGCCAAGAATCCTAAATCTTTTACATATCGTCTGCTAAAGCGTAACAGCTAACTAAATCACGCCTCAGTAAGGCATGATCGAGTGAGCTATGGCTAAAGAAAAGGCGAGCGCTAACGAGGTGGTATCATCTCCCGACAAAATTGAAACTTTTTAAACTAAACCCGCCCATCTTTTACTTAGCCGTTGAAGCGTGTCTAATTAAGCGAGAAAAGCGACAAGGAAACATTAAATAGTCTGAATGGGCCTTCAAAATAATCCTCCATTCCCCCCTCCTTAAATAGACTATGAATAAAACTTTAGCCTAAAGAAACGAACATGTAATTCATTTGATAACGTAGGGTTTAATTTACTTTTAGTGATAGCGGAAAGAAAGAAATTTGCTTGGTAGTTTATTACTGACCAAAATTCGCGTCAGCGAGACCACAGCGAGAAGCCGTAAAGTTTTCTGATTAGGGAAGCTAAGAAATGGGTAAGTAACTGGGTTACGGAGAAGTATATACGCGGAACTAGAAGGACACTGGACCACATCGGAATCTTAAATGTCCTTTTTATGGTGCCACGCTCTTGAATTACTAGCACTAGCATTTTGATGAGAATGGCACGAACTAGAAAGTCTTTGTACAAGAAGGAATATACCTTATTATTTCTAGCAAGAGCCTTTACCATGGTAGCCTAAATTATAAACAATGTGTGATGGTCCAAATGTATTTGAAAAGTTCATAATTAAAGCGTATAGTGTATGGATCCATGTACAGGGTGTTTCTGATAAGTCTACTATAAATTAAGGGGGATGTTCCTTGGGAATTCGATTTTGAGTCAAAAATGTAACTTCTACCTCCACTGCTATCAAGTTATGATTTTTAAGTTTTAATGATGAGTTTGATGACCCCTTAATTAAATTAGAAATACTTGTGTTTTAGTTTCTTAATTAAATTAAAGAGGTTATCCGTAAAATACTCCAACAGGTCCCTTACAAATATAATACCGTTAATGCATCATAATTTAAATCCAAAAAATTTATAGTAGTGCACCGGCGTATTGCGGGGAAATAGTTTTACAGGCGCTCATAGGAATAACATTATCAAGTTTGCCCCTGGGTTGTTGGCTTCTCTAGAAAATATACAAAAACTGCAATTTAATTATAAATAAAATTGGAAACTTAATAGCTTTAATTAACGTTATACATGATGTTCTTGAAAGGCCTGTCAGAAATTATTTGGGTGTTCTTTGAGCAATTTCGTGCTGAAAATGTAACTTCACTCGAAAACAGTGTCCCTTGTGACAAAATGGCGATAGAAGTTACATTTTCGACTCAAAATCGATTTCCCAGGGAACATCCCCCTTAATTTATGTCAGACTTATCCTTAACCTTCCATAGACAATCGAGAAAAAAATCTCTAACCTGTAATACCAACTGACAAACGCAATGTCGTGGAGCGTGAAATTCAACGCAGTAATCTTGCAAACTATAGGTAAACTGGACTATACTGTTATCACTCTGAATTAAATAAGGGACCATGATCAAATAGACCAACGTTGCTATGGAAAAGACGATTAAAATACGTTGCATTTTAAAACCCTTTTAGATCTAGACTCAAAAGTTCAAGAGGATATATTTGACTCTATGGAAGACTGAAAGGGAATTTTGAGCGAGTTGATAATCCTTTGCTGAAATTTAGTCTCGTTAGGTGCAGTCGCCGGGGACTAAATTGAATTTCAAGGTATTTTAACGACAACTAACTCGCGGGACCATATTAAGCTCGAATTGGGTTTCCTCGGATCAAAAGCCTTTTTCATTTTTCCCAAAAAGTAAACAAATCAAAGAACGTTCTCCTCCAAAGCAAACCTTTAACGTTAGAAATTGACAGTATTGGTTGTCAGAGGGGTATGCTATTTGCACGAAATATCGTATATGCTTCTGGCAAAACCAACTAGAAACCATCAACAAGACATTTCTGAAGAAATCGCAAATTTTTTATGAAAGTTTTCAAAAAATTATTAAAGATAGAAATCGTTGAAAAAAAAGTAGGGTATTTTTTGGGAATGCTAGACCCCTCGGTTTCGTTGCATCTCAGCCAATATTTAAGCCGATGCATATTCACCTCTTTGTTCCCCACTATCCTCTAAAGATCGTCCTCTACACCATTTCTGTATTTAAATAAGTTCAACATATTTCTAAAGGACTTAAAAAGATACGTTTTGAAGCGATTTCAAGTTAAAGCTTCATACAGAATCGATGTAAGGAAATTTTTTTAAATTTTGCATTTTTAGTTAATGATGTTTACGCGTGGAAAAACTTGGTACATAAAAACAAAACCCTTTTCGACTTTAGACCTAAACGCGATGTGTTTACAAAAATACAAACGCTTAAAAGTTTCGACGAAAAACAATTACCTATTACTGCAGTTTTACTTAGCGAAAATAACAATGATTAAGAATTAATCCAACTGTAACAAAAATATGTTTCTATGGCTGAAAACAATTAAAAGAAGTTCAGGTTCGAAATTAATTTTAACTAAATTCAAACCAAAAATAGCAAGTTGCGTAGATATTTCGTAGAAGAATAGACAATTTCATTAAATACTTGCAGAGAAACCAACACACAGGGGGAGGCCGCCATCTTGGGTTATTTCCCTGGCGCAACCCAAAGGCAACGCCAGATGAAGCCGCTCGAGTTCACTACACGCGCTCAGGGAGGCTAGCCAACTCGTACTGCCCTCTAGTGGTGCTTCTTGCCGCCAGGAAAATAACCCAAGAAGGCAACCTAACCCCTCCCCTGTGGTGTTTGCTTCTCTTCTGGACCATTTGATTCTTCACTCTCGCAAACTTCAGTATAATATTCATAAACAATAGAAAGAAAATTCAGGAAACAGACGCCAAGGACGAAGTAAGTTTCACGGAAAAAAGCAATAAAAGCTCTGGATTTCATTTAAAAATCGTTCGAGAGCCGCGAAGCGCATCCCATTAAATTGAGAAAAACAGAATCATAAAAATCAATCCTTTCACATTTTTCCAAAAATTGACTCAAATAAAATCAAAAATCGCATTAAAACGCTTTCTAGTGTTTTCCTTAACGGTCCAGGTTTCAGCGCGACGCGTATCCTATAAACCCTTTTAATATAAATTTATTAGTATAAGTTTGCAACGATACACAATATTATTAACAGAATGCGTTTTCCCGCATGAATATCGTCGCCAGATGTCACTATGACCGTAACGCGGGCTTAGGAGCTTTTTTTCAAACGCTTCAAAGCGTGCTCATATGTAGTAAGCTTTGATGTATACGTCATGATTTTTAAAATTCCAGTGTTGCAATAACATTGAAGTCACTGCCTCACTGTTCTCCGCAATATATAATACTAAAAGATGGCGTTCCTTACGACGAGGAGGAGAAAGGTTTAAGCTCTATACTAGATGCAGATTTATACCGAATTAGTAATAAACTTATGATTTTATGGATCCAAACTAGGGAATTTTGGGGAAACCGCTGCTTTAACGCCATCTAGAAACAAGGGTAAGAACGAAGAAATCGCGCTACCGATAAAAAACAAACCATTCTTATAAAATAACAAGACTTTGGTCCGTAGCTGCTCCCTATGGATTTGCTTCAAAACAATTTTTTCCTTCAGATAAAAAAGGGGTAGAGGGTTAAGAGAAAAACAATAAAATCATCTTCGACAAATAAAAAGAAGGGAATGTCCAATTACAGAAACAGAAAACGAGTTTTATTTCTTTGCCCCCCCCCCAACCCAATGACTCACTAAATAGCGCCCAAAAAATTGATGTACAAAAACAAACTGTTAAAGGAAGAATGAATATCGTTTGAAAGCTAAATATTTGACCTTTCACCCTTCCTTATTATTTTTTTTAACTAAAGACAATTAAAGGGTTAGTTTTGTGGTCAAGCTCAATTAAAAAATTCCGTCTGTGGGCTCGACATATTTGAGGGCAAAGTTCACCCAATACACTGTCACATTAGTCACAGTGCAGAAGACAAATGAATTGTTTTAAAAATATAAAAAAAAGTCAATATCGTTCTAAAAACTTAACTTAAATTGACTTTATCTCTTAATATTTGACCTTTAACCCTATTGCTTTTGAAAACGTAATGGTCAACGACGCAATACATGGAAAGAAGAAGAAGAGAGTATTACAAGAAAAAGCGACTTTATAGGAAAGTGGACGTAAATTGATTTTTTTTTCTATAACCCAACTTAAAAAAAAAAAGTATTTTTTTCATTTTTGCCTCATAAGAAAAAATGTCCGAAATGGGGGGTAAAGAAAAAAGTCTTCAAATTACTTAACCAGCTGTCGTTGTAGTTGGCGACACGCTTCATATATATATATATATAAAAAGGGGCCTTGGTCGACACAAAAACAAAAAAAAATGCTTTAGATGAGCGGTAAGGAGAAAATGGATTTAAGCGATTTTAGAGGACTACACTATTTTCAGTTGACAAGCCTCCGATAAAAACAAAATGCCACGCGACGCCTTTAATAGTTTACAAACAACATTTCAGCTGGGAAGGATGCTTTAAACCCCCTTAAATAGGCCTTGGTTCGATGACCTATAAGGCTATAATAGTGACCTTTCCAATATATGTCCGAAAACGCATCATTTTCTTTTAATAATATATACCTAAGCTCAAATATTTTATTATTATTTATTTATTTATTTTTGCACTAGACTCCGATGGATTTCAATTAAAATGATATGTGCAAAAAAGGCCTTAGTCAATTAAGAACATATTGGCAAAGGACAAAGAATTGCGTCGCAAATCACAACAATGGAATAGTATAATTAACCGCACGTAATGAATTAAGTTTAGAATTTAAGTTGGTAAGAATGTACGAGGATGTAAGAATACTAAAAGGTTAAATTAGAATTCTGCCCTGGGGCGAGGCAGAATCGATCAAGAGGGTTCTCTTATTGGCGTAAAGACACCCAGTGATGCATTAAGAGCGATTTGGTCGCCTCAATCGAACCAGGTGGGTTGAAGAGCTAGCCTATCCGTAAGGGTTACCTCCAAACAGCCCCGAGATAACCTCTTTCATCAGTGAAAGCCTTAGTAGAAATGTTTCGCTAACCGAGCCTTGGTGTTCACCAAAAAGATAACATATAGAATGAATAATGTTCGAAATGTCCCATTTCTAAATTAATTGAGAATATAAAGAATTTTATACACCCAATTTCTCAGAATCACTAATGAGGAAATTAAAGCCTTTAAGATTAGTTTGAACAAACATTTGCGAAACGAGAGTGACACTCGTCCTTATATTTTCAACTCGGATAAGGTAGGAAACAAATTACCAATACCTATTACTCCTTAAAGGGCAAGTATAATTTAAAATGTACTTATTAAATCCAATTTTACGAGGTATGGGGTGCTTTTCTCTTCAATATAAAACAAACTTCGTTAAAATCGGTTAACCCTTCACCGAGATACAAACTTTTCTAAATAACTTAAAATGTTTCGAACTAGGCTTAGCAATAACAACATTGCGACTAAGATTAGGCTTAACCTTAAGCCTTATTCTCGTATACTTTTCACTCTTCTATGTCACAGGGAACTAAAATCAACTTCCAGTAGCGCAAAATATTGTACTGAGGGCAGAAAATTTCTTTTTGGTATATATAATGTTTTATAAGGTAAAATTTTGAAATTATAGAAAAAAATTATTATTGTATTTATACGTACTAAGTACTAGACGTGCTAAATATTTTATGATTTAATTGAGACTACCTCTTTAAAGAGCCAGTTTGTTGTATCTAAATTAGTAAGCCTCGAAACTTCTCCGTCTTATTCTCGACTTAAATCCTAAATTACAAACTCAAACATTAAATGAAGTTGTAAACAGGAGTGTGGAAATCAAATAATCCTTTTCGCGGAAGTATTTCCCCCTCTATGTATATCTTTATCCCGAATCGACCCTTAATTCTAGGAAAATGTACTCAGTCTCTTATCTGCGCAGTGAACGCCACCACGCCGTGGTCAGGGTTCAAAGGGTGCTAGAGCGAGATCGACGGGAGGTAAGGCTTAAGTAAGGAGAAGATAAATCTATGGATTAGGCATTAAGGGCTGATCAAAAGAGGCTTTATACAATATTTCGACCGCTGAACGGCGCCACCACCCGCTACAATAAGGAATGTAGTCTAAGCAGCAAAAAGTATTAAGTTCAGAAAAATCCAGAATGGTTTAAAGTAACTCTTTGAGACGACCATAAAGAGTGAGTTGGTCAACGTCGTCTGCTAGTTTGTTATTTCATTCCAGTGATATCTTACATAGTGACAAAACCCAAAAAAGGGGCTGCTTGGTTAGAGTAGGAATAAATACAGCTAATTGGAAACATTGTGCCCCATATCTTCAATGTTAATATCTACGCGGGTTTTATGGGCGGGGCTTGAGTGCTCGCCGCGTCACAGTCATACTTCTGACGCGTATTTCTAACTGGTTGGTAGTTTGCTAATATTCCTAACGCATGGGAAGGCAATAACGTCGCGAGCCCTAATGACTGACGTAGCAATGCGTGGCCAGGAGCGTGCGCAATAGGGAGAGGGCGTTTGTCAGGGAGTGAAAGAACATCCGACGTCATTTAATACCTCTACCTAGGGGAGCGTTTGTAGGCGCGATACTGAAATTCCCCCGTTAGGGGGATGGAATCGAGGTAAGAGATATAAGCCTATGACGTAGCAAGAATGGGTTTGCCCTCTCCCTATGTATGTTCAACGGGCAGCGAGACAAATTATTAGTGACGCAAAAGTTATCATACTTAATGATTAGCCTAGCTAGTCCCACAAAGAAGGCCTGCATACCTTAAGAAAATAACTACATCGTAGCTTAATAATCCCTGGTTAAAGCAACAGATTGCAAGGATTGAACTCTGCTAACTCAACAAGTAAACAATCATATAGATGGGAATATGAAATTAGAGGACCCCTTGATTGCCAACTTCCATAAGCGTTTAGAAAATAAAGAATATAAGAGTTCTTCTTTTTATACGCAATCTTGACTAACTACTATTTAGCTCTAAGAGGGAGCGCGTGGCGCTAGTGTCCAAAGCGTATCCAATAGCTGGAATTTTCCGGTCTCGTTTCTCTTTTCTTCCGGGTAAACAGCCATAGCAAAGTCTGCGGTAGGCGCTGCTGTGGTAAAAGGAATCGAAATGAACAGGAATACTAACCGGCGCCTTTTCTCTTATACGCGAAAGGTCAATCTTATTTGGCAACTCTATGTAAGGCCACGAACCAATAGACCAGTCTCCTAGACGCAAAGTCTAGTTCGATTGACCATAAGGAGTAAAACGAGAGAGAGAAAGAAAGGAAAGAACGACGGAATGAAAGCTTGACCCGAGGCAACGGCGGGGAATAGAAAAGCTAATCGGCGTTATTGGTTTACTTTATTATAAAAGAGCAAATAACAAGAGAGACCAATAGAGAATGGCGACGGGGGGTTTTCCTATCGCTTATACTCAGTTCTATCATAAGTTTATAAGATATGTTCCATGATAAGGCGAACACGACCTATACTTCGTAATGCTACTGAGAGACTTACAGCTCGAGATAGTTCTAGCAGAACGACAAGCGAGAATTGAAGTTAGTTAGTTTTGATGGACTTCCATCTTCATATTTAGTCTGCATTACTAAGCCTTTGACAGCGCCACTCCAGGCGTCGCTTTACCTCGAATCTATGACCTACTTCATGACAAGCTCCAGTTTCTAAGTTACCAGTGACAAACTATATGGAACATATCTTATGTACTTATGGTTCTATCTATTATTGTACGGGATCAAGTGTGGAGGACGTGCTTAGTAAGCTTTATAAATATTTATTAATATTTATAACACAATTCCTTTTAAAAATTTTATAGCCGGAAAATATGAAAAGAAAAATTCAATAAAACTATAGGTACATGTACAGTACCAGCGTGTGAATCTTCCCATTGTCAGTATTCTACAGTTTGTTTATATTGACGTTTTATTTATTTTTAAAGCAAGCTGTCAAATTGTAAATATACAGACCATTCAATATTCATTACTTGTGGTGAAACCAACACAAAGGGGTAATTTCCCTGGCACCAACCAAAAGGCGACACCAGATGAAGTTGGGCCGCGTTCACAACACGCCTAAAGATAGGATAGCCAACTCGCATTGCCCTCTAGCGGTGCTTCTTGGTTGGCGCCAGGGATATACCCCAAGAAGGTGACCTCCCTTTCCCTATGGTGTTAGTACTTCTCTGTTTGAATTAATGGAAAGGTCTATGGCAACATCTACTACTGATTCACAATACAGTCTGTGCAAACCAGACTTTAGTTATGTAAACACCCGAATAAAATTAAAACCTCAATATATTAAAATTTCGATTATGAAATATAATCCCAGGAGAGTTCAGGTACATATATTATTCACGAAAAGGCTTATTAAAAGCTAATTATATCGAAAACGGGGTCATCATCAGTAATGTATAATAAAAGAAGTTCAATTTATCTCCTCGAGAACCTAGTTAGTTATTCGAGTCACGAACATATTCCTTGGAAGATAATACGCCTCTCAATCGTCCAAGGCCTAAGTGTAGTTTGTGACAATGTCAAAAACAGTACTACCAGAGCGTGCAATGGACCCTTTTCATCGTCACGAGAACCTGATTAATACTACACTACAGCTATCTAAGGCTATCCTTCTTGTCCAGGCATTAAACAGAAGTTATCAAAAAACAAACAGCCTCAAATGCTTCCTCTACTTCAGGCTGGGAGGAGTAGAAGAGGAGACGAGAGGAATTCTACGCATTTTTTTTAGACTGGCAACCATTAATCTTAACTCTAAACAATGGGGAAAGGGAAGTGCAGGGTTATCTGCACTTATCACGTGGCAAGCGGCACCAACGTTCCCGCCAAACTCGCGCCACAAACTGCCCTCTCGTGACGTCCGCACGCAGCGTCCGTTGGCTGTAGTTGGCCAATCAGTACGGGCCTTTTTTTAAGAAAATAGTACATTTTATGTTGGAGAGAGGGCGCTGATTAGTAGCTCAATATACAAACAGTAACGCACGTGACACGAATCAACCAATAAAACCCCCTATCTCTAACCTTGGGAGGAGTCTACGTTCGCGGTGTAAAATACTAGTTTATACCCCACAATACGTCTCCTTTTTCACTCCTCCCTGACGCAGGCCAACTCGCTTCACGTTTATATTTAAACAAAATAATTGAAGCTTAAGTTTCGAGTTAATACATTTCTACCCTTAGAGAAAGAGCGTCCATGCAGCGAAGTTATGTTATAATCGGTAATAAATGGGCCGCCTTGACCATCCCTTCTTCGAGATATTACTTAGGCCTAAAACTTGCCAACAACACTCGTTTTGGGGAAAAGAGAAGGGCTTTGGGGTAAAATGGAGGAAAACTAAGGCGCAAACTTACCAAATTAAGACCTACAAGAATGTAAAAGGACCAACAACATGGGTTCGTTCACAAGGGATATAAATTTAACAAGTCTATAGGGATCCGACATATCTCAATAGGGGACTATTAGTCAAACTTGGAAGCGACTATAACAAGACTCTTTATCGCCTTAGTCCTTAATAGAAAAGTAGTCAAAAGACAAGATGAGGACCTGTATGAGTCCGTCCCACCTGGACTGTTCAATAAATAAACCTATTTAAGTTTATAGGGATCCGACATATCTCAATAGGGGACTATTAGTCAAACTTGGAAGCGACTATAACAAGACTCTTTATCGCCTTAGTCCTTAATAGAAAAGTAGTCAAAAGACAAGATGAGGACCTGTATGAGTCCGTCCCACCTGGACTGTTCAATAAATAAACCTATTTAAGTTTATATTCAAAATAAAAATAAGAAATATCCTTCAGGAGGAGATGTTATGGATTTACAAAGGCATAATTCGTTTAACTACATATGAAGGCAAATCTTAAGTTCAAGTCCGTCGCCTCTTTAATTTCGTTTCGGTCGCGTAGGTAAGTTCATTCCCTGTTCAGACGTCAGAGCAGACGACTGATTTTTGAGCCAAGACCAAAGCCGAATTCAAAATGACAAATACCGCGCCAAGAATCTTGAAACTTTTAACATATATCATCTGCTAAAGCGTATACCTCACTCGATCACGTGTCAGTTAGGCATGATCGAGTGAACTATGACTAAAGAAAAGGTGAGGGATAACGAGGTGGCGCCATCTCGACACTCACTGCGCTATGAAACTGAATATTTTCAAACTAAACCCGCAAAGAATCTTTTACGTAGGCGTTGACACGTGTCTAAATAAGCGGGAAAAGCGATTTCACCATGGTGAACGTAAGATTTTAGTCTATGGTCTGAATGGGCATTAAGAGTACGCATCTCATCCTAACTATAATGTCTTAATTACCCACAAGTCACAATTATGGGTCCCTGACCATCGTTGCTGCCACTTTAATGGGCTCAGTGCACTTCTAAAGGAATAACCAACCCTCTCGGCTATAATTTCAAAATTTATAAAGCAGAGAGAGAGAGATACACCGGAAGGAATACGGAGGTCCTAGGCTGGAAAATGTCGAGAGGGATGGGAAGAGAACACCGCGTGGTGGGAAAACAATACAAAACAAAACAAGAGAAGAGAAGAGGTCTGGGGGAATATTTTCCGGTAGTTCAAGGAAAATTAATGGGAAATTTATTATCGTACGGCCATGGGTTTTAAAAGGATCGATGGCATCTAGGGGGTTTTGTGTCTAAGAGGAATTCCAACCCGAGATTCCATCCGAGGTAACCATCCAGGACAGGTAACGTGAAACGATACTTTGCGGGAAATTTTGTCTTCTCAAAAGTGGGCCTTGGTTCTATGAAGAAGAAAATAACTTATAAATATCATCCTTAAGTATATTGGTAGATCTTAAAGATAAGATGCAAAAGTTCAAAGTTTAAATTCGAAATTAACAAGAGCCTAGCTAAATCGTTCACATACTCTCGTTAGTATAAGCAGAAGTATGTAATACTTCTCTTCGAGATAAGTGTACTACCACAAAGCGGCCGGCGTAATTGTATCATGATTCTTCCCAACATCAGGAGCAACATTTATTATGGTAAGGTTATACTAAACCGAATCACATACGCCAGATAAATAGTTCCCTCATCATTACTCTATCAGCACTTAACTATTTGCCAAGGTGCATGCGCTTGTGCGTGTATTTTTGTCCCACGTCAAGACGAGGTAGGTTTGTGGGTTGATTGCTACTTGGATTTAGTACCAAACAGTTATAGAATTCACCCCAAGGTGCGATCATTCCCATCTGAAGTTTGATGAGCAGGAGAGCAAACAAAAAGGGCCTCCTGGCCTGGGAAGAATCATGGTACATATCTAAAGTATTAAGATTATACATAGTGTCACCCTTCTTCTATTATCCCCTTCTGATATAAGGAAGTTTCTTCCATTGCAAACAAACTGTACTTGCTACTTCACTTTATTTACTTCTAGAGCTAAATACTTAGCCTTCTTGAAACGACTTAAAATTGTTACAGTCAACAGAAACACGAAAATCGACATCAAAGTCGCTATAGTTAAGAAGAAAAAGAAAATGTAGACTTAGTTCAAACAATAATGTTGGTTTTGTTAACCATTAGAGTCAAGTGTGCTCTGCTCATAAGATACAACGCTAGACTAAATAAAGAAAAAGAAAAAGAAGCTATATATCGATAAATAAAAATCAATAAGCCATGGAGGGAAGGAGGTAGAGAAACGCCAAAATACAATTTAGGAGAGGAAACCCTGGGGGAAAAACTATAGTGAGGAAGTTTTTATGGCTGAAGATTATTATTTTTTCTTATTTTTTGCTACCCTTTCTCCGGTGCACCCAATTACTAAAAAAGTTATTTGAGAAGGGGCTAAAAACCGACCAAGTTTCACGTAACTACTAAACTATGGGATACGGTATGGTATATCCTATATAGTATGGTTAATAGATTACTTCGTGCAAGGTTGTAGCGCGCGTTTTCTTTCCTAAGACACGTGGCATTGAAAAAAATAGAAACCATACATGACTCCACGAGTTCACGCGCTCTCTGGCCTGCACGCGGAATATTAGTTTTCGCGCGTAGAGATGCAAAAGGAACAATTGAATTTTCAGCGTTGAGTAGGGTTTTGTGGCAGACCCCCTTCGAGTGTGTGACAGGGTGAATAACTGGTGGCGCCGCTTACAGGCAGAAAGGTGAACTAAATTATTACTAAATAGCGTCGAGCGCGGTCAGTACTTGAGATTGAGAAAACAATCGGGTTTCCAATCCATTTTGTTTGTGAACAGTCTATAAAAAGTATTTATTTTTCAAATAATTGATGTAAATAATCATGTTTTTAAACTGAAAATGTTTAATATCTGCCACTTCAGTCATTCCATTTTGTTCTCTTTTGTCCCCTAAGACATTTTTAAATTAATTTAAATTAAGTCTTCATTTTGGTGTTTAAATTCGAACTTTCTCTTAAAAGCTAGTTATTGTAGGAATGTCAAATTTAGTACGCGAGTTTTTAATAGTGAAGTAATTAAAACTGAGCAATAGGCTTTCGCTAAAAATTACATCACGTCACTGTTACTTTTACTTTTAAGTATCGAAGGATGATTAAATGAACAGGCGCCAACCTCCTCTTTTACTTTTCTATTAAATCGTTCCGCATAAGATGGGATGCAACTCGTTGGGGAGGGGAGGAAGTGAATCTAAGCCCCTTAAAAATTGACAAAAGGGTCTTGAATATTTAACGGAGTGGAATAATGCATTAGCTGTCAGAAACAATATTATTCTACAAACAAGATAAGGCCAGTCAGGCCGGGGAAAACTATACATCTATCCATTATTATTTTATTATAGTCATGAAAGGGCTCACGTAAGAAATAAAAAAAACATCAGAGAAATCTTCAAATAATAATTAAATTATGAAACATTAAAAGGTTTTGTCAGTTACGAACGAGGATATGCGTTATGAAAGGAGAAATTAACAAAGGATGCGAAAATGTTTCGAGTTATCTAAACCACTCTGTCAAAAAGATGGGAAAAGTTCACCGAAGAGCGAATAGATGGCGCTACAACCTCGAGCGGTATCGGACTGAACGCATTTTGCGCCCAGAATTCGATCGCTTTCCCGTAACGTGTTTCCTTCAAATACAAGTCACACGAGGCTACTCCTCTAGAAGCTCGGAAAGTGACCAAATTTCCCATTGATAAAATGGCACTTCTTGTCGCTGACAATCCACTCAAACACTATATAAAATCCAACATTGGAAAAACCTCCTTTCTTTTGAAAATTCACCCTTTCTAAGATTGGATTCTGCCTAATATATCAAAAGAAAAGTCCTCGTTTCACAACTTAAACCTAACGAGAAATAACACCTAATTAATTTCACGTCACCAAAAATGTTAAAAATTAAGTTTAAATAATGAAATTGACTTTAAAATTTAAGCCAGGCACTTAAGGCTAAGACATTTTCGTTACGCACATCAAAACGTTAACTAATTCATACTGAAACCTATTAAGAAAGCTGAACTTGATCCGAAGCACTTTGTCAACCCTTCAACCCTTTTCAATTTTAAAATTTTAACCTGGGTTGTCTCTCTGGGAGCGAGAAAAGTATATGGGGATGACACTCATTATACATAATATACACTTGGTAATCTATCACATACAGGGTGTTACCGATAAGTCTGCCATAAACTAAAGCGTATATGTTCTTAGGATCGAACAGAGTGGGAAGAACACGTTGTCTACAACATCAAGTTACCAAACATTACTTGTCCCTTTAAACAAGGAAATGTCTTACATTTGTGGAGTAAGACATACCAGCCCTCAATCTCATAACGATATTGAATCATTATCAAGCACAAGTGTAGCATTAAATGGGTAGAAGTGTGCTTACGCTTCCCATGCATGTTCTTTGACACTTTCCACTCAGCTCGACCCAAAGAACAAACACACCTTTTAATTTATGTCAGACTTATCAAAAACACACACTGTATAACGCCAACAAAAGTAATTAATAACATCGTGAGACATTATCAGTAATAGACATAACCAAGACCATTAGTTTTCCCGGGCCCTGAAGGTTAGTCCCAAAATGAACAAAAATCTTGCCTACTAGGCCTACTACTATATACATTGGCCCGGTTCAATTAGCCTCTTTTGATGAAAGTAAGGGCAACTTGATGGAAGTACTCGTTAAGGAATTTCGCCTTACGTTTCCCCAAAATCAACGCCTATGAAGGCAAGAAGAGTTAGGCCTAAAACCTAAGGTACATAACGAGGAAGGAAGAGGAATGGAGTTCCGATTGGCCATGTCCGGTCCGAGTCACGTTCCAAAAGGGGAGGAAAGAAAAAGGGGTCAGCTAAAAGGGGCAAGGTGTCCGACAAGTTCGTTAGTCGGGTTATATACGAAAACAACTAGAACAACAAGCTTGAATAAACGCGTGACTAGAGAAACCGTGCGAGAGAATGGAATATAAGGATTTAGTAAACACAAACCAAGGCTAAGTTAAAAGTTCATTTCATCCTTAACTCAAAATGCAGCGTGTAAAAGACTAAATTTTGTGGTTAACTCTTAAATACGGTTTATCTTTGACTGTACTGCATAATGGGTGGTAAATTTACCAAATTCACTTACAGAAGGCGAAACAAGTTTTCATAAATTTTCCCGCCAAATTCATACGAATGCGCGGGAAAGTTACCTAACGTTAATCGATCGGTTTTTGTCAGGAAAACATTTTCCCGACTTTTCTTTAAATTTTTAAAGACATAAATTTTAATTACACTTCATTTTAAAAGATGACTAAAAACTCTTATGACAATTTTATTTTTAAAAAGGGCGAAATGTCAAGTTGCGTCGTTGAAATTTGGGGCACAAACGTTTGGTTGTTGTTTTTATATGTTTATAAAAAACAAGAAATGTCTCATGTTCGAAGTTTCAAATTAAAACATCTTTTCTTGGAAAATGCGGAGAGAAAGAAAAGAGGAGAGTATTTGAGGGGGAAAGATAAGTGTTAACGTCAGACACAGATGACGCTACCATCTCCATCCTCTTCCTTTTTTTCAAGGGATTGTAAGAGGCTGGAAATGATCTCTCTTCTCCCAAGATTACGACCGAATCGATAAATAAACCTCTAGGTTTTTATCCCATCAAACAGTGGGGTAAAAAAACTGACCAAGTGTGAAAAACGTTTGGCAGGTGTTACGCTAGACTTATCACAGTTTGAACAGATTTTTTAATCCATTTTAAATCATGAAAATATTTAATTAGTGTCAGATAATTTCGTTATCTTCAATGATAAACATCGCGTATATGTATATGTATCGCCATAAGTTCATAAGATATGTTCCTCCATAAGTTTGTCACTGGTTACAAACTGGAGCTTGTCATGAAGTGAGGGAGGTAGGTCATAGATTCTTGTTGTAAAGCGAAGCCTGGTTGGTTTTGGCGCTGTCAAAGGCTTAGTACAGACTAAATAGGACCTAGATGGAAGTCCTGCAAAATTAACCCGAGTGTAGTACTTCAATTCTCGCTTCCGTCGTTCTGCTAGAACTAGCTCGAGCTGTAAGTCCATAGCATTACGAAGTATTGGTAGTGGCATACTTATGGAAGGGACATATCTTATAAACTTACGATATCGCTAACAACATATTAACCCTGCCTATATTGATTATATTTAAATATCAAACAGAATAAGACAAACTTAATAATCCCTCTACTGTTGCAAATTTAATCCTTCAAAGAGATTATCTAAAACACCATAGCACCGCTAAAACAATCCCTCCTCATCTCGTATAAATGAAAACACGACACGAGTCTAAAGACAATCTTCCATTTTACAACGCTGTTTCGCGCGTACGTCATCAGAGTTACCTCGGAACTGAGCCACCAACACCACGTCACTCAGTCAGTCTCTTTCCACAACTCTTTTAAATGAAACATTCCAATTGCGTTTCATCCATCCATTCATCCACCCATTCATCCACCCATCCTCCAGTAGGAGAGAGAGAGAGAGAGAGAGAGAGAGAGAGAGAGAGAGAGAGAGAGAGAGAGAGAGAGAGAGAGAGAGAGAGAGCGAGAGAGAGAGAGTAGAGATGGAAGAAACAAAAGAGCAAAAGGATAAAAGGCTCCAGCGCTCGACGATAGATCAGAATAATTTTCCCGCCAGTACACGCTCGCGTGTTGCGGAAGCTCAAGAGGAGCGTGGGATGCGAATGGAGAAAAGATGGAGAGAGAAAGAGAGAAACGCTTGCCGGAGTCAGCCGCCGAGAAAAATGATAGCATCAAAGGAAGAGCCGCTCCGAGAAAAGAAAAGATGAAAAAAGAGTTTTTAAAAAATTCTCACGACTGGCAAATTTGAGCGAAAGGCGCGCGCTCCAGTGTAGACTAAAGAATGAAACGACGACACGGCAGAATGAAGCGCTCATATTTCCATAAAAGTAAAAGACGTCCACGAAAAGAATGCCTACCGCGTTCCTTAACTCTCTCTCTCTCTCTCTCTCTCTCTCGTCCGGCCGTCCCACAAAAGATATGGTAAAGGCGCCAGAGCTTTAAGACTTCGAGATCATTCTCTCTTTCTCAGATCTAAAACTGGGACGCATAATCTTAACTCTTATAGCTAGCTGCTAGCTCCTTCATTTCGCACTCTCTCTCTCTCTCTCTCTCTCTCTCTCTCTCTCTCTCTCTCTCTCTCTCTCTCTCTCTCTCTCTCTCTCTCTCTCTCTCTCTCTCTCTCTCCAAGAATCAAAAGAAGCATTCCGCTATAGCGCGCGAGAGAGATGAGATGAGAAAAGGGACGACGAATTTTTATTAAGAGATCTTTTGTTATTCGCGACTGTCCCCGAATAAATTCTTCACTTTAATCGTGAAATATTTTGAAATTTATTCCTCATTTTTAAAAGCTAGCTTTTTATAGTTCATTGGACGAATCTCCATATTGCACGTGCAAAAACGTTTTAAATCCACGTGGCAAATATACACGCAATTAAGAATAAACATGAAAACTTACTGACCAAAATCGTATGTTTAAAATATATGCATCAAAACATAAGTTTATAAGATATGTTGCATGATAAGTATGACACTTCCTATACTTCGTAATGCTACTGAGAGGCTTACAGCTCGAGCTAGTTCTAGTAGAACAACAAGCGAGAATTTAAGTACTACACTCGGTTAGTTAGTTTTGCAGGACTTCCATATATCTTGGTCCTATTTAGTATGTACTAAGTCTTTGACAGCGAAAAAACCAGGCCTCGCTTTACCTCGAATCTATGACCTAATTCAATCACTTCATGACAAGCTCCAGTTTGTAACCAGTGACAAACTTATATTGAACATATCTTATGAACTTATTATAAAAACTAGGCCTATAATTTAAAACAAAAAATACCCTGCCTAAATTCTAATATTAAAACCGAAATTTTAGCTCTACACTTTAAAGGTAGCTGAAAAAGTAAAATATATATATATATTTTTTTTTTAACATATACTTTGAGTTTGAGCGGTCGAGCAAGCAAGGTGGAAAACGATATCTCGGGGGCGTTGCCTGCTTTTCATATTTTCCGCTTAAAAACAGGCACTGACCGCGATCGCCCCCTTGGAAATAAAAAAATGACTTTTCTTAACGCATTACAATTTGGATCAATCACATACCCAACCCCATTAGGGAATGATATTTTTTTCTTGCTTCTTCCAATGCCTACACCGAATATACGGATGAAATGATGGGGGATAAGAACTCAGATTCTATTTCTGGGAGCGAACGGAGATGGCGAAGAGTGATACGGAGAAAGATCGCCGGGGCTAATGGCTACCGACCCCTTCCCCCCCCATCTCCTCATCCTGCCCTCGAAACATGGAATATATACGATCACTAAAGGTTAACCAGGGAGAAGGTGAAATGGAGTTGTAATGTAGGGAAAACTAGCATTCTGCACTGCGAGCCTAAACTTCCATTCCAATAGTGGGAGAAAGGTGGTTAAATTGGCTACTTATTCAGGGTTCATACAACTTTTGGAAAACAAATTTCCCTGAGATTTCCAGGTTTTTCCCCACATACTTCCCTGAATTTTCCAGAGTTACGAGCCTTTAAAGTTTAGGGTAACGCTATTCCTATGAAGGGGGTTGTTTGTTTATGTTTTGCTAAATTACTCGGCCCATGCTTGTCGTAGCCCTAAGTTTATAGTATGGTTGGATGGGCGGACAAATTGGACTATAACACACTCAAAGGACATCCCTGTATCTCTAGTAGAACCAGAGGGTAAACGAGTGCGACAGGGTGGGTTAGCTAAACGAGTGCGACAGGGTGGGTTAGCTAAACGAGTGCGACAGGGTGGGTTAGCTAAACGAGTGCGACAGGGTGGGTTAGCTAAACGAGTGCGACAGGGTGGGTTAGCTAAACGAGTGCGACAGGGTGGGTTAGCTAAACGAGTGCGACAGGGTGGGTTAGCTAAACGAGTGCGACAGGGTGGGTTAGCTAAACGAGTGCGACAGGGTGGGTTAGCTAAACGAGTGCGACAGGGTGGGTTTAGCCAAACGAGAGAGCCATGTTTGTCGTAGCCCTAAGCTTTTAGTATGGGTGGATGGGGGACAAATTGGACTATAGCATACTCAAAGGACATCCCCGTATCTCTAGTAGAACCAGAGTTGCGAGCCTCCAAAGTATAGTGTAATGTTAATCCTTACTTAATTACTCGGCCCCTGTTTGACGCAAATTTCCCTGATTTCCCTGAATTTTACTAGAAATTCGTAATTTCCCTGAATTTTCCCTGAGGTTTTTATCAACTATTTATTTCCCTGATTTTTCCAGGTTTTCCCGGTTTTCCAGGTTTGTATGAACCCTGTTATTGTCACGGTGGGTTACTGATTCTAAATTTAGATACTATTTAGTGCCCTCTATGTAACATAAAATGTACTACTTTCAATAAAGCATCGTAATGTGGGGAAAACTAGCGTTCAGCACTGCGTGCCTAAACTCCCACTCCAATAGTGGGAGGTGGTTAAATTGGTTACTTATTGTCATGTGGGTTACTGTTTATAAATTTAGCTACTATTTAGTGCCCTCCATGTAACATAAAATGTACTATGTGCAGATAACCATGTTTTTTCTCCCGTTGGGGGAGTCAAGATTCACGATTATCAGTAAAGAGCATATAATTCTACTCCTTTTCAACTAATCCCTGGAATATCACACGAAAAGGGGGATAATTTTGGGTTTTTAAAATATAATATTGACAAAAAGGACTGGGCTTATTTAGATCTGGGGACATTAAAATTGAAAATTAAAATGGTACTGATGCAATTAACAATTCATTATCAGTAACAATATTTAACTTTAAAATTAAATATGTGCATTCTTAATTTAATGCTTAATTAAACAACCAAAACGCCTGGGCACCATGTAGTACCAATTTGAAATATTAATTATTTTATACGATGTTTTGAATATATTATGAAAAATATTTTTGACATCTTTTAAGGTCTATAAAATATGAAGAATGTGAAATCAACCTCATTAATCTAATCTCATCGAATAAATTACATAATTAATAAACGCAATTTAATCACGGAAATTAAATTAGTAATTAAGGCAAAAATTTGATTACATATGAATAATTTCGTAAGAATTTCCTCAATATAACGAAAAGAGAGAGCGAGCGAGAGATACCGCAATCCAAATATGTAGATACGTGAACCTAATCAATGAAAAATATTCAATAAAAATCTATCATCGATAATTCGGGAAAAATCACGCATGGAGATGCGGTCCAGCGATCCATCATAGACATAATAGATAAATCTTATCGGTAACTTCACATCGCTAAATTTGATTGTAGTGGTATAAAGATCGGGAACGTTTCTCATATCTATGGAACGTACGCTTAATAATAAAGCCTCGGTGGTCGAAGAGAGAGAGAGAGAGAGGGAGAGAGGGAGAGAGAGAGAGAGGGAGAGAGTAAGAGAGTAAGAGAGAAGTTTATATACATGGAGAAGAGATCTTTAGATCGCGGCGTTTCCAGAGCGAGCGAAGAGTGCGAGGCACAAGTTACCCTATCGAACAATAAAATTCCGATCATATTTAATCGAAATCAATATCTCGCCTCTAGCGTCCGGGGCCATACGTTTACATAGAGGATGAGGATCCTGAGAGGATGGTGAAAGTGTGCGTGTGGCTAGAAGATAGACTATAGGGTTACAGAAAGGTTTTAAACAAGGATAAAAATCAATGACTTTTGAAGCGAGCAACGCCCCTTTCCCCCCAAACCGGGTAAACAAACACCCCCATAAAGTCGCTACAGGCGACATTTACACGTGATGTGTACACTTAAAATTTTAATCCTAGCAAAAGGGTAAAGGGGGGTAGTACACATTGTAGATCACTAAATTGATCGTAGCCTCGCAGATCAATTGTTTCTGTTGCTAACTTCCAAGTATAAGACACAAATTTTGGATTGCATGATACGCGCTAAATCTAGAGGTCGGTAGTTACATTTTTCCCCCATGACCACATGTTTCCGGTAGCAGACGAATTTTCAATCTGTTTTCATTACATATTTATAAAAGATAATTGAGATCAAATGTATAGAGCACCCAAATCATGAGACGTAAAGGAAAATGATAAATCATTGACAGGAATGATTACAACTTAGATGGCAGATGGATAAAAATAATTTGAAATACGTCATAGGCACCACGTGACCGAGAAGAGGCGTGGTTCAAAGAAATTCGGTTCGATTTTATTTCGAAAACTTTAACACTTCAAGGAAATAACTCTACAATATTACGAAGCGTCCATTCCCACTCCAAACGAAGTCTTTGGATTTTGGCATCACGTGGTACCTAGCTGTGACGTATTTCAAATAACTTCTACCCACCCATCGCTACCTTCCATTGGAGTTCCTTTAAAAACTAAACCGTTCAAAACATTGCACATAATGAAATACAATCTGATTATTGGTCTATATACAGTTTCGTTATTTTAAGCCTAAAAGTACTTGATCTTCTAGCGTTAACCAAAATTGCCTAAGAGAATACAATCCCTTTATCGGTTGTGTTATAGACAACAAAACTTTATACACAACACAATATCGGGGTCGCGGGCGTTCGGTGACTCTCTTACCCAGTAAAACCCATTATAGCGTCGTAACCTCCCCTGAACCCACCAACCCTGGAAGGCCTTGTACAGGGCATCGAAACTCCTACTGAAGGAGAAACTGAAACCTGTATAAACCTTTTCTCTCTCGTTAAACCCAGTAAGGAGAACCTAGGGTATACTCCAGGGCTGGACAACCGAGGGAAGGGGGTGTCAGGGGGCGATTGGAAAATCCCCTAACCTTAATTCCAAGTAGCGAACGAAAGCAAACACGACTAAACTTTTAATAGACTTTCTTGATCCAATATACCAGGAGGGGGACTTGATCAGGGGGCTAAGCCTTGGTCCTCAACTGTTGTACAAGAGGGGTGGCACGAGCGTGGAAAATTGGTTTGCTTAAAGATGAACTATACACAAAAAACTATTAGGGCTTGCTTGGTTGGCTCTGTAAGGTTTTACAAGTTAGTTTACACTTTGGGTGGGTGGTCGAAAAGTGTTAGTTAGGCCTTGGCGAATAGCAGCCGACACAAACAGGGGGGAGGGGTGAGAGGGATTTTCAGGCGAGCACGAGATACTAACATTTCCTATATACTTAATCCCGTAAACGACCTGCTGATTTTAAGCTTTGTCGATTAGAGTCGAGTCGACTTAAAGCGAAAATAGCTTGCTATCTGATAGCGAGTCTTGAGGAGTATAGCTTTTTAACGACACGAGTGGGGAAATCTCTCCGCTTCAAGTGTGATGATAGCTCTGGAAAAGAAAGAGTTGGTTCTACTAAAGGGATTTCTTACGCGTATAATGCTTTGTTGTCTTAACAGGAATAGTAGTTGATTGTTACTCGTGAAATGACTGCTATACGCAACAAGGGTTTATTGCCTGCCTGCCTAGTTGTTTACACTTAATTTGCGGTCATGTAAGTAGTGAAAAACTGGGGGTTTTGTATGTGTAATACTTAAGGGAGCTGCAAACAATTCATAGTATACATATCTAAATTTCATATCAAATAATGATATATATTAGTGGTGGGCACAAACCGATATTGTATCGGTGTCGGTGACCGATATGGTACGAACTTTAACCGATATATCGGTTAGAGCTTAATTTACCGATTTTTATCGAGTAATCGTTCCGAGGTTATTTTACCTTCATATCGGTTTCAATGGGTTAAATAATCGGTTGATATCGGTTTCATTGGGTTAAATAATCGGTTGATATCGGTTTCATTGGGTTAAATAATCGTTTGATATCGGTTTCATTGGGGATAAATAATCGGTTTATATCGGTTTCATTGGGATAAATAATCGGTTACCTCGCTGAGATTAAATCAATATAGACATCGGCTAATTTACGATATAAATATCAATATTTCAGTAGAAATACCACCATCACACGCGGAATTATTGTTTATTTACTCACATTTCTGAATATGGTTCTATAATAGAAAACGAACATACTGCAAAAAAAGAGAAACCTCAGGGTTCGAATGATTACAACTTTAAATGAAAATGAAAAATGTATATTCCCAGGCCGGGATTTTCCTTTCCCCAATTCATTCCTAGATTTAAACTTTGATTAATCGTTGCCGAGGAAGCTCTAGGCGACCAAGAGAGAGGGAAGGCGATAGAGCATATCATTAAAAAACGACCCCTACCCTGAAAAAAATTTTCCTTCAAAAAAGAAAAAATCTGGGAGACTAATATCTAAAAAAGACGAACGTATTCCAGTCTAGTTCCATGGAGAATCCAGAAAAATCTGCACCCACTGCCTCCTTTAACAAATCAAGGCCCGTTCATCGTGATATTCTAATTCGTCACTGTTTCCCGCTAGAGGCGCGACGTTGTAGCGGTCGATAGTGTTTTTATGTCCACGGCTAACTAATAACTCAGCTACAAAGTTTTTACTTAGTTTTGACTAAGCTTTAAATAAAATAAAGCCGGTTGGGGTAAGGTTAAAAATAGTACACATAGTTAGCCCCTCGCTCCTCAGGTGTGGGTTATGGAAAATCTCCAAAACTAGCGAGAAAGCCATCGAACATGGAAAATAACCAGGATTACGAGGGAATCTATATTCCAACGTTACAACGTTTCTTGCCAAATCTTGAAGGAGAGAGGTGAAATAGAGTAGAAATGATCGTGGTCCTTGTACGGCAATGATAGTCTCTCAGAGTCAGAGTAGGGGATTTTGTTAAGTGCTGTCGCCTAGCGCCATTTGATAATAGAAGCTATTTCTCATGAATTTTAAGGCACAGGAGACATCGTACCCGTTTGACCCTACCAAAACGCCATTGAGAATGCTGAGACGTGCCGTTCCATAGATGGGGTGCAGAGGCTTCGTCATATGTATGGAGATTTCTACTCCATACATAAAAATACCTGATGAAAGGACAATACTTTTCAAATTCCGCCATCGCGTTAATCCAAATTAAGTGGCGGGAATCCGCTGATAAGCAGCGCCATCTAGCTTACAAGTTTGGCAATCCTATCCAACTTTAAGTCCCCCATGCACGGATCTTGATAGTTAAAGGAGGCAGTGCTATACCACATACCTATTAACAAGAACGCTTTTTTCCTCTCTCTCACTATGTATATATATCTTCCCCAAAGTTCACGTCCATATATCCAAGGCGAATGAAGAAAAAGTGCCAGTGAGTGAAGATAAATTCATTAAAACTCTATGCTTATTCCAATTTCTCCTACATTCACCATATCTAGGTGGCACTGGTATAGGGTGGGTTATAAGAGAAGAACTATCCCTTTTCATATTACGCGGTATAGAACTATTTTACAGGCGAACGCGTTTTCCCATTTTGTCGCCTGGAATATCAAAGAGCTCCCCCAAGATCAACCTTTTAGAAATTTCTTCGTCCTCGAGTCTTAAAGGCCCATTCAGACTGTAGGCACGTTCATGCACTTCGGGGAAGTCTCTTTCCACGCTTAACATTAGACACGTGACAACCACGCAAAAGATTCTTCGCGGATTTAGTTTGAAAACAAGTTTTGAGTTTCGTCAGGCAGTGAGTGTCGAGATGGCACCACTTCTTTAGCGTGTCTTTTCTTTAGTCATAGCAAACTCGATCATGCCTGATTAACGCGTGATCGAGTGCGCTGTTACGTTTTAGCAGACGATATATGGTGAAATGTTTAAGGATTCTTGGCGCGGTATTTGTCATTTTGGATGAATTCGTCTATTTTAGTATTCAAAAGTCTTGGCTCAAAAAATTCACCATATACGCGACTCATTTTTAAGTTGCCTGCTCTCGCCTCTGAACAAAGAAATGAACGTACCAACGGGAACGTCTGAATGGGCTTTAAGAGATCAAGATGAGAGAGGAGAGGAGAGAAACTAAACCAAAAGGATGGAGATGCGGTTGGAAAAAGGGAGGAGGAATATTTTTTCCCCCAAACCATCTCTCTCCTCTCTCAGCCTCTTACCATCCTTTGTAATAAAAAAAAAATTTAAACAAGGCCTAAAAAGTCGAGAGTAATATCAATCATAGTTTCAGCACCTTCATACTTTTAAAATAACAGTCATAAACCGTTCCATTTTTATGCCTATCCTTCCCTTCTTTTTTCTTATAAAGGAGAACGTAGAAAAGGAATCAATTTATTTTTTCTTAAGATGGAGCTTTCTAGGCCCTAAGGTGTGGGGTAAGAGTTTAGGGTTCAAGAAGAAAAAAAAGGAAGAGAGCATGGTTGGTTAAACTCAGGTAAGGGGAATTTATATCTAGGGGTATACTACCTATGTTAGGGTGAATTGGGAGGGGTGCCACATATTTGAGGTTAAAGAAGGAAGGGCCAGTGAGGTTAAAAAAAAATGGATGAGTTGAAGATAACCCATTTAATACTTATTGAATTTTAAACGTTTAATTTTCTTCTAACTGCTGAACTGGAATTTTTACCGATAACTACCTATTAAAATGAAAATTTTACTGGAACTAAAGTATAAAATTGAATTTCGTTAAGCCTCGTTTGAATTTTAAAATTTCACACGCGCATACATGTCACGTGATTAGTAAACGCAATATTTCTTAAGCCTTGGTTCAAATTCTGAAATAATTTCGAGCGTTTTTAAACATTATTCCGTTAAACCTCATTTAAATTTTAAAATTTCACTCGAATACACGTCACGTGATCAGTGAGCAGAGTATTCGTTAAGCCTTGCTTGAAATTTGTAATTTCACGCGAGAATACATGTCAGGAGATTAGTAAACACAATATTTGTTAAGCCTTGGTACAAATTCAGAAATGTCGCGCGTTTTTTTTCCAAATTTTAGACATAATTTCCTTAAGCCTATTTTGAATTTTGCAATTTCACACGAGAATGCAAGTCACGTGATTACTGAACGGGATCCTTCGTTTAAACTATGAAATTTCGCGCACTTACACTAAATTTCAGACGTATTTTCACGTATCTCATTAATGAATGAATGAATGAAGAAAGAAAATTTCTCTTACCACAAAACACTACCGGAATTACACAACAGCAACATAAGTGCTACGAAATTCCTTGAAATCATATCCCATAAATTTTTATATTAAATAAGAAAAATGAAAGGCACACCTGGGAGAATTCCCTATAAGTCCAGGAAAAAAAATTAATATTCATTGAAAATACCACTAGAAAAAAAAGGAAAGATTATTTTCTGCACGACAACTCGTGAAATGAAATGAAACCAAATGACATTACAAGAGGGAATGCGACCCGACCCAACCCCAAGAAAAATAAGAAACCAAAAAAAATCGTATTAAAAACCTATATAATCGGTAATAGTTTCCCCCCCCCCTCTCTCAGTCCCAGGTACTTCCGTACTTCCTCTCAATACCGGCGTCCGAAGTTTCCCCCTTTAGAAAAATCATCCGGAAGAAAAGATTCGGGAAGAGCAAGAGCAAAAGCAGCTCCTCCTTTTGCATATAAAACATTATCCGAATTGAAATCGAGAGAAGAGAAAAAGTGTATACCCAAAAAAGACTATAAAGTATGGAATACACGTTTATCCAATAGATATTTTGCAATGGAGAAGGTATAGGCCCGACCTCAAGGTGTAGCGAGCCAGCACCCCACGATGTAAGTGCCCTTCCTATTGCCCAAACTAAAGAAAAAAACTATTATAGAATCGTCGAACTAAAAAAAAATTCTAAAAGAAGTATAGCTCCAGTAGAGAAGTTGGTATAGAAAGAATAAAAAAGAAATCAGTTTTTCTTCTCTTTTTTTTCAAACAGACCAATCGTCGCGCTTCAAGGATCCGGAAAATTGAAGCTTGGAAAATCCACACACAAAAACGTGTACGAGGGAGACCCCCTGAATGCTACGTGGAGTCCACACGCGCCTGGTAAAAAGGGTAGACAACGCGCAGCGGTATTTTGGTATATAAGAAAAAGTACTTGAAAATATACATCAAGCATTTATGAAATAAAGAAAGGGAAACCTTTTTTGTATGTGTATGTGTGTTATCCTTTCCAAAAGAAAGTGCTTTACATATATTAAAAAGGGATACATAAAGCTAATTGGAATTATTGTTTCCCTCGCCCTTCTCTGTATCTGGTATTAATTTCAATACCGGGGTTTTGTGGGTATACCGGGCTTGAGAAATTACTATCCGTAATGTAATGTTTCATAATTCTGATATCGTCATTCTAAATCTGTGATTTCATTGGTCAGGCGCGAGGGCAAGGTGCAACTGGCGTAGCGGAGATTTATTATTCTCCAGGTAAAATTTGTAGGAAGGTGATGTGAATTTTTAAGAATATTGCATCGGATGAGCTCAGAAGCATTCTGATTTTAATTACATTTGAAGGTTACTAAAAGGGTAACTGAAGTATAGGGTGAAAGGTCACGTTTTAGGTTTAAAACTGGCGCAATATTTGATTAGTTAAATAAATTAATAACCGCCTTTAAAACTATCTAGTTTAGTTTTTAATGAATGGAGAAAATTGTAACATCTTATTATGTTGTGATCCACATTATCGAATTCAATAAATAAATAAATTTGCCAAATGTTTATTCTATTATCTAATCCACCCTGTATGGAATCAATGTCATTCTCTGAATAGGGGACAAAATTCACAATGACATTAAGAAATAAGTAAAAAAAGAGGAGAGAGAGAGAGAGAGAGAGAGAGAGGAGGGGGAAGGGAGGGAGGAAACCCCGACATGGCTTTCCCAAGAGAGCAAAAATATTCCGAACCAAACTCCAAAGTAACACAAAAGTAACAAACCACTCGAGCCCTGCAGCCCGGATCATTTCCCAGCATCCCTGAGCATGCAATCCTCCCTATATACATTTCTACCCTTCCTTAACTTCATTCCGTGTTCTAGGAATGAAAGTTCTCCTAGAAAAGAGAAAGAGAGAGCGAGAGGGACTCAGGGAGAGACAGAGAGTGAGTGAGAGAGAGAGAATGGATGGAAAAAATGGTTTAAATTTAAAGCTTTGGAATGTTAAGTATTCAATGAGTGTAAGAGGCTTACTGAGGAGATGGGTTTGGGTTGGATGGGTTGGATGGGGGATGGGTCGGACCGGGTCTTTGCCGATTTTATTTTCAATCCGTTGAATCGTATAAACGTTTTTAAGGAAAAGAACTGGATGGATGTATACGTAGAAGAGATGGAGAGAGAGAGAGAGAGAGTCGGAGGAAGAAAAAAAAACTATTTCCTCTCGACCAAATTGGTCTTTTTTTGCTTCAATTGTAATTGTGATTGGTTTGTGCAAGCAACTATTACGAAAAGGGTCCAAAAGGGGAAAGAAAGGAAGTCCTTCCTGGAAGGAAAAAGAAGGAAAACGGAATACAAACTAGTAAGAATAAAAAAAAAATTGTAAAAACCATTGGATGCATGAAAAGGTGGTAGAGGTGGTGGTATTGTTGGAATTGAATTTTTTGGGTTTATCCACGTTTTAGGATAATGACTCGAATTGGCCAGGGTTGGTTCTCTCTCTTTCGTGTTTTTATTCTGAGGAAATCAGACTAGCGGAAAGTGTCCTGGGTAAAGAATTAGGCTAATAATAAAGTCTATACAGGGTGTTGCTGATAAGTCTGGTCACTATAAATTAAAGGGTGTGTTTTGTTCTTTGGGTCAAACTGGGTTGAAAGTTCATGTTAAAAGAACATGAATGGGATCTACAACACTTCCTTACAAAACAAGGGAAACAGTAATAACACATGTGGAGTACGCGCATTATACCCATTTAATGGTACATTTCTGCTATGGGTTCAATAAAGTTCTCAGATTGAAGATATTTGAGGGCTAATACGTCTAAAACTCGCTACGTTTACAATACCCATTAAAACCTGTCTCAAATGAAACCTACAGATAATTAAGGCAATCAAATTACCTATTTTAATTGGAATTACCGGCCTTCCTTTCTCTAGTCTTTCTAGGCTACATTAGCAAACGAAATTGTCTAATTTATTTGAAAGAACCGGGGGGGGGCAGAAGCAGACCGTCCGTTAGTAAAAATACAAAGTTACAATTCTAAAACTTCTATTTTTAAACCTAAGATTGGAACCTGAAATAAATTTTTCGGTTTAAACCTGGATTCCTTTTAGAGTTTTGGTTCGGGTTTGGTTAAAACAAATCACTTAATTAGTGAGGTAAGATAATGGCCTTTTCAAACCATGGAAACTAAAGCTTCTTTGAACGATTCATTATACCGAAAATTAAAAGCAACCCCAAGGAATCTTTTTAAGTAGTTAAAAATACAAACTCAAAACAATAAATTAAAACGATAAAGTTAAGTGGAGGGAAGATACGGATGGGTGTTTACTAGCGTCGGCGGTGCACCTTGCGAAATGATTCTGGCCTAGCGTTTAAAATTAAAGTGGATGCCTGCATGCACTCTTATGTATACAACCGTAGTTATATCATTAAGGCATAAGTTTATAAGATATGTTCCTAAATAAGTTTGTTGCTGGTTACAAACTGGAGGTTGTCATGAAGTGAGGGGGGTAGGCCATAGATTCGTGCTAAAGCGACGCCTGGTTGGTTTTGGCGCTGTCAAAGGCTTAGTAATGCACACTAAATAGGACCTCGATGGAAGTCCTGCAAAATTAACCGAGTGTAGTACTTCAATTCTCGTTTGTTGTTCTGCTAGAACTAGCTCGATCTGTAAGTCTCCACCATTACGAAGTAAAGGAAGCGTATACTTATGGTAGGAACAAATCTTATAAACTTATGATAAGGTGCAAAATAAGAGCTACTAAGCCTAACGCCAAACGTTTCTCAAATAACTTTTAGCCTACTAATCCCCTACTCCTTCTCACGTTTTAAGAGTTTTGACACGAAATTTGTCGAAGCTTTAAGCCCGTCATCTTCTGTAAATTACCAAAATGTCAGCCATAAATAAACAGTCTGATTTAAGGAAAACCGTAGTCGCAAATATCATCCTGACCCCTCCTTCATTTAAAAGCCAAAATGCTTGAAAGAGATAAAAGTTAAAGAGTTCAAGAGTATATGCCAATAACTTACACAATTATCCCATGAATATTGCCATTTATACTTATGATGCTCTAAGGAATACATACAGATAATTGGAATCATTGTGTACTAGAGCCATTTTCACTCAACGTGTCTAGGTGCATTTATGTTGGAAGAGCTAGCTAGACTAATCATAATCTATGACGAAGATTATTACCTCGAGAATAATAATCTATTTTGATACGTTTTGCACCTTGCCCGCACGCCTGACCTCTCTTTGCTACCAGCCAATGAAATCGCAGTCAGAAAAGACGCCATCATAATTATGAGGTGTAACGCAGAGTAAGTTCTCAAGCCCGGCCCATAAAACTCGCATACATGGACGCAAAATTATTCCAATCAGCTGTATGTATTCCTGGCTATACATC